>NW_027466185.1:570000-652500 GCF_046127955.1 Nelusetta ayraudi
ACCTGAGGGATTTCCTCATCCCATCCCAGCTTGGTTCTGATGCTGAATGTGAATGTATCTTGCTGTACATCCCACTGAGCTCCAAGGGCCCTCTCCATAGGGAGCTGGTCTCTGTCAAGGTTTAGTGTTTTTACCTCTTTAGCTCTCTGCTCTTCAGGAATGGCGGCCAGCACCGAGCGATGATTGCTCACCCACTTATTGAGCTTAAATCCACCTCTACCGCACAGGTCTGTTAGCTGCTGGTACAGATGTATTGCTTGTTCCACCGTGCTGACGGCCTTTAGACAATCATCCATGTAGAAATTTTGACCAACAGTGTTTATAACCTCAGCTGGGAAGTCATGCTGATTGTCGTCGAATGAAGCACAGCTTGGGGATGACACTGCCCCAAAGATGTGGACCAGCATCCTGTGCTCTTGTCGGTCCTTTGTAATGTCCCCATCTGGCCACCAGAGGAAGCGTAAGAAGTTTACATCCTGGTTGGAAACTCTTACTTGATGAAACGTTCCCTCAATGTCAGTCATGAATGCTACAGGGCCTTGGCGAAAACGAAGCAGCACACCTAGCAGTGTACTTGTCAAATTGGGACCCTGCAGGATCTCTTTATTTAATGATGTTCACTCACTTTCAATCTCACAGCCACTAAAAAACCTGATTGTGATTGAGAGGTCCTCAGCAGCCAATCACTGTTGGGAGTCCAGCCTTCAAACACTCCTCCTGAATCCACAGTCACATCTGTGAGCATCTGGAACTTTGGCCCTGATCCTCCACACCACACAACTTGGGATGACAGCGCCACCTACCTGTATACTTTCAGCAGCCAGTCCATGCTCTGACCCGTTTCCACTGTGGCCTGTTGTGTCATCTGGACCGGAGTCTGGATCATCAGTGTCCAGGTTCATGGAATCTGTCAGAGTGCCGCCGTCCTGTGATGTAATGATAGAGAATCACTCTATTTATACTAATGTGCAGAACCACTAGAGTGTCATTTCTTCACTGCTGTCAGCAACAAGCATTTGGTGTCACACTGGTGTACAACACTTATGGGCTAATTAATAAGAAATGACATATTTATGAATCACCCGCAATGCCCAGATTGTTGCTGCTTATCTGCTGATATGAGCCGTCAACTGTTGCAATATAGAACCACGGGCAGGAAATTACAATTAGTGTAGAGAGTATTATAATTTAAAAGTTTACTTACGGTAGTTCTTTAAATAATTTAGCAGGGATGGAACAGGCTAACGTGACGACGTCACCTCTAACACGGTAGGAGCTCAACCTGCTGTCACGGCGAAAACTCCGTGTTACGTCCCGTCGAGGGGGACCGAGACGCAACGTGTGGGACACCTTCCCCCACTCCCAAGCCTCATTAATTTTTCACTGCAGTTGGCAGTTTCAACAAAAAACATTTTATTAATCAGTAAATGAAATAAACAAAACAACTTAACCGGTGGGCAGCAAAGGCTTCAGGGTGGGCCCAGGCCAAAATAATAAACCAAACTCCAACTAGCTCGCCTTAAGAACTAACTAAAGAAAGAAAGAGAACCCAAATACAGAAAGGCTAACCTCAGAAGTGACTAACTGCAGAGTTGGGAGCGGAGGAGGGATGACCGTCAGGCTGGCTCGACTGCTCCTCCTTCTCAGCCGTGGCGCGTCCAATCAGCAGCCGACATCCAGGACCGCACCTGCAAGGCGTCATCCACTCTCTCACACACACACACACACACACACAGACACACACACAGATAGAGGCATCTAGACCCACCTGTGGGTCATATCACCCCCTCCCTTAAGAACTAAACCCTATTAATATACCTACAAACAAAACTAAACAAGAAAAACAGCTCAGTTCCCCCAAAATAAAATTCCGCAGCTAGTCCACATCATAATGCACCTGCCAACACATTATCAACCCCCCTTCCTGTGGCAAATCTGGAGATTGAAGTCTTGCAGGAGCAGAGACCACCACATCTACGAGAGAATTATGGTCTGTAAAAACCTGACCCCAAATTAACATCAAGATGAGCACTGTCAGAAGAAGAGCCAAAGCTTCTTTCTGAACTTCCCAATATTGACTCTGTGTGCGTGCTGCTTACTTGTGGCATATCCCTCCACTTCTATGTCATGGTGCAAAACTGACGTACGGCGGGGGTGGTCAGAAAACAATAGTGGGTGGCTCTCAATTAATTTAACAATATCATGACGGGCTGATGCAGGCAAATGGGACAAAAACGAGCTTAAGTTATTCATAATTTCAGAGTTTCCCAGGCGCGCCGAAGGAACACCGATTTTTTTTTTTTTTTTTTCAATGAGCCCTCCCTCCGCCAATGGGCAAAGAGGGGGCGGAGGCTCAGGCGACACATTTTTCCGAGCGACGTAACGCCCGGTTCACACTGGACGCGGAAGCGCCACGAAGCGCCGCGAAGCGCCGCGAAGTGCCGCCGAGCGCTTCCATTCGGCGCCCACGTTAATCAATGGTGGTTCACAGTAGACGCGAACAGGCGCGCGGCTCGCGGCATGCATTTGTTGTTTCGGCGTCTGCTCTATTTCGTGCGCGAGCCGCGAGCGATCCTCGTCAATAGTACAGGAAGTCGCTCAATAAAAACGAGAAATTCCGGTGAATTTTCAAAATAAACTAATTTCAAAATAAAAACCGAACGATAAATTCGATCATATATCATATTTGTATGTTATATTTGTCAGTACATTGTATCAGAGTGCGAGAGAGATTAAACACACACACACACACACACACACACACACACACACACACACACACACACACACACACAGAGGAAGACTTGATCAAAATACGTCTGTTTGATCCTAGAGATGCCGGTCAATGATCATTATGAAAGAGGTCTTGTCTTGAGATGGACACCTGAGTGCGTGTTTCTATTTATTTACACACACACACACACACACACACACACACACACACACACACACACACACACAGACACACACACACACACACAAAAGTAAGCTACAGAGCGGGCTGGCTACGGGGCGAGGGGGGGCGATGATGAAATGATTTTTTTTAAAGAAAAAAAAAAGAAGCTCAAGTGGGAGTGAAAAAAAGACTGCAGCTGAGCAGAAGCGCTTGTCGACCGTCGCGGAGCTGTTCGCGTCTGGTGTGAACCAGTTGGAGCCTCGCTCGCGAAATTCGTCGGCGCTCCACTTCGTGTCGCTTCCGCTTCCATTGAAATGAATGGCACGAGCCGCGCGCCTGTTCGCGTCTGGTCTGAACCACTACATTCAGTGCGTTTACATGGCACGAGAGAAAATCGAATTATTGCCTTAGTCCGATTATGATCGGAGAACTCACGTGCGTGTAAACACCTTACTCCGATTATGATTGGAGTTTGAGAACTCTGATTGGAATCGGAGAACTCCGATTGAGACACCCAGATAATGCGATTGGAATTCGAATTTCTCTGCCATGTATACGCCTTAATCGGACTATTAACTGGACAATGCGAGTGCGCATGCGCCACGCCTCGCTCTCGCAACTCATGACCGCACAACTACGTCGTCTAACAAAACAGACGGCGCGAAACAACCTGGCAAACGCGAATAAGAATGTTGACATTTGGAGAGAGGATGAGACCGGGGCGATGCTTTCTTTTCTAAAAGAGATGGACATATTAAAATAATGCGCAACGGAGACCTTTTTAAAAAGGGTAGTGCAGCAAATGCAACGATTCAAATAAGGGGGGAGAAACGGGTCAAACAAAAGCAGGACAGGCTGACACCACACGGGGGGGGGGCAACAGAAACAAGACGACTCACGGGATGTGATGATGGTGTTCAGAGCTGAGGCCACCTAGATATAGCGGAGCAGGTTGGATGGGGACGGAAGCCCAAGGGAGTCACCCCAATCACACGTGCACATCCCAGTGGGCAGTCAAAATTGGGTAGCGACAACACAGCAAACTAAAACCAAAAAAAGAGGGATACCACCACCCGTCAACTGTACCAACCATTGTCAGAACTTATGGAGCAATTGTATTTTATTATACAGTAAAAATGGGATACAAGGTCGTTTTTGCCTGTTTGAAAAGCTAAAAAACAACAACTTTGAGGCTTAATATCTCCAAAATGCTACAGTAAAAATCTTTGAAAATAACTGAGGATGTAGTCATGGTGTTCCTCAGGTCAACTGTACAAATCATTGTCAGAACCTATGGATCAATTTGATGTTATTGAACAGTAAAAATTGAAACAAAACAAAAAAAAATTCAGAGAGAGAGAGAGAGAGAGATACTTAATTTTAAAACCGGAAGTTAACGCGCTTGCCATTGAACTAGCGCTGACTTTCTCAGTGGACTCTCGCAGTAAGTACGGCAACACGGGCGCAATGAAAATGTAGAAGCGGCTGGCTTGACTGCGCGAGGACGAACGGCGGCTCACTTGACCGCAGTAACAACAACTACAACAACATGCCCTCCCTCCCTGTTAGAATGTGAATAAACGGGTGTGGAGTCAATCAGTCATTCCCATGGTCAACTTTCATAAAACAAACAAAAACGCTGATTCATGACGAACAAATATTAGCCAGCCAGCTAACATTTATCCAATGCTAGCTAGCTAGCTGGCTAGCAGGACAAATAAACAAACTTGGGGGGGGGGGGGGGACAACAGCGTTTCACCTCCACCTCTCCAGCCCACATCACAAACAAATAACTTACATTTCCCCTTTGCAAGTTTTTCTTGATCGGTTTTCTTTTCCTTCCGTTTTTCCGCACCGCTGGGATAACTCCTTTTTGATGCCATTATGGTGTCTGTTTGTTTTTAATCCCCTTGCTAACGGGAACGAATGGTAGCTGTCAATCATTCACATCATACCTGTCGGCGTCGCCGGCCCGCTACGTCACAACCTGCGTGACAGTGCGGCAAGCCCCCAGAGTCCAAGATGGCGTCCCATTCATTTCAATGAAGTTGCTCACCCAGCGCATGGCTCCCAAAAACTTTTTGACTTCCGCATTGATGGGATAATAGAGCATGCGCAGTTGTGTCAGTGTGGAGCCCGTCACTGACAGACGTGCACGCTCACGAACCGTACAAAATTCAACGTGGAAATGAATGTATTTTATACGGAACAACTGACGATTGTTGTTTCGAAATTTTATAAATAATAATGATTTATTATTATTATTATTATTATTATTATTATTATTATTATTATTATTAATAATAATAATAATAATAATAATAATAATAATAATAATAATAATAATAATAATAAAAAGGTATTATTATAATAATATACTATTATCTGTGTATTAAACAAGTGAGCAATGAACTGAATAATAAATAATAATTCTTTGAAGCAACTCTCTATGGACCATAACAGCACTGCCACACATATTTTTTAATCAATAACCTCTTTGGAAAGCAGACAAAGTAATGAAATGATTGGTCTATTTATTTCATCAGAACTAAAAAATAAAAAATAAAAACTGAACGATCTTGAAAGGTCCTCCCTTTCTCTTGCACCTGTCGACCGGTCAACTTTTGGCTTCACTACAGTGTTCGAGAAAATGCCGACCTGTGCTGCAATTAACTGTGTCACCCGATCAACAGGCAAAGGGTGCAAAGGACCCACGTTACTTCGGTAAGAATGATTCATGAAATGACTGTAAGGCACTTTTATGCCACTGACGTTTTTACGTCAGTACGTCCGTGTGTGTGTAGCTAACACAAATTTGCAAATATTTTGTCGTCCTCATGGAATTAAACAGCACACCATGTTAATTTATCAGCGAGTGCTCTCTCTTTTCATGCAATTCATCACGCTTAACATGTAATGCTGAATCATGAAAGCTATGGAGCAAAAAATAATAATTACATAAACCACGAGTGAAATAAAATGTGTCATTCATTCAATAAAGATTTCATTCATTCATCTTCTATACCCGCTTATTCCTATTCAGGGTCACGGGGGTCTGCTGGAGCCTATCCCAGCTGTCTTAGGGCGAAGGCAGGGTGACACCCTGGACAAGTCGCCAGTTCATCGCAGGGCCACATAGAGACAAACAACCATTCACACTCACATGCACACCTACGGACAATTTAGAATGTTCAATTGACCTCACGTGCATGTTTTTGGAGTGTGGGAGGAAGCCGGAGAACCCGGAGAGAACCCACGCAGACATAGGAAGAACATGCAAACTCCACACAGAAAGGTCCCAGGTCCGGGCAGTTGAAAATGCCATTTTATTTCATTTAACAAAGCATATCATTATTTCATCATGCCTTTAATTGTTTTGTGGTCCTGTGTTTTAGTGCTTCATAATCATATTCTGTTGTCAAATTTGCCCATCAAAGTCAGATTAGTAATCCTGTACATCAGTTTAAGGAAAACCAATTCTAGGTAATGGATTGCTGATGTATTTTAGCTAGCACTAAACTTTCTGCACAACTGTCTGTATTGTGTTCAAGCTTAAATGATTTAAATATGTTAAATTACACAAGAAAATATTGTACATTTGTTTTTGGAATGTTTTGCTTTTTACAGCTTTCCTTTTGGGGACAGAAAAAGGTTGCACAAATGGGTGGAAAATGTGAGAAGAAAAAACTGGACACCCAATGACAACTCCAGGCTGTGTGCTCTTCACTTTGAGGAGAAATCTTTCATTTTGCGTGGTGAGAGAAAGTGCCTAACTTCAACAGCTGTCCCAACCATTTTTATTCATTCATTCATTCATTCATTCATCTTCTATACCCGCTTATTCCTATTCAGGGTCACGGGGGTCTGCTGGAGCCTCTCCCAGGTGAGAAAAAGTGCCTAACTTCAACAGCTGTCCCAACCATTTTTAGTTTCTGGAAATTCCCTCTTGCCTATTTCTTTATTGATGCACTGACAGTGGGAGAGCATGTAAACATAATCAGCGATGCCTTCAAAGACTTAAAAATCCTGGAGTTCGCACAGTGTGTTTGACATGTGATGGCCCATCTTGCCATTTTGCCATGTTAAGGGCGCATGTATGGGCTGAAATATGTGCCACCAGAAACTGAATTTGAATCATTGATATTTGAATTTGAATGGCTAAATGCGAATAATTGAATTAAAATTTTGAATTTGAATCACATCATTTGAAATTGTATTGTTAAATTTGAATCATTGCATTGAAAAACTGTATTTGAATATTAAAAGATAAATTGAAATTCAATAAAAAAAAATTGATTGTCACTGAAAATCCAACTGTCTAGACTTCTTCATATTCAGTTCTCACAATTCAAGTTCAGATCTCAAAATTCAGTTTCAATTTACTGTGACAGACATCCGGGTGCTTGAAGGATGAAGGGGAAGAGCAATCAAGCTCAGATACACAGGACTCCTCTTCGGCCAATCAGCACTTACTTTTGTACACTTACGTTGATGGACCGGTGTTCCGGTTCAACTCACTACTATTAACGATTATTAACGATTTCTCCTTGTGGTCCAAGTCAGTGTCAATGTCTAGACAGTTGGATTTTCAGTGACAATCATTTTTTTTTTAATTGAATTTCAATTTCAAATTTTACTATTCAAATACAGTTTTTCAATGCAATGATTCAAATTTAAAAATACAATTTGAAATGATGTGATTCAAATTCAAAATATTAATTCAATTATTCGCATTTAGCTATTCAAATTCAAATATAAATGATTCAAATTCAGTTTCTGGTGGCACATATTTCAGCCCATACTCTTGGAGCAGATTTAAATGTAAATTCAATGAGGCCCTCATTTACTAATCCTGCTGATACCTCACAAGTGGTCCATGTAGTTTTAGATGTGTGCCCCATGATGAAGCTGCTTAGGAACACTCTTGCTGAAGCAACTTCACTACAAACAACAACAGGTAAAGTCAAGTGGAAATATATAGTGGAGCTTAACAAACTTCAAGAGTTGGAAGGACTGAGATTAGGAAACAAGTTAAAGATGGCACACAAACGGTGGAAAAGGCAGAAAATGAAAGTAAAACCTGCAAGTCAAGTTTTCAGCAGCAGTGTGGTTGATGCTCTGGAGTACCGCAACAAACAGCCACAGTTTAAAGGATGTGAGGAGACGGTCAATCTCTTGAGAAACATTGATGCGGCTTTTGATGTACTCAACAGCAGGAACCTTCTGGGTAAAGGAGACGAAGCACCAATGAGAACATCAAACAAGGAGCGTGCAGAAAAAAAATCCTGCTTAAAGCTGAAAGTCTTCTTCTGGATCTCAAAGATGACAACGGAACACCTTTGCATTCTGGAAAGCGCAAGACCTGCATCATAGGCTTTATTGCCAGTTTCAGAAGTGTGCTGATCATTTTCCAAGAGCTGGTGGAAAGGTCTGGTGTCCCATGCCGCTATCTGTTGACGTACAAGCTTAGTCAGATCATCTAGAGCTTTTCTTCTCCTCTGTCAGAGCACGTGGTGACTTTAACAACAATCCCACAGCCACACAGTTTAAAGCTGCTTACAAGCGTCTGCTGGTGAAGCATCAGGTCAGCACTGCAACAGGCAATTGCATTATTGGAGATGGCACCACCATTTTGGAAGCAACACCTGCCTCTGTAAGCACAGGCCGTAGATTTGACCTGAAACCTGTTGATCAACCCGAGACTGAGCATGATTATCCCATCTGCCCAAATGTAGAAATAGTGTCTGAGTACAAAGAGGCTGTTATCACTTACATTTCTGGCTTTGTAGTGAAAAAAAATAAAGTTAGACATAACTGCATTCCTTGCCATGACGCACTAACATCTGATTCCACAGTCCGTCCCTTCCTTCTCTTGAAAAACAAGGGAGGTTTGCAGAAGCCATCAGCAGGAATAATTGCTGTCTGTACAGGACTATTTGTACACAAGACTTTTGAAAACATCCCCAGGCAGGATTCCCAAGGGTCATGGCTTCGCAACAGCTATCACAAAGGAAGTCCTAAGCTACAGTGCTGGCAAAAATCTTTTCCCAGGGCTGCACAACCACGTGTTTGAAACCACGGTGGATGACAACCACGTGCACACCTTGGTAAAAATGGCACCCAGCATTCATTGTACAATTAGGATGCACCATTTGGCGAAGAGAGAGACAGAATCTTGAAAGAAAGATTATGTTCGAAATAAATTCACCAAGCTGGTCCACGTTTACCATCAGTAGTGTAAACCATACTGTGTGTTGTGTGTATTGATTGAATAGTAGTACTCATGTACTATTAGTAGTCTTATTAGTAGTACTAGTAGTCAATAGTTAGTCGCATTCTGTTGTGTAAAACAACCTTTACATGGGTCCATTCCTTGCACCTGGCTTTGTCTTATTGTTAAAAAAAAAAAAACAACAACAACCAAACGTTAGCTTGTATTATGGAAAACAAGTTCTGACCTGGAAGTTAAAAAAAAAAAATATTACAAATATTGACAAAGGCATTTACACACACGTGCACGCACACACACACACACACACACACACACACACACACACACACACACACACACACACACACACACACACACACACACACACACACGTTATTTATATTTTCATTTCGTCAATGAAGGGATTTTACATTGATTGTTCAGTTAACATGTTCAATGTTAAAATATTCACATGAAAAAAACCCTGAAAATCGTTATGGCAGACGTAAAAATGTTTTTGTGAGAAAGGGTTCAAAGTTATCTTGAAATAATTTATGAGGATACTCATTATAATATTGATGAAGTGTTGTTTCATGTTTTGTTGGCTGTTTCAAGGGTTTATTTAGTTTGTTGTGACACAATCTAAGGTTCAATTTGTAAAGAAATAAAAGTTCTTGTGAAAAAAGATAGATGTCAAAGTGATTGATATTTGTGTTTGTGTTTTTTGTAGTCTTGTCTGGATTTGTCCTGTTCGTTTCTGGTCTGTGTTTGTGTTCCCACTCTTGGCCTGCACCTTGTCGTGGTGAGTGGGCTTTTAACTAAGACAGGCCAATTATATATATTGTGTGAAGCCAGCAAAACAGTCATTATTATGAGAATTACAACTGAAGCACACTAAATAATACACCATAAATCACATTTTGCTTTTCTGTTATTAATCTAATGTGTGTTATGTCAAGCCTCCACAGTGGCGTGCTGCAGTCAAGATGAGACGAACAAGGTGAATGGATGGACGGATTGATGAGCCCAGCGAGCCTCCACCATCCACAGACAAGCCAGTCCCATTTTCCACCCAGAGAGATGGCTCTTCCATCTATCTTTGCCTGCCAGGGGATACAACCAAACATAGTAATTACAGATGGTGTTGTCTCTGTTAAAGTGACACATGGAAAAACAAAAACAAAAAACAAAATATGTTTTGTGATTCATGTTCATGACTGTTCAGAACCGAAATGATGAGTATGTCATCTGTGAAAGAGTAAAAAGCATGTTGGAGGCCAGATTTAGCACTTGGCCTACCACCTTAGCACAGTAGTGCAGTAAATTAATAACACAAACAATGGACATTGTCATACGCAATGCCCATACAATGACACTGTCACCTTAATACGATGCTTTAGAGCAGGGGTGTCCAAACTACGGCCCACGGGCCAACTGCGGCCCGCAGTCCATTTTTAATTGGCCCGCAACAAATGTTATAAATAGAATAGAATATGGGCCGCACTTCAACTTTTGCCTGAGTGTATTGCACTTCTTCAGTTTAACACCAGGGGGAGCTGCTCAACACTGAGTGCAATGCAGTTCCCACTTTAAGTGAATAAAAAATATATTCCACAGTACCCGTGTGTTAATAAGCATGCATGTGCAGGTACACACGCGACAGATATCAATAATGCCCATCAATTCTGTCACTACCCTGCTTTTGCGCACCACTTTTTTTTATATGCGTTTTTCTTGTGAACACAGAACACGAGGCTTTACACGATCACCGATCAGTGAGTTTAAATAAACCGATCACCGATCACCGATCCGATCACGTTAGGGGCAATAAATACTTGTTTCTGTACACCCCTTGCCTTCTCACGAGCACCGTCTAAAGTTGTTTGCTTTAGCATCCGTTTCAGAGTTTGCTTTTCTTTTTCTTTCTCCGCGTGTTTCTTGAACTCGACATGCTCCTCTGTGTGTATCTTTTCCAAGTGCCTGATTAAATTTGTGGTGTTGAAATTTTTTGCCAAAGTTCCCCCGCGAGGTACTGTAGCGTTGCATATATTGCAGATTCAAAGAAACTTTATTGTCCGTCACATAGCGACAGTACTCAAAACAGGAAGAGGCACGAAGATGAAAATGAAGGTTTTTGAATCATGAATCATTAGCTCTCGGTGTTATGCCCCGGCCTAGGGGGAACCAGGACACAACATAAAGGCCCCCCCCCCTTCTCCCAGCTCTCAAATTAGACAAAGGTGCTTCGTCCACAGGATGGTTTTTATTAAACGTCACCATCATTTCACTGGCGTCAGGGAGGGCATGGCCAAAACAACAAACAAAATGGCTCTCTTATGGATCTTACTTATGAAGAAAACAATCAAATAAATGACAGTCAAACTAACCTCCTCAACTAAAACACAGGAGAAAAGGGTCACAACACAAATGGCTTCCCTCCCCTACGGGCTACGTGGACACAAAGGGAACTGAAATAGATTACAAAACAGAATTGATGGCTGAACACAGAATGCTGCTGCTTAAATATTGGCACCAGCCAATCACCTTTCCGCACCTGGAACAAGCAAAAAAAAGGGAACTTAGGATCTACTGCGCCATCTAGTGCCCAAACGGACACACAGCAACAACTGACAACAATGTAAAGCCAAATCTATACATTTACATAACACTCGGATACAAACAAATAAACATGTCGATGCTGTGAAACTACTTTGGAGGAAATGAGACAGATTAAAAAAGTTTCAACACGACCATGACGTCATTGATCGGATCGGTGATTCATGACATGACGCCCGATCACGAACGTTTCTAAAAATGCCAAATATCGGCCGATCCGATACAGCCGATAAGATCGGTGTAAAGCCTAGAAAACACACACAGGTGATGAAGTGGAAATGAATAAGTACAAACCTGCTGCACTGCTGTGACATTGCTGGAGGCAGACTCAGTCATGTGGACAGTTGAACGTGTTGCCCACACCTGCAAATACAAGGACACAAAGTAACGTTTAAAGAACTGCATTTATTGTCCTATCACAAAGATGCACACAATGAAATACACATATCCCAAATACCAACATGTCACTTGTTTGTTTTGGTTTTTGAGGCAACGCGTGCTGATCCACGTCTCAGGCTGGACATCTGGAAGAACATAAAGAAATGAATTCATAAACAAAGTAACACACTAATTAAACTGTACATGTACTGTACATATGTGATCTTGTGTTGATAATAGGGGTGGGGCGATACGGCTAACCCAGGATTCCATACTGTGACGATATTTGGCCCACGATAATGACAACATCACGACACACGATATCTTCGATATCTTCGAAATTTTGCAGACGATATGTGACTGAAAAAGAAAAAAATACCCATAAAAAGGAAAATGCCTGTGATCTTGCATTTATTCCAAAACTTTGTATAATGTACAAACAAACGTGCACTGCACAAGCAAACATATTAAAGTGCATGAACATTAATAACTTTCATGTAAACAAGGACAGTGCTTTCTGGTAATGTAAAGTCAGTAGCAACTTGTCTTATCTCAACTTGGGGACTTGGGATATACAAACCGACGGGAAGATGAGAGAGGGAAAAAAATCCTTTCACTGCCCCGATTCTGAAAATCAATAAAAAAATGATGCAGACAAAATAAATAAATAAATAACCGCGTCCCCAAAATATACGGGACAAAGTGAAGTGCGTCCCCCATCAGTTCATTACGGGACAGGCTTTTTAGTTGCCAAATATGGGACAATCGCGTATTTTACGGGAGGGTTGGCAACCCTATCTAGACCACAGACGGAAATTAAATGAGGTTTTGTCATTTTCCCTAAAAAACGGGACAAATTGTGTCCCGGGAGAGATTTTATCTTTCCCGGGACAGGTGGTGAAAAAAGAAAACAATTCTGGGAAAAACGGGACGGGTGATAGCGAACGAGGCAGCTCTGCAGATTCGTAGTGTTGCCATTGTATTTTACCTTCGCAAAACAGTTGTTGCAGATTGCATATTCTTTATGAAGTTTCCTCCCGTCATCCGTCTCGTAAAAGCCAAAGTGGGTCCACACTTTAGAGTGGTAACTTGCGGGTGGGTCTTTGATTTGTTTTCCGTTGTTGGTATTTTCCGCCGTTCTTGCATGTGCTCTTCCGTTGTTAACTCGTCTTATTCACCGGCCGCTGCTTACGCCTACTTGACTCTTACGGGATTAGCGCCCCCACAAACAGGACAGGAGAGATTAAGCCTTAGCCTCACTGAACCACACGGGATTGGATGGGATGTCTGTGTGAAATGCAGTCTCAACAGCTGTTGGTACTGTCTATGAAAAAGAGGAGAGGAAATCAGATTCAACTTAGGATAAGTGTTCATTTTTAAAATAAAAAGTTGCACTGTTTGACAAATACACGATTGGGGGGAAAAAAAAAAGAGGGATGAACAGGTTACCTCAACCTCCTGTCCAACAAGAGTCCATTCAGGAGCAGGTCCATACACTGGCATGTAGACAGGACCTGTCACAACCACTCTGGGAGACACCCTGGGCGATGATTGGTTGTGGCACAACACCCCTGGCCTAGGTGAAGGGGGTGCGAGCTGATGGAGCACTGCAGCATGCAGACGCTCCACCAAAATCAGTCCTGAGGTGCACCTGAACAGAAAACAACATGTTAACACATATTTGTCATATCAAATGAAGAGCAAGTAAGGCTGAAGAAGGCAAAACTTACACCATCATAACACCACCATGTACAGCTGACGAAGGGGGAGGTGATCGGCCATATACACAAATGTTAAACCTGGAAGAAGTGTCACATAATCAATTATGTAATCACACAATTCTAAGAAATATCTGTTAGCACAGTGTCACTGAAGAGAAAAAAATACAACAAAAATATGTATTTTACACACCCATGCGTGCAGCAACACGATGATATACTTGACGTAGCGCTGTTTGTAGTTCTGGCTTGACAGTCAGGCGAGGTGGAAAGTCAAGCACAAACACCTACAAAATAGTTGTATAAAAAAAAAAAACCCAAACAAACATAAAAATGCAAAATAAATTCATGAATATTCTTGTTATTGAACTATGGATCATGGAATTACTTGATATTGATAAAACAAAGTGGCGATGACATTCATGTGTTCAAATTTGTTTGTCACAGCAGATAAACAAACCTTGGGCCAGCGGTCCAACACAGTTGCCAGTAGCGCAGCAAAATCCTGGGCGGAGTCTGTTACAAGCCCGTGTTCAAGGTTGTTGCCCGGGGAGAGAACACAAAACCATCCACAAGTGGACAGAGATGTGAGTCTCCCACCACCAGAACAAAAACATAAAGAAACTCGTGGCTTGACAAAATCACGACCCATACCTTCTTGTCTGGTTGCTGGGCCTTAAGAACGAACTTGCACTGTTTTGTCAGTCAGGAGCAAAACGGGCCATCTTCGCACCCAGGTCGCTGACCAGTACCGCGCCCTGTGTAAATTGACAAAAAAGAAAAATCTAAATATGTTTTTGTAAGATTTATTTGGAATACAACATAACAACACAGGCAGAACATGAAATCATGAACGTGGAAGTACTCACGACGTTCAAAGTCCTTCCGAGGTGGAAAAGGTGTCCAATCCCGTTTTTGCTCCAGGCGTCGTTTCATGGCCAGAGAGCGACGGAATGCCTTGGTGTTCGGCATCTGAACAATGAGATGAAAGATTGTGTCATTTTCAATGAAGGACAATGATAACACAAGTTTACAGAAAAAAGTGATGTTTTCTCACACACGACATCAAAACACAGAAAGGTTTCTGTACCTTTGCAGCTGGAGACGATGAGCTTAAATCAATAAAGCAAAAGAAAATGTGTATGTATACTCTTGGACCCTAACCCTAATGCCATACAAGTCTATGGGGTGACATTTCAGCTTTGTCCTACAGATATGGGGCCACTTGCTTTTTCATCAGGAGCCCCCAAGAAGCACCCACGCCAAAATTGGGGCTTCTAGTCCTTGAGGAACCCCGAAACCCTAACCCTAATTTCAGCTAACCCTAACCCTAACCCTAGTTTCAGCCTTATTGTTAACCCTAATTCAATGCAAGTCTATGGGGTGAATTTTCAACTTTGTCCTCGAGACATGGGGCCACTTGCTTTTTCATCAGGAGCCCCCAAGAAGCACCCACGCCAAATTTGGGGCTTCTAGTCCTTGAGGAACCCGAAACCCTAACCCTAATTTCAGCTAACCCTAACCCTAACCCTAGTTTCAGCCTTATTGTTAACCCTAATTCAATGCAAGTCTATGGGGTGAATTTTCAACTTTGTCCAAGAGACATGGGGCCACTTGCTTTTTCATCAGGAGCCCCCAAGAAGCGCCCACGCCAAATTTGGGGCTTCTAGTCCTTGAGGAACCCCGAAACCCTAACCCGAATTTCAGCTAACCCTAACCCTAACCCTAGTTTCAGCCTTATTGTTAACCCTAATTCAATGCAAGTCTATGGGGTGAATTTTCAACTTTGTCCTAGAGACATGGGGACACTTGCTTTTTCATCAGGAGCCCCCAAGAAGCGCCCACGCTAGATTTGGGGCTTCTAGCCAACGAGGAAAAATTTGGAGCAGACACTTAAGGCACTTAAGATCCTCAAAGGACTGTTGCCACTCACTAGACCAAACAAATGGTTTCAATGGACTGGTTAATTCTTCTCTCGTGGCCGGCAGCTCCACTGCCTTGGTGCTGGAGATGCCCGCTCAGGGGCGCCGCCAGGAATTTTGGGCCCCCTTCAAAAAAACAAAAACAAATGGGCCTCCTGTGCGCAGCGCTTGTCAAAAGCTTCACATCACTCAAAAAATACAGTATAGTTCAATAATAGTGCTTGAGTCCATCTTTGACAGTGTCAATGTATTTTTATTGTGAATTCTCCACAAAGCAAACTCTTAACATTTATGAATGATTCATGAAAAAAACACTTGATGTTTCTCGGACAAAGTTGAGCTTTGACCTTCATAGACTTGCACTGCATTAGGGTTTAGCGATAAGGCTGGAATTAGAGTGAGGGTTTCGGGGTTCCTCATGGGCTAGAAGCCCCAAATTTGGCGTGGGTGTGTCCAGGGGGATCCTGATGAACCTGAAAGTGGCCCCATGTCCCTAGGACAAAGTTGACCTTTGACCCTCATAGACTTGTATGGCATTAGGGTTATCGATAAGCGATACAAACCTGGTGAGTTTAAGAGTTAGTGACTCTACGTACATGAATGTATGGGGTACCCCGTCCTTACCTTGTTCCAACCTTCCCTCCACAAACCTGGCTGTTCAGTGCCGAAGTCAAAGTGAGAGAGAGAACAAAGAAGGAGGAGGGCCTGTGACGCCGCTGCTGATTGGCTCGTTGGTCGGTTGAATGAGCCAATTCTAGAGCTCCCCTCGGTGTCCACACACTGCAAAATATATCTAAGAAATAAACACTTAAATTGAGAAAGAACAGGCTAGAAACAAGTCAAATTATCTGCCAATGCAGTAAGATATTTAGACTTGGTAAGATTTCTTAAAATAAGACGATATATCTAGGCATTTGAAGAATGGAAAAACTCTTGAAATAAACAGTAAAGCACTCATTCCAAGGACTGTACTAAGTCAAATAAACTTGATACTAGCTTCTCAATTCTTTTTTCACGTTTGCTTCTTTCTTAATTTGAATGAAAATATCTTAAAACCAGACCTACTAACAGTGCAATTCTTCTTAATTTAAGTGTTCACAATATTAGCTTTTTTTTTCTCAAAATGAGACAAAGCATCCACCCCCCCACGCCCACTCCCCCCCCCCAAAAAAAATAATTCAGCAAACAGAATTAATATTGTCAACAACTATTTATTCACTTAAATTGCTGACAGTGCCTTCACTGCCTTGTAATAAAAACGTCACTAAGGCATTGCATCTTAAAACAATCTCAAGCAATCATTTCTAGAACGCAAGTAACAATTGTTACAATATTCACCGTCATCATTATTGAATATTGATTCAGATTCCCTGACACTCAGTTACACAAAAAAAAAAAAAAAACAGTATGGGGACAGCATATAGTGTTGTGTTCCTATCACCACTGATAACATGTTTGTTCCAACAGACTCCCACCCACCCTCAAGATACAACTACCAGGGGAGTGTATCACTACCTATGCCTAGTACACAGCTCTACTCCCCAATAAAATCTTTCCATTCTGCCATGGTCTTTTTTGTATGAGGCTGTGGTGTCTCACTCATGGATAGTGTCCTGTAGCACTTCTGTCTGAATGACAGAGAGATGGGTTGCCACACACTTTTGGATATGTGAGGTGCAGGGCATAGTAGTAACCCATCAGATGAAGCAGACCGTCACTCAAGTCTTCCGTGGCTCCAAGACAGATGAGACAGCGGGTCCCATCAAACAGCAACACAGGAGTGCAGAAAGACCTCTTCTGCGAGTACATTGTGGGATCTTCAGTTGGCTAAAGAAAAAGAAGGAGGAAATGCCACATCCATGCATGGAACTATGAAGTGTTGAATGTGAGAAAATGCAAACAAACTTTCACCTGAATGACATGAAGCAGTGCCTCACTGGCATGTCCCAGCTTCTTCGGTGGTGGACTTGGTGAAGGAAAGAGTGTGGGGAGTGGCATGAGCAGCGCGATGGAATATTCCACTGGAATAGAACAAATCAACTTTGAGTTCAGTTAGTCTTCCTAAAAATGAGTCTTATTAGGTTTGTGTTGATCACAAAAAAATCTTATTTTTTCAGCATGAAGAGTATTACCATTCTGCATCTATTCATTCAGCGCAACATAAACCATCCTATGTCCCAGGAAACAGCTACACAGTCAATTAGAGACACAGCAAAATGACTCACCTACATCCAGCGTTATGCGTGGCTTCATCACTTCATTTTTTTTCCAAACACCATAAAATTACACATTGGTGCAGAAGTCTTCCCATCTCTTTTTTTAGTTCATCAATGAATTTTCTGTTGCCCTTATCCAGAATGCGCCGCAGCTCATTCATCGCCTATAATGCAAGTCAATGTTAAAATCTGCAAAAATGCTTGCTTTTCATCATAAACCAAAACAAGTTAATCACTTACACGATAAAGATCCTTGACACATGGATATGCATCCAGGATCTTTGTTGGCCTTGTCCTGTTCTTTCAGAACATCACTATCAATGAAGGATCTTCTTGCTTGAAACTGCAGGTCAAGAATTTGGGAGACAGCATCTTGGTTGGGTTTTGGTTTCTTGTACAGCTCCTGCAGGGTCTGATAATGTCTGGCCTGTGCTGTCAGACCATCTTTGGCTGATGAAATGGAGGAGACAAATCAGTAAATCAGTCAAATGGATGCAGAATGAAGACACAGTTCCTGGCTTCATTCGGTGCAGTCTTGTCTGGTACGGTGGAATTCTCAGCCGAGAGGAAACCAGATCCAAAACATTATGAACAAGAGAGAAACAATAGACCCAATTAGGAAAAAAGAAAAAAAAAAGTGTTATGCTCGATGTTTTCAGAGCAAAGTAGGTAACCAATCACATCTACACTAATAAGGGCCCAAATCAGTTTCCTCCTGAGAAAGTGTTCTGGTCCAGGAAAAAGGTCTCTCAAATCATCACGACGGAGGGTGTGGAGCAAGACTTCATCGATGTTGGCAGCTATAAAGACAGTCCAATCATTAACAAACCTTTTAGACTTAACAACTCATACATTTTTTCACTAATGAATTTAATTCAACTTGACAAGTCAAACCAAGTTTGTTTTGTGCCAATTTCTGTTATCAGAATTAATTGTAAATGCAATTCAGTTTAGACATTTTGTCTCAAATTTGTAAAATACTTCTTTTTGAAATCAGTGTCAGCATACAGTTATTTTAATTACTTAGCGGACAAATCACAGTAATGGAAATTTTTTCATACCTACACATGACATACCATTTAAAATTGATACTGTGACATCATCCAGCTCATCCATTATTGGCCCCGGTTTGGATGTCCATTTAATTTCTCCTCAATCTGGCAGGGAAAAAAAATCATCATATTAAGGTCACAATTAGGACAAGCTGGCCTTCCGACTCAAGATCCGTTTTTTTACAATGCCCATCTGCCATGGATCCCAAAGTTCCCATGCAATTAAAAGTTGTGACACCTTAGCTGAATGATAACCCTAGACAGCTCAACGGATTGCTAGTCATACAGACAACAATCAAAATTGGAGTGAAACTTGTAACCACAATGCCTGCAACATGGTGGTACTTATGGTAATAATCATCAAATACCAGTGTTCTTCGTGACCAAATGACAACATCTGATAGGATTGTGCCACCTTGAACTGCAATCAACTTAAATTTTGATAAAAACAAGCAAATTGTACCCAAACTACATCTTCAATCAATCCAATTTGAGCACCCTCTACCCCATAAACTGATACTGCAATACAAACTTGGTAGTACAGTATTTCGTCATGCCACATATAACTAGGAATGATAATTGCTTGTTCACATGACTAGAATTGCAGTACATCAATCCAATACAAAATACACACTTGTGACACTTGTCATCAAGCTCATAAATCCATCGAGTCGAGATGAGCACGTGCAAGGAGTCGGACTCCGTGAGTTCATGTAAACAGAGCATTGCGTTTGCATAAATTATGCACGGCTATCGAGCTAGAAGCCGAGTCCGATTTGGTGCACATAACCACACTATAATGCCTCTCAATGTCCTAACCCATGCCACGCAACACAAACGTGAGGGACCGATTTGAGTTTCTCACGGGACCAGCAGTGAAGTCACAACCGTCGCCCCAAATGAAATGTCGCAGCAGGAGCCAGAGGATTTTCTGAGTCAACATGCTGATCATCAGGTAACGTAATGTTGGCTTCCTTGACGACATTAGACAACTCCCTGTTTATATTTTATCCATATTTTAGTACAAAGCCTCCTTGTTTTCTGATCTGCTCCTGTTTGACTTGTTCGGTTTTTGTTTTGACATTATGCTGTTAGTGTTTATTTCAAATTAACAAGAAGTACCGGTACAGATAGTAGGAAATTAATATAACACTTGCGTCAAACAAAGAATAACTAACTGTACATATCATGTCTACAGGAAGGAGCTGGTACATTAAGTGAGAATATTCAAGAATATTAAGAGAAGATATATTCAAGGTTGTCCTGAGGTCAACTGTACCAACCATTGCCAGAGCTTATGGAGCAATTTGATGTTATTGTACAGTAAAAATGGAATATTGGAGCTGTTGGAAAAAAAAAAGGAAAAAAAAGAAAAAAAAAAAAGCCAACTTTAAGGCTTAATATCTCCAAAATGATACTGTACATATGCTTGATAATGACTGAGGATATAGTCAGGGTGTTCCTCAGGTCAACTGTACCAACCACTGACAGAAATTATGGAGCAAAGCAATGTTACTTTACAGTAAAAAATTGAGTACTGGGCCCTTTTTGCCTGTTTGAAAAGCTAAAAAAAAAAGGAAAACAACAACTTTGAGGCTTAATATCTCCAAAATGGTAAATTAAATTTGCCTTATAATGATTGAAGATATATTCAAGGTTGTCCTGAGGTCAACTGTACCAACCATTGACAGAGCTTATGGAGCAATTTGATGTTATTGTACAGTAAAAATGGAATATTGGAGCTGTCGCAAAACAAAACAAAAAGCCAACTTTAAGGCTTATTATCTCCAAATTGATACAGTAATCAATCACATTTAGAAATCAAATGTTTCTAAATGTCAAGTCAGTAATGTCAAGTCAGTGCTTGATGTGTCATCAGCAGGCGTCGGCGTCAGGAATGGGGCATCGGCGGGTTTCGGGCGGAATCGCCAGGCATTGGGAAGCGTTGGCGGGTGTCGGGGGCTCGTGGCCAGGTGGCGGACGTCACGGCAGGCAGTGGCCAGGTGGGCTCAGTCCCGCAAACGCTGCTTACAGCTTTAATTTTGTATTGCTTTGATAACATTGTTTAAGTTGAGTTTAAATTTACACTATTTTTTTTTTCTTATCTGCTAATTGTTCAAAAATGCTGATGTTAATAGTGTGTTTGCACAGTAAATGTTATGGCACTTTAATTCATATGGCAGTACATTTAAAATAACTGGCCGTCAAGTTCCAGGAACTGACAAACTGCACTGAGTTGAGTGAGATTCTCCAAAGGAACTCCAGTATAAATGTGGACTTTACATTCTAGTCCCCTGTGAAGAAAAACACAAAAGTGAACGTTTTTGTGCCTCACCCTTTCTAACTGGGACATTTGCAAGGGAACGCAGACTGGTTATGCATATTGAATATTCCTGCCTTTAGTGAGAGATCGGTGAGAAACAAGTTTTTGTGTCGTCCTGATAAAAGAAAAATGTTTCTGCTGTTACCTCACAAATTGCCCGTTATTATTGTGGCTCAGGATTTTGGAGGTAGATTTTTTTTATTTTTCATAAGGAACAGGATAACAGTAATGCCCTGGCATTGGCAATAAGCTTTAATTTTGTATTTGCATTTTTTTTAACTTTAGATTTACATTAAAAATGTTTCTGTGTAAAGTGCTGATGTTAACTGTTTGCACGATAAATGTTATGGTGCTTTCGTTTATATGGCAGAACATTTAAATTAAAGTGTATGAAAGACTTCTTTTAAATTCATAATTGGCTTTTGCGTATACAACGTGATTAATCATGATTGATCAGGTAAATCATGCGATTAATTGCGATTAAAATTTTTAATCGTTGTTGTAGTGCCGCATCTGGGCCTAATCTTCTTTTCACAGGACAATAGGAATTTATTGCAGCACGGCCTTCCGATGAACCACGTTGGGAGGACACAGAGGTGGTACCCGATTGGCTGTGATGCGACTCTTCTGATGATCAGATCTCATTTGGGGTCAGGAGAGACCGTAAAATACCCACTTTAGGAAAACACTTTCCCCACAAATCACAGGGGGGAGTCAGTCCAAGGGGACCTGGCGCCAGGAACGAGGGGTCCTGCTTGGAACTATCCCCAAAGTTTACGACTCTTATCTGCTCCAGGACATTCCTCAGCTTTGAACAACAACACCAGATGTTCATGAAGGACTCACATTTGCAAAATGTTAAAATGTTAAAAACTGTATTTTCTTCTCCACAGGGACACTTCAAACTCACGTATTCACAATTGTTGTCAAAATTAAAGCACAAATGGACTTTGAATGGTTTCCCTAGCTCAAGGTTTGGCCAACCCAGGATTCCATCCTGAAGGAGATGTACAATGGAACTTCAGGTGGAGCCACAGTGCCTTCAAGAGGCAGGAATAGGAAGTGCCTCTGGGGGGTTGATGTAGACTTGGACAAACGTTTCATCAGTTTATCTCCCTCTGCGTTACACAGTTAATTCTTTCCTTCCCACATTTCTCTTACATGCCCCATGCTACACTCTAACAACTTTCACTCTCATTAGGGTTACAACTATGGCACACTTGTGTCTTAGCTATCTCTAGCATTACACACATATACATATGCACATATTTATATATTTATATATATATATATATATATATATATATATATAATATAGATACATACACTCATATACGTTGGTAATCTGTGTTTCATATGTCTATAGTTATGTCGGCAAAAATAAAATAAAGATTTGTTTATGCCTTTGTTACCCTGTTTCATTAAAATCTCATTTTCAGGTATGTGTGTTTAGATTAGGTTTATACATATGTTGATATATTTGGTACTTTATAATTAAGACGGTTCAATATGCTTGTAAAGATAATGTCGTTTCTATCTGCTTAGTTATTTCGTTTTCGTTCTTCCCTTCTTCTTAAGGTTGTCCCAGTTCAAAAAAAAGGGGCTATGTGATTGTGTTTATTCATCCTGTGCTTGTTTCAGTCATTGTCGGTTTTATTGGTTTATTGATTTATCAGCAACGAAACCTACACTACATACATGCTCATCATACGCAACTGGTATAGGCGGACCTACCAGTTTTAGGGTCTGAACGGCCTCTTCATTGGCTCTCGGAGAGCAGGATACCACCCCCGTCCCGAAACTTTAAGCTAGTGAATTTCACTCTGCCGTTCAGAAATTTCTCATCCCTCGTTTTGTGAAGGCCTTGTTTTCGTTTGTTTTCCCTCTCGTACTTAGTTCGTTTTTGTCGTAATTGTTCATTTTTGTTTAAATCATTTTTGCGTCGGCATTAAGCCAACTCTTTGCTCAATTTAAGCGGCAGCTGACAGCCCTGAGACTCGCTCCGAGACCGCTACTTTCATTTTAATTTTTACCTTTTTCAATTTTTCCTTCCACGATCTCGAGACCGATTTTTGTCATTTTTCCTTTTTCTGTTTTTAATTGGCTCAACGTCGCACCATCGAAGTAACCGAGTAGTTCGTTTGATCACCGCACTTATCTCGGATTACGCAAAGAAGAGCGCACGTCGATGTTGAACTGCCAGTGTAGACATCTCCCAGACAACAGCAGAACGGGCTTCCAGCGTCTGAGCTTGGTGCGTCCATCTGAGCTCCCTGCGCGCTGCCGGACCCGAACGGCCCGGTACGATCTCCCAGGACCACCTTGGAGGACCATCAAGCAGCGATCTCCCAATCACCTGCGGGCCGACGCTCATCCAACGTAAGCCTCGTCACTCGCTTTTGTTCTGAAGTCTGGTATGCATCATAATAAATTTAGTCTTAAATTCTAAAGCCCGTAAACAGTCTGGTTGGCTGTTCCAACAGCCGATAGGTCATAATTTTTCTTTCCCTTTTATTTTGCTACTTTAGGTCTCAGTTTAGGGTCCGTTTCCAGTCACACACGCACCCACATGCCCACACAACACACACGCACAACACACATAGATACCTTTCGTTGCTGGTGGTGTTTTGTGGTCATTTTGTGTCATACTGCCTCGTTTAAACTGTTTGGTGTTTGTTGAAATAAATGCATATTGAGCCTGACGTCGTTGTTTGACTGGGTTATTAAAGTGTAGTTCAAATCCCTGCGTACCGGCCAAGAACTCACCATTAAGGTGAAACGGTACTGAGACTGATTCTAGTGTTTCTTGCTCACACTAACAACCAAGAGCAGGTGGTGCTCCGTAAATTTTCATATCAAATATTCTTTCCTCTGTTCCGAGTCGGTCCGTCCGTGGGAGCAGGGATGGCGTCATGCGTCCTCCCTGTCCCCTCGGAGTCCCTCTAGCGGTCAGACTAAGAATTGCATGTAAAATCCATGTTTATATATTTGGCATTCCGTTTCATTCCTGAGGGAGTTTGATCGTTCAAATTAAACAATCCTCCTCCCTCCACTACATTGCCCAGCCCCAGTAAAAACATTTTTGTGGTGCAAGCATTTCGTGAGGCAGAAGTTGATTCAGACTTCAGTGCCTTGGAGCGAATAGCTTCGCCACTCAACTGGCCAAGAGACATGTGGCCTGTCCTTCTCCAATGCAAGCGGGTGGGAAAAGCACAGGAGTTGGTGTCTGCTCTTTTCTTAGAAGACAGCCTGCAATATGATGTTGGAAAGGAAGCAATTTTTCCTGCTTATGAGCTTGTTCCTGAGCCCTACCGGCAAAAATTTAGGAACCATAGAAAATCTAGTGGTCAAACCTTTGTCGAGTTTGCATGGGAGAAAAGCAACCTCTTTGATAAATGGTGTGCAGCTAATGATGTCAAAAATGACTTTGAGTCACTCCGTGAGCTCGTTCTTTTAGAAGATTTTAAAGACTCTTTGCCAGAGAAGGTGGTAATGTTCTTGAATGAACAGAAAGTGTTGTCATTGTCCAAGGCTGCTGTCCTCGCAGATGAGTTTGTGTTGACCCACAAAAATGTCATCTCATCTTCCCCCCCGAACGGACAGGCCTTCTGCTTCTCGTCCCACAAGAGCCGAGTCTAGCCACCTCCCCCTTGAAAAGGCTAGAGGGAAGGGATTTCTGGTTTGGCCATAAAGTGGTAGACTGCGCGACACCAGGGCTCTCGACCGTCCAGGGTAAAAACTCCCCGAAAACTTGAATAACTATTGTCAGATATCATATTAACTACAAAGTGATCAGGGGAACGTTGGAATGGGAAGGAAAACTCCATTCAACCAAAACAGAAACACGGTAACAGACAATATGGCGGAACTACCAGCTAGCTCATAAACAGAGGGAGATGGCGAAACGAACTCCTCGTGACTAACGACGCGGAAAAGGGCTCGGACATAAAAATTATTAGCAAGGAGATACGGGATTTAAAAACGGAATCAAAAGAAGTCCTTCGCACGTTTGGAGAAACACTGAGGAACGACGTGGAAAAAGACTTGGACGACTTCAAAGACAAAATAAATCAACAACTTGCGAAAGTCGTCACCGAACAGGAGCTCCAGACCGGCAAGATCAACGAGGCTGAGTCGCGGATTGAAAAGCTAGAACGTTGGGCACAGGAAGCTAATGACGCTCTGGTCATATCACTGAGAGAACAAAAAGCTCTTCAGGACAAGTTAACTGACCTGGAGTCCAGGCCGAGGAGAAACAACCTACGTATCTATGGAGTCACTGAAGGAGAGGAGGGAGACTCTGTGGCCAAGTTTGTGGAAGACCTGCTGAAAAGCGAACTGCACCTGCAAGCACATTTTAATTTCCAAATTCAGAGAGCACACCGCTCACTTGCACAGAAGCCAGCGGATGGTGCCCAACCGAGACCCATCATTGTTAACTTTCTGGAATTTACTACCAAAGAGAGGGTCCTGAGAGAGCTATGGACAAAGAAAATAGAACTGGGGAATAAAGTACCGTCATTCCATCACGATTACGCGACAGAGATGGTCCAAAAGAGAAAGGAGTACAACACTGCTAAAAGAATCCTGAAGGAGAAGGGCATCCGGTTCCAGACGCCATTCACCAAGATGAGGACCCACTGGGATACGGGAACTCGAACCTACAACAGCGCAGAGGAGGTAAAGGAGGAATTGGCGAGACGCGGCCTGGCGGAGAAGACGGCGGTGGCGACGGGTGCGGAGGGGCCTGCGGCACTCGGTGCCCCGCACTACGACGGAGTGGCAGTGCAAGGAGGGATCCTGGAGTGGCTACGCATCAGCAGCGACACGAGCCAGAGAAAAGCTACAAGAGTTTCAAAGATTCTTTGATTAAATTCAGAGAATAAAGGGAAGAAAGCTGGTAGGGATGTTCTAGTATGACCGGTGTTTTTAGTTGACAAATTATTAAAATTGAATTCCCATGTTAATAGAAAAGAGACTGTGGGAAGTCCGGGTCGCTCCTTTTTTTCTAACGTTGGACTCATTTAGAACGACTAAAATACTCATTGCAGGTTCAAGTGTCATTTCTAAGTTAGGTTAGATTTTTGACTGCCTTCACGCGGGCCGGACAGAGACACGCCGTAGTTTGGCCATGCCTGATCTACAGGAAACACATCTCTCTCAACAAGAGCACGACACACTGAAAAGATTTGGATATAGAAATGTTT
The DNA here is from genome assembly GCF_046127955.1 of Nelusetta ayraudi. NCBI lineage: Eukaryota > Metazoa > Chordata > Actinopteri > Tetraodontiformes > Monacanthidae > Nelusetta > Nelusetta ayraudi. The sequence goes on from NW_027466185.1 coordinate 596,540, forward strand.
TTTTTAGCTTGTTCAGGAAAGGCCCAAAGAGAGGTGTCACAATATTAATCTCTAATTCTATCAGTTTTGAAGTTGTTAAAAAAATAAATGACAAAGAAGGGAGATATGTAATAGTCAAAGGGAAATTGGATGATAACTCAGTTACTTTGGTCCAGGGTTGGACAAGTGCTTTTTGAAATCACTGTTTGAGATCATAGCTGTGGAAAGTGAAGGAATCCTAATATGTGCAGGGGATTTCAACATGATTTAAAAGCTAAACTCGACACAACTAATGGCAACAAAAGTCAGACCCGCCTGTCGAAACTTGTCAACGTCTCTCTAGCCGAACTAGGGATGTTTGATGTTTGGAGGGACCTCCACCCGTTACAGAGGACTATTTTTTTTATTAACATTACAGACAGATACAGAATAGAGGAATGTAAAATAGGAATGACTGACTTGTACTGACACAGTATTAATTACCTTATTATTTGTCTAAATAAGAGGAAGAAAAACACACTTTGGAGATTAAATGTGGGTATGCTAAATAATCCAAAAACACTGGAGGAGGTTAAGAAAGAGATTAAATGCGCTATGGAGGAGAACATAGATAGTCCAGTAGACACTTCCATACTGTGGGACACAATTAAAGCTGTGATGAGAGGGAGGTTAATAGCGAGGGCAGCCTATCAAAAAAAGACTAGATGTGGCGAGGGGGAGGGTCTGGTGGAGGTGGAGACAATTCTGAGTGGGTATAAAGGTGGGTATAAAGGAAAATTGGGAGGGGGGGCGGTTGCCTGACAACGCCACCTGGGGAGTTGCACCCCAGGAAATAAACTATAATAAAATTCCACGGGCTACATAGGTTCGTTACGCTTTGAAATTTAAGAGGACGAGATGGACTTCCAATGAAACAGCTTTATTTGACAACAATTTAAAATAGACCAGGTTTAGCTGCCTGAGTGTCAAGGAAATAAGTACCATACCAAAAAGACTGTTCAACATAAGAAAATAAGGGGAACAGGGCCAAAGAAACCAAAGAAAACTCAAAAAAGGGAATAAACAAAGCTAAGGGAATCACTACAAACCAAAATTCACGCTACGCCAACTCCTGTCCTAAAGAAAAGAGAACAAAATTAACATACTAATACCTTGAGACACCCAGGCAAGCGTTAAACAGTTAGAATGAAAGGAAAACTTTTATTTATTCTTCGCGCGCGCACACACACACACGCACACGCACACGCGCACACACACACACACACACACACACACACACACACACACACACACACACACACACACACACACACACACACACACAGGACCAAAACCCAAAACAAAAAGGTAACGATCACTGGGGAACAAGATATTAATGAACTAAAAAAGGAAATCAAACTATAACAAAATCGCTACTCAATAGAAAACCCAAAGTTTCACCAAAATTTCACAACAAAACAAAGAAAAGAAAACCAACCAAAGAAAGTGGTTACGCTAACAAAAGAAACAGACAAACTGAATTGTCTAAACCAAATAAACCAAAATCAAAGGAAAAGTGTCCGCGTTGTGGTGGTGACACCGCTGTTACCCGGCTAGACGGGTGCGGCAATTGATTGCGAGGACATCGCCGCCGCAACAGTAACAGAGGGGAATGGAGAAAACAGAGGAAGACGGGGCGACTGCACCCAGGCAGGGGGTTGAGACCAGCGTCCTTCCAGTACCCGTCTCGGCGCACCGGTGTTCAACTGCAAGGCAGCCTCCCCGCCGAGCGCCAGAGGAGGAGGGGGGGCTGCAGCTTTAACAGCCAAGCGGTGAATGCACAACGATCACGCACACACAGCGCCACCTCCCGATGAACGGGCACCCGCCAGGGTTCCTCCTCCAGCTGTGCTTATGGCCCAGCCCGCTCTGGGATTGCTAGCCGAAATGCTAAGAACTGCGAAGGACAGAGTTCTCAGCGTGGACACGCCAGAGGACAGAGTGCTGACTCCAGCCTGCGCTTCTTTTTAAAAGAGCTGCTTTCACTCTGCACTCTGGCGCAGGTGTAATCAGTGCGTTTACATGCAGAGCTTAATCGGACTAAGCAATAATTTGGTTTTCTCGTCCAATCGGAGTTCTCACCTTGTCCCCCTATACATGCAGCTGAGAAATTTGAATTACTGACGGGAACGTGTCCTCCTCCCAACAGTAGGGGGTGGAGTGAGCCTTTTCAGCTGGTCAGCTGCTTTCGGTTGACATATTACATCATTATGATATAGAATGATAGTTCATAATGTACGTGTTACTTACTTTGCAGATAAGCTGTACCCTATTTCTTGTGCTCATGGTTATCTTAAAAGATAACCATGAGACAAGAACATTGTTTACTGTTGGAGGGCTACAACAACACAATGTCTTCGATGCTACGCTTTGTGCCGTCGCCACGGACCCCAAACTCTCGTTCTTGTTGGATGCCGGTTCTGCGCAGACTGGTGGGAGAGTTTGTGTACAGGTTTTGCAAAGGAACGGTGTCTTCAGTTATACACATGCTCATTAAAGTGCCGACCGTGGAGGAAGCTTGTGCCGTTTCCAGCAGAATAACAGCGAAATTATTGAAATAAAAACAAATCAGAAAAACATCTCTTTGCTGTGCTTTTATTTACAAAGTTAAAATTCTTCTAACTTATAAAAAATGTGAACGAAAAGGTAGAAATATAAATACGAAGGAATACGTATTTGTTCAGGGCTGCGCAAAGCCGGAGCCCTGCATTTGCTGCGCTACCCTTTTTGAAAAGGTCTCCGTTGCGCGTTATTTTAATATGTCCATCTCTTTTAGAAGAGAAAGCATCGCCCCGGTCTCATCCTCTCTCCAAATGTCAACAGTCTTATTCGCGTTTGCTGGTTGTTTCGCGCCGAAGGCAATAATTCAAATTTCTTCATCGCGATTAACGCACACGGTGCTTTTTGAACCTTTGGCCGCTCCGTAGATTGTGGAAACGGGAAATGAATTGACTCACAGCACACAGTCACACGCTTGCAGCCGGCTTGTAAACACAACAAAAAAAAGAAAAAGACACTGAGCGTAGATGAGCACTAGGAAGGACTAACATGGATAAGGCGTCGATTGTAAATGGAAAGTTCCACTTCAAAACCCTGCCAGATGGCAGTCTTGACAGGACAAAAGTGATATGCATTTACTGTAAAGTTGTATTTAGTTTCCACCGGAGTACGAGCAGTCTTACGTTTCACTTGTCTGCGAAGCATACAGCTGACGCGGAGAGCCCTCCGCCCCCTTCTGAGGTAAAGCAAACCACGTTGGATGGTGTGGCACGGAGACCACTGGCCGCGTCCACCACACGCCAACTTTCAACAGCGGGGGCTAAATGGGTGTGGCTACGGCTTGCAGGCCAATTAATGTGGTGGAGGACGAGGGTCTGCGCGATATCATATATATTATACTGACTATGGATGAATATGACACTGACTGGATAATTATGGCACTGACTGTTGATTACTATGGATGCTGAACAGCTGTTATAGGCTATACTGCCTAACTGCACTATATCAGTTGAGTCCTGTACTATATTGCACTGCCCCCTGTTTAATGCACACTTTATTTATTGTTTTGATTTAATTTAATTTATTTTGTGCATCACAGTTTGATGCAATGCATAAGTGTCATCCTTTTGTCTTAATGGCAGCTGAAAAAAGGGGATGAATAGTTCAAGTTCGAGTTGAAAAGTAAAATATAGAAATTTTGGTAGTACTAGTAATCATTACTATGTAATGTTACAGTTATGCCCATCTGTTATCTTTGTTGGGCTTGAGTTTATGATTATTTTTTTTTACCGTGTGCATCTTTTGTTTTGTTAGTAGTACTTGTCATTGCTCCAACACGAATAAACATGCTGCATCCCACTAGATGGCGCATTTGCCTTATTTACAAGCGCCACGGTCATCGGAGCTGATTGCTGACACTCTCAGCAGCGTGCGTCTACTAAGGTCTACTAAGATTCCACAATCTATTACACCTCGTGAGCAAAACAGGCTACAGGTAAAATTAAACATCTTCAGTTGAGCAACTCAGGCAAGTTAAACTGATTTAAAAACAAACAAACACTATAATACTAGGAAAAGAATCCTCTATATGTCAATAAATACAACAGATTGAGTATTCATAAAAAAAAAAATGCTTACTTTAAATAAGAAAATCCAACAAACCAACAAGTGCAACACTAAAAAGCAAACCAACAATCAAAATAATGCTTAATTGCCTTAGTTTCGTCCCACACTTATCAGCTTAGCTACTAAGAATAACACACATTATTCACCTGGACAGAAGGAGGTTCTGAGGAATGTGTTGGTCCTGGAGCTTCCTGGTCAGGATGTTCGGGAGATCCCTCTGGCTCAATGTCTGGGGCGCCAACATATTTTAGAATTGCTCCTGCAGAGACAAAGCTCATTAGACCATCAAGCAAAACAGATCAGAAGCGCATTTTCCTATTTTATTATTACAGTGATGTTGCTGTAATATAGGAAAATTTAAAATTCATTTGTTTTTAAATTAAACATTATGGTTGCAGTGTCCCTTTAAAGCTTTTACCCAATTACAAAACTGTCATTTTTAAGAGTTTTTGGCATTACTTTACACACTGTACTAGTCAAAGTAATAAAACTAAGATAAATTACCCACTGCCACAACAGTCTAAAATAGTCAACACCATGCCAAATAAAGTATTTCCATAAAATATTTCTTTGAATTATAAAACAGTAGCACATTTCTAATTAAGGGCCTACAAAATACAAACTAAGCTTAGTAAATTCATCCTAAGTTAAGGCTAAAATAACATTAAGAGTCAAATATGTGAACTGAAAAATAACAGGGGACTGACTACAACAACAACTACAACATGCACTCCGTTCCTCCCTCCCTGTTAGAATGTGAATAAACGGGTGTGGAGTCAATCAGTCATTCCCATGGCAGGATAGGCCAACATGGCAGGATATGGTCAACTTTCATAAAACAAACAAAAACGCTGATTCATGACGAACAAATATTAGCCAGCCAGCTAACATTTATCCGACGCTAGCTAGCTGGCTAGCAGGACAAATAAACAAACTTGGGGGGGGGGGGACAACAGCGTTTCACCTCCACCTCTCCAGCCCACATCACAAACAAATAACTTACCTTTCCCTTTTGCAAGTTTTTCTTGATCAGTTTTCTTTTCCTTCCGTTTCTCCGCACCGCTGGGATAACTCCTTTTTGATGCCATTATGGTGTCTGTTTGTTTTTAATCCTCTCGCTAACAGGAACAAATGGTAGCTGTCAATCATTCACATCATACCTGTCGGCGTCGCCGGCCCGCTACGTCACAACCTGCGTGACAGTGCGGCAAGCCCCCAGATGGCGTCCCATTCCTTTCAATGAAGTTGCTCACCCAGCCCATGGCTCCCAAAAACTTTTTGACTTCCGCATTGATGGGATAATAGAGCATGCGCAGTTGTGTCAGTGTGGAGACCGTCACTGACAGACATGCGCGCTCACGGACCTTACAAAATTCAACATGGGAATCAATGTATTTTTTACGGAACAACTGACGATTGTTGTTTGGAAATTTTAGAAATAATAATAATAATAATAATAATAATAATAATAATATTATTATTATTATTATTATTATTATTATTATTATTATTATTATTATTATTATTATATTAATAAAATAGTATTATTATAATAATATACTATTATTTGTGTATTAAACAAGTGAGCAATGTGCCACTGAATAATAAATGATAATTCTTTGAAGCAACTCTCTATGGACCATAACAGCACTGCCACACATATTTTTTTAATGAATAACCTCTTTGGAAAGCAGACAAAGTAATGAAATGATTGGTCTATTTATTTCATCAGAACTAAAAAAATAAATAAATAAAAACTCAACGATCTTGAAAGTTCCTCCCTTTCTCTTGCACCTGTCGATGTGTGTAGCTAACACAAATTTGCAAATATTTTGTCGTCCTCGTGGAATTAAACAGCACACCATGTTAATTTATCAGCGAGTGCTCTCTCTTTTCATGCAATTCATCATGCTTAACATGTAATGCTGAATCATGAAAGCTATGGAGCAAAAAAAAATAATTACATAAACCACGAGTGAAATAAAATGTGTCATTCATTCAATAAAGATTTCATTCATTCATCTTCTATACCCGCTTATTCCTATTCAGGGTCACGGGGGTCTGCTGGAGCCTATCCCAGCTGTCTTAGGGCGAAGGCAGGGTGACACCCTGGACAAGTCGCCAGTTCATCGCAGGGCCACATACAGACAAACAACCATTCACACTCACATGCACACCTACGGACAATTTAGAACGTTCAATTGACCTCACATGCATGTTTTTGGAGTGTGGGAGGAAGCCGGAGAACCCGCAGAGAACCCACACAGACACAGGGAGAACATGCAAACTCCACACAGAAAGGTCCCAGGTCCAGGCCCCAGAATCGAACCCACGACCTTCTTGCTGTGAGGCGGCAGCGCTAACCACTGCACCACCGACTATTTTATTACTTAGTTGAAAATGCCATTTTATTTCATTTAAGAAAGCATATCATTATTTCATCATGCATTTAATTGTTTTGTGGTCCTGTGTTTTAGTGCTTCATAATTGTATTCTGTTGTCAAATTTGCCCATCAAAGTCAGATTAGTAATCCTGTACATCAGTTTAAGGAAAACCAATTCTAGGTAATGGATTGCAGATCTTGTAGTGACCTGTTACAATGGAAAGAAATGTATACATAATAAGTACATCTGTGTGCCCGATATTTTAGCTAACACTAAACTTTCTGCACAACTGTCTGCATTGTGCTTTTTCTTCGGCCACAGAGAACAGAAACGTCTGTAGTTCTTTGTTCACCCATGGTACAGTTTCATAAGCTTTTCAGTTTTTAATACGTGTTAATGTAAAAATCCACACGCGAGGCATTTAAAAATGGCGGTTTTGGACTTTCGTGAAAGACTGCCTTTGGCCAATCAGTGTCCTGAACGTTGCTACGTCACCCTTATGGTCTCAGCTCTGCTCGCTTCGAAGCCCAACGAGGCAGGTACCAAAATCCTAACCCCTGGGAACGTGACAATTGTTTTTTTCAATTGAAGTTTTCGTTATTTTGTTCGTTTTCGTTAACTATTATAACCGTGGTCAGGACCTCCAGTCAGAAGATCCACTAGAGGACATTTAGAGCAAACAGTCAGACAACAGCAGCTTCACCACATCAGCTGAAAAATGGAGTTTGGATGCTTTCAGCTTCAAGTCGTGGACAGAAAATGATGCTCACACTGTCACACTGATGTTTTCTTCTCCAACCTTCTCTCAGCTCCAGAGGTTGGTGGTCTGCAGGATCTTCTACAGCAGCAGAAGATCAGTCTGGAGAGGAGATGTGAACGTGTGACTGAAGGTGAAGAAGCAGGAAGTCAAACTCTCCTCAACAGCATCTACACTGAGCTCTACATCACTGAGGGACTGAGTGAGGAGGTCAACAGAGAGCATGAGGTCAAACAGCTGGAGACCAAGAAGACCAAGAAGACCAAGGAGATCCTCCACGACCGTCCAATCAGGTGCAGCCAGATCTTTGAAGCCTCACCTGAGCAGCAGGGACTCAGGGAGTCACAGTGGTGCTGACCAGGTCTCTGGGCTGGACTGGGAAGCCTTGGGGTCCCACTGGAGGAGCTGGAGGAGGTGACTGGGTCCAGGGAAGTCTGGGGGTCTCTGCTGAGGCTGCTGCCCCTGAGACCTGACTCCGGATACGGCAGTAGAAGATGGATGGATGGATGGATGGATGGATGGATGCCAGGTGATAGAACATTTCATAAAAACAGACTCTGCATTATAACTTCTATTACACTCTAAATAACTCACTCCAATATAACTGCACTCGTCCTTCTCTCACATTACATTGGATCACAATGACTAAACAACACAACAAACACAATGATCCAACTGCACTGCCACGTCCAGACTCAGTGTAGGTCTGTAGGCCTCTTGGACCTTCATGTGAACCACTGCGTGTTGACTGGAGGTGAAACATGACTGACTGCTGTCCTCCTACCTGGACAATGCAATCTCACTTTCATTCTGCTGCAGATGGCCATTTTCATTTTACACCGTCCAAATTTACAGCTCAGGGCGCTGGGACCAATTCCAAATTGTGTGCAGATACAGGCCTACACTTCAAATAATTATGAGAAAAATCCAATGTAAAGAGAGCACTTCCATTAGGAAATAGTCAACATGAAATTTCGTATTCTACTGACACCTGCTGGTCAAATTGAATAGTTGCAAATATTGTGAAGAAATTGTCATCTAATTCTAGTCCTAAACAATATGGCCATTCGAAGTGAAGTATTAAGACAATTAATCAGGTTTGTACTGCTTGATTGAACACATTCATCCCGTTCCAGTGCACTAAAACCCACTTCCCTTCAGGACCGTGTCAGCGAAGCCAAAACTTCCTTGAGTGACACTGTTTCCCAGCATGCAATGCGAGCTAGCGATTCACAATACTATTTCATCACAAACATGAATGTAAAAAATAAAAAGGGACGAAAAATGAAACTTCAGGAACAGCAACCATTGCAATACAAGCAGAACTGGGCCGAAGTTTTATATTATGTACACCAAAATACAGCCTTCTGGTGGACAAGCTATTTAATCCGTGTCTTCCTATGGCACTTCAGTGGGTGGGAGCTCATCGTAGAGGTCACGTGCTGGGTGGGTCACCCCACCAACCACCTCGGGGAAGGTCTAAGACAAGAGCCAATGGTTACCCTTGCAGGGTATCACCTGATACGGGTGAGCGAGTGAACAGAAAATATGGGTCAACGTGTGCAGTCGTAACAGGAGAAGCTTGTTGGCGGAAATGATGCACTACAAGTGGATGTGACGCTAATGAGTGCGATGGATGAGGTAGAGCAATGCTCCAGAACCCGATTCAGACTACTCTCCCTCCACTTTTTTTGTTTTGTATGAGCGTTTAAAAAAAACAACATAATGATAATCGAATAAGCTTTAGTTTATTAATCAGAATTAAAACAAGTAGGTTTTGCCCTTACAAGGTTGTAGTTTTGTTATAGATGAGTTCCTTTGTTGTAGTTTGGCGCTTGAAAAACTATACATGGGATGTACCATGACCTGAGGGATTTCCTCATCCCATCCCAGCTTGGTTCTGATGCTGAATGTGAATGTATCTTGCTGTACATCCCACTGAACTCCAAGGGCCCTCTCCATAGGGAGCTGGTCTCTGTCAAGGTTAAGTGTTTTTACCTCTTTAGCTCTCTGCTCTTCAGGAATGGCGGCCAGCACCGAGCGATGATTGCTCACCCACTTATTGAGCTTAAATCCACCTCTACCGCACAGGTCTGTTAGCTGCTGGTACAGATGTATTGCTTGTTCCACCATGCTGACAGCCTTTAGACAATCATCCACGTAGAAATTTTGACCAACAGTGTTTATAACCTCGGCTGGGAAGTCATGCTGATTGTCGTCGAATGAAGCACAGCTTGGGGATGACACTGCCCCAAAGATGTGGACCAGCATCCTGTGCTCTTGTAGGTCCTTTGTAATGTCCCCATCTGGCCACCAGAGGAAGCGTAAGAAGTTTACATCCCGGTTGGAAACTCTCACTTGATGAAACGTTCCCTCAATGTCAGTCATGAATGCTACAGGGCCTTGGCGAAAACGAAGCAGCAAACCTAGCAGTGTACTTGTCAAATTGGGACCCTGCAGGATCTCTTTATTTAATGATGTTCACTCACTTTCAATCTCACAGCCACTAAAAAACCTGATTGTGATTGAGAGGTCGGAGGAGGGATGACCGTCAGGCTGGCTCGACTGCTCCTCCTTCTCAGCCGTGGTGCGTCCAATCAGCAGCCGACATCCAGGACCGCACCTGCAAGGCGTCATCCACTCTCTCACACACACACACACACACACACACACACACACACACACACACACACACACACACACACACACAAACATAGAGGCACCTAGACCCACCTGTGGGTCATATCACCCCCTCCCTTCAGAACTAAACCCTATTAACATACCTACAAACAAAACTAAACAAGAAAAACCTCAGTTCCCCCGAAATAAGAATTCCGCAGCTAGCCCACATCATAATGCACCTGCCAACACATTATCAACCCCCCTTCCTGTGGCAAATCTGGAGATTGAAATCTTGCAGGGGCAGAGACCACCGCATCTACGAGGGCATTATAGTCTGTAAAAACCTGACCCCAAATTAACATCAAGATGGGCAGTCTCAGAAGGAGAGCCAAAGCTACTTTCTTAACTTCCCAATAATGACTCTGTGTGCGTGCTGCTTAGTTGTGGCATGTCCCTCTACTTCTATGTCATGGTGCAAAACTGACGTACGGCGGGGGTGGTCAGAAAACAATAGTGGGTGGCTCTCAATTAATTTAACAATATCATGACGGGCTGATGCAGGCAAATGGGAGAAAAACGAGCTTAAGTTATTCATAATTTCAGAGTTTCCCAGGCGCGCCGAAGGAACACCGATTTTTTTTTATTTATTTTTTTTTTTTCAATGAGCCGTCCCTCCGCCAATGGGCACGGAGGGTGCGGAGGCTCAGGCGACACATTTTTCCGAGCGAGTAACGCCCGGTTCACACTGGACGCAGAAGCGCCACGAAACGCCGCGAAGCGCCGCCGAGCGCTTCCATTCGCCGCCCACGTTAATCAATGTAGTAGTTCACACCAGACGCGAACAGGCGCGCGGCTCCCCTCGCGGATCGCGCCATGCATTTAACGTCAGTTCACTGGACGTGGAAGCGAAGCGCCGCCGAGCGCTTCCATTCGGCGCCCACGTTAATCAATGTGGTGGTTCACAGGAGACGCGAACAGGCGCGCGGCTCGCGGCATGCATTTGTTGTTTCGGCGTCTGCTCTATTTCGTGCGCGAGCCGCGAGCGATCCTCGTCTACAGTACAGGAAGTCGCTCAATAAAAACGAGAAAATCCGGTGAATTTTCAAAATAAACTAATTTCAAAATAAAAACCGAATGACAAATTCGATCATATATCATATTTGTATGTTATATTTGTCAGTACATTATATCAGAGTGCGAGAGATTAAACACACACACACACACACACACACACACACACACACACACACACACACACACACACACACACAGAGGAAGACTTGATGTCTGTTTGATCCTAGAGATGCCGGTCAATGATCATTATGAAAGAGGTCTTGTCTTGAGATGGACACCTGATTGCGTGTTTCTATTTATTTACACACACACACACACACACACACACACACACACACACACACACACACACACACACACACAAAAGTAAGCTACGGAGCAGGCTGGCTACGGGGCGAGGGGGGGCGATGATGAAAATGATTTTTTTTATCAAATTTTTTTTAAAGAAAAAAAAAAGAAGCTCAAGTGGGAGTGAAAAAAAGACTGCAGCTGAGCAGAAGCGCTTGTCGACCGTCGCGGAGCTGTTCGCGTCTGGTGTGAACCAGTTGGAGCCTCGCTTGCGAAATTCGTCGGCGCTCCGCTTCGTGGCGCTCCGCTTCCATTGAAATGAATGGCACGAGCCGCTCGTCTAACAAAACAGACGGCGCGAAACAACCTGGCAAACGCGAATAAGAATGTTGACATTTGGAGAGAGGATGAGACCGGGGCGATGCTTTCTCTTCTAAAAGAGTAAAGTCTTCTTCAAGTTGATGATGTAAATACCATCACTTTTCCTCTTGTACACGTACTGATCCATCTGGAAGTCCAAGTTGGTGCCTCCCAAATGGGTTCCTGCCGCCAGGAACTTCAGCACATCCTCCTCCTTCATTTGAAGGACATCTAGACCTCCGGACATCGTGACCACTTTCCCTGCGTTACGAGTGAGTTGGGAGAGCACGAAACAACGCCGTATGGAAGTCTGACCAAACGGTGAAAAAAAAGAACTTTTAGAAGACTTTTTAAAAAGGGTAGCGCAGCAAATGCAGGGCTCCGGCTTTGCGCACCCCTGAACAAATACGTATTCCTTCGTATTTATATTTCTACCTTTTCGTTCACATTTTTTATAAGTTAGAAGAATTTTAACTTTGTAAATAAAAGCACAGCAAAGAGATGTTTTCCTGATTTGTTTTTATTTCAATAATTTCGCTGTTATTCTGCTGGAAACGGCGTGCAGCGGCACAAGCTTCCTCCACGGTCGGCACTTTAATGAGCGTGTGTATAACTGAAGACACCGTTCCTTTGCATAACTTGTACACAAACTCTCCCACCAGTCTGCGCAGAACCCGAATCCAACAAGAACGAGATTTTGGGGTCCGTAGCGACGGCACAAAGCGTAGCATCGAAGTGTTGTTGTAGCCCTCCAACAGCAAACAACGTTCTTGTCTGCCTTTTAAAATAACCAGGAGCACAAGAAATAGGGTACACCTTATCTGCAAAGCAAGTAACACGTACATTATGAACTATCGTTCCATATCATAATAGATTTAATATGTCAACTGAAAGCAGCTGACTATATATACATACATATATATATATATATATGTATATATATATACATATATATATATATATATGTATATATATATATATATATATATATATATATATATATATATATATATATATATATATATGTATATATGTATATATATATATTAACCTCTTTCATTGAACTCCAAAACATACATGGTCAAAATCCATATTATTAGTATGTTGTTGTTTTTTTTAAATGCTCATACAAAACAAAAAAAAAGTGTGACATCCACATGTAGTGCAAGCTACTCATGCCGACATTGACCCATATTTTCCATATACTCACCCGAATCACATGCCCTGCAGACCCACTGCAAGGGCCCCAAGGAGTGACGCACAACCAGCACGTGACCTCTACGATGAGCTTCCACCCATGGAAGTGCCATAGGAGGACACGGTTTAAATAGTATGGCTTATCCACCAGAAGGCTGTATTATGGTGTACATAATATAAAACTTCTGCCCAGTGCTGCTTGTATTGCAATGGTTGCTGTTCCTGAAGTTTCATTTTTCCCTTTTTCCCTTTTTATTTTTTACATCCATGTTTGTGATGAAATAGTATTGTGAATTGCTAGCTCGCGTTGCATGCTGGGAAACAGCGTCACTCAAGGAAGTTTTGGCTTCGCTGACACGGTCCTGAAGGGAAGTGGGTTTTAGTGCACTGGAACGGGATGAATGTGTTCAATCAAGCAGTACAAACCTGATTAATTGTCTTAATACTTCACTTCGAATGGCCATATTGTTTAGGATTAGAATTAGATGACAACTTCTTCACAATGTTTGCAACGATTCAATTTGACCAGCAGGTGTCAGTAGAAGACGAAATTTCATGTTGACTATTTCCTAATGGAAGTGCTCTCTTTACGTTGGATTTTTCTCATAATTATTTGAAGTGTAGGCCTGTAGTTGATGAGGAATCACGGTGTGCTAACGCTACTCAAACAGCTTAGATGAAAAAAAGGGAGTGTGATTTGGGTCTGTGGTACATTATGACAATCTTGGACTTGCAAGACTGAGGCGATGGTTCAATTCCCATCAATGTGTATTATATATGTGTTATTTAGCTCATCTATTCTACATTTTAAATAGATCACATTTGACATCTGACCCACTGAACACTTACTATTGAACATATTTTTAAACTATGGGCTATTTAGTCTTGTTTTAGGATATAATATAATTCATTGCACAAGGCTAAGTATAAGAGCTAAGTATAAGAGCTATAGTCTACTACAATGAGTCGTGCCAAAAAAGAGACATTGTCTTTATTTTTCATTTTTATTTTATTGTGTCAGCATTGAACCATACAAGCATGTAGTGTTGTCCAACAAAAATGCATGGTGAATCAAATCCCAAACAATCTATGAAACAATGAACACGTTTCCATTGCACTTCATTTTATTGAGCACTAGATGACCTCCTCGAGCACTGTGTCATTGAAGCCTCGAGTAATGAACCATTTTTTGAAACAAGTGTCGAAGCTTCAACAAAGCCTCGATCGGCCATCACTACCTACGGCTGCGTGCTCTAACACCATTTCAGAAGTGACTAACTGCAGAGTTGGGAGCGGAGGAGGGATGACCTTCAGGCTGGCTCGACTGCTCCTCCTTCTCAGCCGTGGCGTGTCCAATCAGCAGCCGACATCCAGGACCGCACCTGCAAGGCGTCATCCACTCTCACACACACAGACACAAAGATAGAGGCACCTAGACCCACCCGTGGGTCATAACACTCCGTGTGGATCTTTTCACTCTGGCATTGAAAGGGGGTGCTAGCGCTAGCCGTTTGCTAAGCTATGTACAGACAGCACCACCGCTTGCCGAACCACATAGTCACACCGTTTATATACAACAACTCGTCATCAATATCTCTAAAGTAGAAGTAAAGAACTTTTTTCAAAAACGATAACTAACTCAAACTTTTTTGTGTGTTTATAAAAACAAACTAAAACAAACTTAAATTGAAGTCATATTTCACTTCGTTTACGTCTGTCAAATGAATATTTGCCCAGGAAAATCTTTTAGTTTTACGCAGCAGCACCTAAATGCACGTCGCGTTCTGTGACGTCACCCCTCTTTCACAGCAGTATGTTGACGCGCGACTCGCGGCGGGAAAGTCCGATATGCCACAGTAGTGAACATGTTTATTGAGACTGGGAAGTAGACACGACAGTTTGACTCAGTTGACTCAAATATCCTGTGGCGATGAGAGTGGTTATGGCTATCTGATAAAGCAAGATTTAATATTGGGAATTTAACAAAATGAAAAGGAACCGACAACGCCACCCTGGGAATTTCACCCAGGGAGTTCTACTAAACACAAAAGTAATAATTAGGCACACAGGTAAGTTCTACGAGGAAGGAGTAGGAGACGTGGTTCAGAATGTTTAAAATATCAAACCAACTTTTATTCAACATTTAAAAATAAAAGGAACAAACAGACCAACACTTAAAACGGAGCTACTGAGCTCCTTATTCTTGGTGTAGAAACTGAGGCTTACCGATGAGGGGGCCAAACGGGGGAGGAACCAAAGAAAACAAGGAACACCCCACTCACACGTGACACACCTGCAAAGAAAGTGAAGTGCAAAAAAAAAAGAAGAAAACAACCACAATCCCGGGTCACAGCACGCGAAGGGGCCCACCACCCGGGACACCGCCACCACCAGCAGCTCTCAGCGACTACAAAAGAAAAGATAAACAGTTGGTTACTAAAAGTTCCCTAAAATCTGTCACATGTACTGAAATAGCAAGAAAAACAAACAAACAATGCAATTACACACACACACACACACACACACACACACACACACACACACACACACACACATACCAACCAAGTTCCCACCAACCACGCACACGCATACACGCACGCACACCACTGTAGCTGGACCGGCGACTTGATAGTGTAACGTCTGCTGTCTGAGGGTCAGCAGTGGCGACGTAAGCAAACGAAGAAAAACACAACGAGAACGGAAAAACAACAAGTAAAACCAAGGCGGGACGGAAGCAACATGCACCGTCCACCGTCTGTACGGGGCGGCTAGCACAATCAAGTGCGGGCGAAGCGGCAGTGTTCCTGCACTTATCTTATAGGACCGAGTTTTGGGCCACAGGTCTTGATCACCAAGCGTCCTCCAGGTGAGGAGAACAACGAGGAGGCTTTGCGCAGCTTTGTGCTAGCAGGCGGCTGGAGTGTGCCGGTGAGGTGTTCAGGAAGCACTGTAAAAAGAACGGACAGGTGAGGTACTACGTACCTATGCTAATAAGCCATAATAATTTAAATGCTAAAATGTCCGCACCTGATCCTCTTAAAACTCGGGCACACAAATCGGATGTTCAGTGTCCCATTGACCACAATGGACCACTAAACGAAGATTTTTAGAAAAATGCGAAATGAAGCCACTGAGAGCTAAAACAACATGCAAACAATGCCACAGTGCAGCTTTTCTCAAATGGGTCAATTTGGAAATCATTTTAATCAACTCTGTCTTCATTGATCAGAAGGTTTTTACAGATTTGGAATTAAAAAAAATTTACTGCAGGAATCATAAAATCGTCTCATCAGTGACGTTTATAGAGCCATTAAAAAATGTAATATGTGCTGAACAGACAAACGGAGGTGTAAGAGGCCTGTGTGACCAGCAGGGGGCAGCAGAAGACCGACAGCCGCAAGTTCCTCCTCAGAGAGGCCTGAGAAGGTTCTGCATCTTCAGCTCCTCCAGGAGGTCCTCAGCAAAGTGTCAGAGTTTGTTGGTTTTTTACCTCGGTCGGCAGAGTCACAGTATGAAACTTGTAGTAGCCAGGGGGCGCTGCAGCTCACTCAACACCTACAAGGTTTGAAAAGGAAATTGAGTGGAATTCATCTGGAATGAAAAGAAAAGCACAACTACAGCAGAAAAACTGAACACAAAGACGCACAAAGTTTGAACTACACACTGATTTTCTTCTTCTGTTGATTCAAATGAATTTGATAGAAATAATATCTGAAAAAATACAAACCAAATGTTAAATTTCGACATTTAAAAAATGGACAGATTCATTTACACCCAGTAAGATAAGAAGATATTTAGCTCTCAGCCAATTAGAGCTGCTGCTCCTGTGTGTGTGTGTGTGCGTGCGTGCGTGCGTGTGTGCGTGCGTGCGTGCGTGCGTGCGTGCGTGCGTGCGTGTGTGTGTGTGTGGATGTGGTGGAGATTTGCTCACTGGTTGTAGGAGAAAAGCTAATTGTTCATTGTAAATGTCTCTGGAACCCTACTCGGAAATCATTTTTCACATGGCAAGACAAGGCAAGGCATCCTCACAAGTTTCTGAGCGGACATCGCTGGAAAGTGGCAGGACAAGAGGTTCCTCTGCAAGAAATGTGAGAAGAGTTTGTGCTGAACATGGATGGCCTAAATGTGAAGGGGCTCCCCGGTACACAGCTGGAGATCGAAGTGGCAAAAGCAATAACTGAGGTGTTGTAACAACTCCACTGGCAGATTAAACACGCTTCACAATGCTTCTGTGCTACGACTGAAAACCCTCCAGTGAACCAAAATTGATTAATTAATTCCAACATCCCCCCTTTTGACACATGGTCTAAACCGTGCGTCAATTTAGCAAAATGTGAAAATAAATGTTTTGGCAGACACGGGTTACCGTTTGGTCCCACCCAAATGTCAGTAACGTGGTCCCAGCATGTGCCGGCGGAGCGCCAAGCGGCCTTCTCCTTCGCTGTGGCGAGGGACTGCATTTCAGCCAGTGATGCATCAGCCTCCTCAAATGAGGCTGTCATCATCGGGGCTGACAAGGGTGCAGGCTGCCTCGCAGCGGACTTTGCTGCCGCGTCAGCTCTGACGTTGCCCTGGGAAACAGGGTCACGAAGGTTAGTGTGAGCAGAACATTTACACACTGCTATTTGGGAGGGCAAAAGTATGGCTCGCAAGAGGTCAGCAATAAGCACATGATTTAACACCGGCTTCCCGTCTGACTTGAGGAAGTCCCTGCATTTCCACAGTGCCCCAAAGTCATGAACGACACCAAACGCATAACGGGAGTCTGTGTAGATTGTGACAGACTTGCCCTCTGCAAATCTACACGCTTCAGTTAGCGCAACCAGCTCTGCCCCTTGTGCTGAGAGGTGACATGGAAGGGAGTCAGAGCAGATGACCTCCGAGTCGGAGACAACTGCGTAACCAACTCTGTTGGCGCCTTTGTCGTCCCGGAATGCTGAACCATCTGCGTAGAAAACAAAATCAGCATTAGCAAGGGGTTCATCAGGTCAGGTCAGGTCGGGGGGAGAAAATTGTGTCTAGCTCTGCTAGGCAGTTGTGTGTGGGTTGGGCACGTTCGGTGCCCTGGCGTGGACAGCAGCGTTAACTGCTCTCAAATGTTGAACAAACCTCCAGTCATCACGTTGAGGAGGAACTCTGGCCTTTTTTTACAGGGAACATGGGCGTGCGCACTGGCGAGTCGGGGCATGGGACAATGACACCTGCTTCGAGAAGAGAATCAAAAACAGGAGTGATCCCTTCAACAGCTTCTGGCTTCAGAGGATATTGCGGCTGGTTGGGCCGAATATCACTTTTGGGTGTGATCTTCACGCGTTCGGCACCTTTGATCAGTCCCACATTGTATTTGTGAGCAGCCCACAGTGAGGAGGGAACCTCACTCAGTTCCTCGGGCAGCTGCGATGTGTCAGTGAAACATGCAAAAAAATGTCCCCGCTCCTTTCGGTGCCAGTCTTTGGTCGACAGGCATTTTGTCAAAAACGGACCTAGGTCCTTCCACTCATCGCCTGGACTCTTGGAAAGTGAAATGTGTGGGGTAGACCCACGGACAGAAAAAAAAGAAATGCACTCTGCTCTGGTGTGAGTGAAACAGAGGCAACGCATCGTTGGGGGCCCCAAAACAACGTAGAAACAAAGAGGTCATCATTCACGCTTGGAAAAAAAAAAAAAAAAAAAAAAACTGACTCTCAAGCACACTGTTTCTTTCACGAGTTGCACTGCAAATTGGGAGCTTTCATGAAGTGAGCATCACCTGGCACCTTATCGTTAGCCGCCACTATCAATTCTTCTGGGGCCTCGAGGGGAAGCAACCCCTGATAGACATGCAAGAGAGGCTTAGGAATTTGAGCCAAGGTCGAGGAAGATAACGACCTGGCAACAATCAACCCGTCGGGGGTGGAGATGAGATTCATGCCCATGGCTAGAAGCAAATCTCTTCCCAACAAATTCATCGGACACACTTCTGACAATACAAAGCTGTGTTTAATTTGGTTTTGTGATGTGCATGTCTCGTCGCCGTAGTCAATACAAGTAAGTGGAGTGGTGAGAGGCTCTCTCTTCTTCGTTCCAGCTGCTCCGACAGAATAAACATATCTCCCACTTTTTTTTTTACACTGGGGAAGTTCTTCTACACGAAGGAGCGACAATGTTGCTCCGCTATCGGCTAGGAACGTGATATTTTTACCCATAATTCTAAAAGTGACCCGCGGCAGTTTCTCAAAAGCAGCTTCTTTATACAACGTGTATGTGGGAGGTGCGGCACGTGACGACGCTCTAAACCTGTCAATGGTGCTCAAAATTTGGTCACGTAAATCAACCTCGGACTCTGTGTCAGTGTCAATGCATGTCTCACCGTCAGGCTGAGAGCAATCAGTCGAACCTAAATCATTGTCAGAAGAAAAATCAGCATCAACATGTAAATCAGTATACGTTTCCGAATAATCAACATCAGAATATGAATCAGTGTATTTGTCAGCAGGGGAAGGGAAGTTAGAGGGGACAGCAAGCATTTCTTCATTGCAAGAAGCGTGTTGCATGTGTGTGTGTGCATCACTTCCCTGCGAAGACGCTGTAGGCCGGGGGTCCGTCTCGCCGGGTCCATGCCGTGTCCCGCACTCCACTCTCCCCCCTCAGCTGCTCTGAGTTGGATCCTCTTTTCCGGCCCTCGCGATCACTCTCTTGGCTGCGGTGGGCATGGTTCTGTCCGCGGTGTCTTCCTTTGTCAGGGCATTCTCTGGCCCAGTGACCCATTCGGCCGCAGATGTGGCACGCCCCCTTTTCGCCTCTGTCTCCGCTAGTCGCCCTTCGTCGGTTGTCGTTGTTCCTATAGGGCCGTCTCGCCGTGTCACTGAGGAGCTTCATCATGGTGAGGGAGGCACGCTTTATCTTCTTGTCCTCTGCATCGCTGGCCTCCTGCAGAAGCCTCTCAGCGTGCACTGCATGACGTCGGACCTCTGTCAGCCGGGCATCTTCAATCCCCACGCAGCAGCTTGTGTTAACTGCTTTGGCGATCTGGGTCTGAAAGCAGTGATGAGGCTGGCCGTTTGGTTGACGGCAGTCCTGATGAACGTGGCGACGCTGCGGCGTCGGTGCTGGAGTGCGCAGGGTTGTACGGTGGTAGCGTTGGATGAGGGCAGGCGGGAGGAGGGAAGACAGGCATGTCCAGGAGAGGGTCCCTCGGGCCTGTAAGAGAAGGATACAGACGATTTGGTGCATTTGAATGCTTGTGTGTGAGCGGCTCCTTTTCTCCCTCCTCTGGGGAGTGTGTGTGAGTGTGTGCACCCTCTGCCGTTATCCCCTGTGCTCCAGCGCCCAGCGCTGTTCACACGTTTGTTTTTGTTTTATTTACTTGTTTCCTGTCCCTGACTTCTGCTTCAGTTTTCCAAAATGAAAAACACCTTTCATGATCTTTGATGATCTGAATTGCATATTTGTTTGTTTTTTTCTTTTTTGTAACCTTTCCCTCTGCTATCTTCAATTTATCCCGGAGGTTTCTCAATTCCTCCAAACTCAGTGATCCCCCTGCTGGGAAATCATACTTTTCAACCCAAATTCCCAACATGTCAAGACAATCTGGACCATATTTTTTCCTCATGTCGTCCACAATTGGTCCCCCCTGGGGAACAGCAGCAGCCACTTTGCTCTGGTTCTTCCCCAGCACTGTCTAGTTAGACTTATTACTCTGACTTTTCACTAAGTTTTCACAAAATTCCAAGTCAGAAAATACACAGGCGTCCCCGTGCACCCCTTTTTCTTACTCTGGAGCAAAAAGGTGGAGAAAAAACTCACCCCTCTGGTAGTTTACCTACCAGAAGCTTCCGGCTCACTTGTGGAGCGGGAATTTCAGTGTTGATTCAGAATCAACACCGACCTGACAGGCACGGTTAACGTATGCGCTCCGTCCTGCCCTGGGACCGTTCGTAGACGACAAGGAAAACAACCCACTGGTCACTGATATGTCTGAGACAAGAACAATTACTTCTCACCCGATCTCTGAATCAGCATTTCCCTTCCAGGTTCGCTTGGATAGACGTGAAGCCGATCAGATCCACTCTTAGACGCCGATCCTCTCATCTCCGAATGCTTGGTTCGAGGTAGAGGGGGAACGAGGAGTTTCCTCCGTTCCTGGTCCCGGGCCCTCAACGTCCCAGAGTTCCACTGACGGGTCTCCAGCAATCCTGTTCGTGACGCCAAATTGTTGTGGAAAAGAGCGAAGATGCCGATGCAGGAATACTGGGATAATAAGTAATTTAATGAACAAACAATAAAAAAAGGGATCGGAGCTCCGAGGCACAAAACACAGTAAAATGGGAGTGCGAGTGCGAGGTGGGAAGGAGGAAGAAGGTCTCTTATACACAGGACTGGGAGGGGATAAGATAAGGAAAGAACAGGGAGGAGAACAGAGAGAGACAAACCAACGACTATACAATAGTTGACCGATTTCACAGCTCATATCCTGTACAAGGAGAGGACGAGCACATCAGTGGCAGGCCATAAAACAAAGTGAAATACGATACGTATATGTTAGCCTAGGATTCTAACAGTTTACACGTGCTACTAGTGATCATTCAATATAAACCAAGATAAAGAATAACACAAGAATACTCTATCATGTTCGACCCATCTTAATAACCGAGATTTTTTTTCCAGGTGCGCTTTGCTCATCTCTTTGTACCAAATATTTAGGGGAGTTTTTATAACATCACATAGGTTATTAGAGTATATAGTCTTGAAAGCTTTGTCACCCAGCAGAGATTGAAGTGGGATATCTAGTTGGTCAAATTCTAGCTCCTTCCATTTTGCATCGTAACCCGCCCTGCACCAGTAGACTATATACTGCAGTTGTGCTGCTTTATAGTAGTCCTCCAAGCATGGGAGTGACATCCCTCCCTGTTAAGTGTAATGTTTTGTAGCGTACCCTTGGTTTCTTGTTCTGCCATATGAATCTAGAAATGATCCGATTCCATTCACTGAATTTCTTATTGGGTATTTCTACAGGTAGCGATTGGAGTAGAAATAACAATTGTGGTAAAATAACCATTTTTTAAGTATCTATTCGGTTGTAAAAATCAAGTACTAGGGGGGTCCAACTGTCCAGATCATTTTTAATTTTGGTTGTGATGCTACCGTAGTTTACACTATATAAATCTTTGGGGGTCTTGGGAATATGAAGACCTAGGTATTTCAAAATTCTGGTTTTCCATTTAAATTTAAAGGACTTACGTATGTTTTCTTGAGGTATGTAATTCAAAGTAAAAGTTTGAGTTTTCTCTATGTTCAATTTGTATCCCGAATATGAACCACATTGGTCGAAGGAGGGCATTCATTTAGGGAGACTGGTATCCGGGTCGGATAAAGTCACCAGGATGTCATCTGCATATAAACATGTCTTATATTCTTTCCCCTTGAATAGTATTCCCGTGATTTCTGGGTCTTCCCTAATCTTTTGAACAAGTAGCTCTATAAATAGAGCAAACAAGATGGGGCTCAGTGGGCAGCCCTGTCAGCAACCCCTCTCCAAACGGATTGTACCTGAAAGACTGCCATTTATTCTGATCCGGGCCACAGGTGAATTTTAAACATTTTATAACTGTATTGTTAAAGCCAAAACGTTGCAGGACCAGGTATAAAAATTCCCATAGAACAGAGTCAAAAGCTTTTTCTGTGTCAAAGCTAATAGCTAAGGACATTGTGTTTCCTTTGCTCATTATATGTAACAGATGTATAGCTCGCCTAACATTGTCTTGTGTTTGTCTATTTTTAACAAAACCTGTCTGGTCCGTGTCAATTAGGTTAGGGATAATATTTTCTAGTGTGTTGACAATAATTGAAGTGAAAATTTTATAATCAGTGTTTAAAACTGAGATAGGTCTGTATGAGCTGCAATCTGTCCTAGCTTTCCCTGATTTCAGTATTACAGATAATATGGCCTGTTTCCAAGATGGTGGGGTCTCGCCACCTTTTAAGACATAGTTAAAAAAAAAATAATAAATAGCAGTGGGGTCACAGAGTCCCTAAAAGTCTTATACCATTCTGCTGGTAGTCCATCTCCCCCGGCTGCTTTGCTTGTTTTCAGTTTAGAAATTGCCTTGTCGACCTCTGCATTTGTAATCTCTGTAGTTAAGCACTTATTTTGTTCTGTGACAACAGATGGCAGGTCTAGGGATTTCAAAAAACTGATTGACTGTTACTGCTTCTGCTAATTTGGGTTGAGTGTATAAATTCCTGAAGTATGATTCAAAAGACTTATGTATTGCTTCTGGCTTATAACACATCTGGTTGGTGACCGGGTCCTTTACTTTATATATGGATCTTCCAGACTGTTGTTTTTTAAGTCTCCAGGCTAAGAGTTTTTTAGCACGGGGTCCATTTTCATAGTGGGTTTGTTTGATATACTTAAGTGTAAGTTCCTCCTGGTCGTTCAGTTTCTTATTTAGTTCTGATTTTACTACGGTTATTTGTTCCAATAAGGTGGGGTCGTTAGTCTCTACATGCTTCTGTTCCAGTGAGTCTAATTTACTTGTCAAGTCGTTAAGGTGTTTAAGTTTTTCTTTTTTCCTTTGTGATGCCCAACTTATAATCTTTCCACGCAATACTGCTTTTCCAGCATCCCATAAAATACTCTGTGACGTCACTGTGCTACCGTTAAGGTCTGTATATTCCTTCATTTCTTTCCTAATGTAATCTTCAAATCGGGTGTAATTTAATAGGGAGGTGTTGAGTCTCCAAATAGTGTTTTTGTGTGGGACACCTACATTTATTTTCACATATACACCTGAGTGATCTGATATGTCGCTAACAGCAATTCTACAATCTAAAACCCTGTGTCTGTCTGTTCTGAACATAAAGAAATAATCGATCCTCGAGTAAACTGAATGACGGTGAGAGTAAAAAGTCAATTGTTTAGTAGATGGATGAAAATCCCTCCATACATCAAACATACCAATCCTTTTAATCATCTTCTTAATATTTAGTGACTCAGGATTTGTTTTCTTTGTCGGGTTTGATGAGTCTAGAGTGGGATGCAGCTGTACATTCCAAGGGGACTCGTGCCACGCAAAGCCTATTCCGACCTGGCGATCCTGTTTGAATCCATTAGCAACCAGCTACATTACCCCGGGCAGCTTCACGGGTACAGGTGGATGTATGCTAAATGCAGAGAAAATGGACTGCGTGTGAGAAAAGAGTCTGTGCGTTTGGTTTTGAAGGAACTGGATCCGAGAGGAGTGTCATTAAGGCAAGCGGGGCGTCTCAGACGGAGGAATTACTTCTCAAACTTCTCAACTTCATCTGGCACCTGGACTCATATGATGAACTGAAGCCATATGGTATTTGTGTGAATGGATGTATCGATGGCTTTTCAAGAAAAATAATCTGGCTCAATGCTTACACAACAAGTAGTGACCCAAAAGTAATTGGAGGGTGCTACATAGAAGCGGTACAGCGTTTTGGGGGGTGCCCTAGAGTTGTTCGAGGCGACCTTGGAACCGAAAATGGCCTCGTCCCTGTTCAACCAGACGACACCCTTGATAGTTACTTGGAGGGGGCCAGCACCGCCAATCAAAGAATTGAATATTGGTGGGGTTTCCTGCGTGGCCAGCACATGGAGTTCTGGTTAGCCTTGTTATCAGACCTCAGAGACAACGGGCATTTTGATGGCGAGTTTCTGGACAAAAGTCTCCTGCAGTTTTGTTGTATGGAGGCCCATACAACAAAACTGCAGGAGACTTTTGTCCAGAAAAAAGTCTCCTGCAGTTTTGTTGTATGGGCCTCCATACAGGTGAGTTCATGAATAATGTTTTATTTTCATTTTGTGCGCATGTGTATGTGAGTGAGAGAGAGGGGAGGGAGGACAGAAACGGGTAAGGGGGTGTTGGGAAGACAGACAGACAGAGACGGGAGGAAAGGAAAAAGAATGCTAAAGAGAAGGGGTAGCAAAGGGAAAGGAACAGAGATGGAAGGGGAGAGAGATGGAACAGAAGGGTAGAAATAGAGAGGATAAGAGATGGGGAGAAAGAGGGGGGGAGGGAGGGATGAACAGAGAAAGGGAGGGAGGGAGAGGGTGGGGTTGCTCATGTGTGAATGCTGTAATTTAGTGTTTTATTTATGTTCTGCTGGCACAGCTCTTCCTAAATGTATACATTTTCTACAGGATGAGTTGGATGACACTGCACAGGTGTGGAATGCACACAACATCAGGCCATCAAGAAACCTGAACGTCCCCATCGGTCGGCCTAATGTGACGCATGCTGTTCCTGAACTTTAGCGAACAACATATTTTCTCTCCCCTGTTGAAGATGAACACATTCAACTGTGCAAAAATGAATGTGTCTTTCGGCTGGCTGTACCATGTAATCCAGAGATTTATGAACTCTGTATCATCTTTATGGCCCATCTTGCTCCACCAACAGATCCGTATCAGGCTGTGAACTTGTATTTGCACCTAAGAGAGGCCATCACTGCATCTCTCTAAACCACCCGACCCTCTCCACAGGATGGACACTTATTCCACTGCAGTGCGCCTCCCCCTGACCCTATCCAGAGAATGGACACTAAATTGTTGTGAACCTCCTGTTATTTTGTGTATTGTTAAATCTCTAGTGTTCCTTTTAAAAATACACAGGGATATTGGTTATTTACTGCACTCCTATGTTTCTGTTATTACGCAATCCTTATGGTGATGCTATTTACTGAATTTACTTTTTGACCTGAAGGTCGTGTGTGCAAAGAGCTGTTAAATAAAAGTAGCCATGTGAAAGAACTTAACTATGTTCAGAACAAAGTTGTTGAAACATTGAGAAACACAGAAGCACAAGGTTACTTTAAGATTTACTTGAATTATTCTTCACTTCCATGAATTAATGAACATTAACGTGATTCTTTAAAGTCAACAATTCCTGAAAAATTAAACCGGTGTTGGACAACTCGTTCTGAATGCTTGGTTAGAGTAAACAGATGGACCTGTAAGCAGTCATTTTCAAAACAACATTTTCACTTTCAACAACAAAAAAAAAACACTCTCATAAAACTCTGCTGAAGCATTTACTATTCTGTAACACAGGTGTAACTATGGAAGCAGATAGTTACCATAATCCAAATAAAAATGCAATAGCAGAAATGCTTTTAAATTTTAAGAACGAAGCTGCATTATTTGACTCATAATTAAAATGGTTAATAAGTCATTCAATCTGCATTTTCATTTTCTTCTTCAAGACTGCTCATTCTTGTACTTAATTCAAATGAAAAAGGAAAACACATTTGAGATTTAATTTTCAAAACATGCACCAGCAAAGTTACCAAAATTCAATATGAAATGTAAAATTCAAAAATGAAAAAGCAATAGCAGAATGCTTTTTCATTTTAAGAACGAAGCTGCATTATTTGACTCATAATTAAAATCATTAATAAATATTGCTATATGCATTTTCATTTTCTTATTCGTGTCGCACCTTTTATGACACAATCAAAAAGAAAACTGAGGGCATTACTTTTTAATTTTCGTGGTCCTGCCCTGCACAAGAGTTACCACAACTCGAAAACGAAATCGCAATCTCAAAGTAAGCGCGCGGCGCAGGAAAGTGACGTCAGCACCTCCGCTGTGGGTATGGCGGTATGATGCCAAGTGTCATTTGCCTCCTGTTATGTGTAAATTCTAATGTTTGTGAATTTAATAAATGTATATATATACTGTATATTTAAAAAAACAAAACAAAACAAAAAAACGGTATAGCGGTATGACACCACTTTGCCATCGTTACTTTTCACGTCATTGAAGTTGCCGGTAAACAAGATTTAAATCGCCGAAAAACGTGGACCACTGACAGATCTCGCACCAGCATCTGCCACCAGTCGACGGATTGATCTGTTGCATCGCATCCTGCGACGGATGGACTGGTGGCCGACGCCGAACAGCTGTTACTCCACCCATGTAACAAATAGCTTTAGCTTTGATGTTGTGCTGGTGCATCAAGGTGTTCCATAACTGACAACAGGTTGGCTAGGGCAACCTTGTTTGCGTTCGTATCTGGGACGGCAGAATACCTGCTCAACTCGGTCCCGAGCATCAGATTCAGATACACTATTCAATTCCACCTGGGAAGATAAATCCAGCAGGGTTTGAACAATTGTGTCAATGTGCGCCATGCTCAAATCTGTCCGACCAACGACATCCGTCAGTGGTCCACGTTTTTCGGCGATTTAAATCTCGTTTACCGGCAACTTCAATGACGTGAAAAGTAACGATGGCAAAGTGGTGTCATCCTGCTATACCTTTTTTTTTTTTTAAATATACAGTATATATATACATTTATTAAATTCACAAACATTAGAATTTACACATAACAGGAGGCAAATGACACTTGGCATCATACCGCCATACCCACAGGTGGAGAGCTGCTGACGTCACTTTCCTGCGCCGCGCGCTTACTTTGAGATTGCGATTTCGTTTTCGAGTTGTGGTAACTCTTGTGCAGGGCAGGACCACGAAAATTAAAAAGCAATGCCCTCAGTTTTCTTTTTGATTGTGTCATAAAAGGTGCGACACGAATAAGAAAATGAAAATGCATATAGGAATATTTATTAATGATTTTAATTATGAGTCAAATAATGCAGCTTCGTTCTTAAAATGAAAAAGCATTTCTGTTATTATATTCTTATTTTAATTTGGATAATGGTAACTGCTTCCATATAAAACAAATACATCCATAAATATATACAATGTGAGAATTGTTTCTTGCAAGAGCTGTACTTCAACCCATGACCATCGATAAAAGTGTACACATCTAATCGTAAACAATCTGCTGCAACCTGAATTTCCACTTCTGTGTCTATAAACCAGTCACAGCTTGACTGATGGCTCTGAAGAAGCAGTTTCCATCAGCCTCTACATTCTCATTTGTACACGGCGAACCTAATGGGCCATTGCAATCAGAAATTGGAAAACTCGAACGGTCCAAATGAATCTTCAAGTTTTTGCAAAGGTCTAAACAAACATCAACATCAAGGGGAGAGAAGTTACACTCTTCATTGGTCACAGCACTGACAAACTCTACGTCAGAATTATCCATGTCAAAGTGAGGAGTTTTGCTCTTCTGAAGTGACTCACTGTTGCCAGCTGGTGCTGGAATTTTAAACCGTGACTGGTTTCGCCTTGATGAAAAGAACCATGCAGAACCTTGGCTAATCTAATACCAGTGCCATGATCTGCCACTGCATCTTCACTAGTACTAACTGATGATGGATCACAAATCACATGTGCGAGGCGTAGAACGAGCGGAGCAGTCAGAGGCAACAGAAGAAGAAAGAAAAGCCTCCTTAGCTTAGTTGATCTTCTGTGTTGCCTCCTGGACGGTGCTGGCCTCCTCTGGCTTGGTGCTGGCAACCACGGGAGCCACAGGAACCACGGGCACAGCTCTGGTCATCTGTGGCGTCGCCTCCACCTGATTAAAATAAGAAAGATGTGATTTTATGCCAATAAACATAGAATGGAAAACACTAGGCTTTACACGATCACGATTTTTGTGCCGATCACCGATCAGTGAGTTTAAATAAACCGATCACCGATCACCGATCCGATCACGTTAGGGGCAATAAATACTTGTTTCTGTACACCCCTTGCCTTCTCACGAGCACCGTCGAAAGTTGTTTGCTTTAGCATCCGTTTCAGAGTTTGCTTTTCTTTTTCTTTCTCCGCGCTGCGTTTCTTAAACTCGACATGCTCCTCCGTGTGTATCTTTTCCAAGTGCCTGATTAAATTTGTGGTGTTGAAATTTTTTACCAAAGTTCCCCCGCGAGGTACTGTAGCGTTGCATATATTGCAGATTCAAAGAAACTTTATTGTCCGTCACATAGCGACAGTACTCAAAACAGGAAGAGGCACGAAGACGAAAATGAAGGTTTTTGAATCATGAATCATTAGCTCTCGGTGTTATGCCCCGGCCTAGGGGGAACCAGGACACAACATAAAGGCTCCCCCCCTTCTCCCAGCTCTCAAATTAGACAAAGGTGCTTCGTCCACAGGATGGTTTTTATTAAACGTCACCATCATTGCACTGGCGTCAGGGAGGGCATGGCCAAAACAACAAACAAAATGGCTCTCTTATGGATCTTACCTATGAAGAAAACAATCAAATAAATGACAGTCAAACTAACCTCCTCAACTAAAACACAGGAGAAAAGGGTCACAACACAAATGGCTTCCCTCCCCTACGGGCTACGTGGACACAAAGGGAACTGAAATAGATTACAAAACAGAATTGATGCTGCTGCTGCGGCACATGGCCTCTGGTTGGGAGCTGGGAGAAGGACAAAGAGACCGAGGTGTTGAAGTCCTCCTCCTTAAATATTGGCACCAGCCAATCACCTTTCCGCACCTGGAACAAGCAAAAAAAAGGGAACACAGGATCTACTGCGCCATCTAGTGCCCAAACGGACACACAGCAGACAAAAGGAACTGACAACAATGTAAACCCAAATCTATACATTTACATAACACTCGGATACAAACAAATAAACATGTCGATGCTGTGAAACTACTTTGGAGGAAATGAGACAGATTAAAAAAGTTTCAACACGACCATGACGTCATTGATCGGATCGGTGATTCATGACATGACGCCCGATCATGAACGTTTCAAAAAATGCCAAATATCGGCCGATCCGATACAGCCGATAAGATCGGTGTAAAGCCTAGAAAACACACACAGGTGATGAAGTGGAAATGAATAAGTACAAACCTGCTGCACTGCTGTGACATTGCTGGAGGCAGACTCAGTCATGTGGACAGTTGAACGTGTTGCCCACACCTGCAAATACAAGGACACAAAGTAACGTTTAAAGAACTGCATTTATTGTCCTATCACAAAGATGCACACAATGAAATACACATATCCCAAATACCAACATGTCACTTGTTTGTTTTGGTTTTTGAGGCAACGCGTGCTGATCGACGTCTCAGGCTGGACATCTGGAAGAACATAAAGAAATTAATTCATAAACAAAGTAACACACTAATTAAACTGTACATGTACTGTACATATGTGATCTTGTGTTGATAATAGGGGTGGGGCGATACGGCTAACCCACGATTCGATACTGTGACGATATTTGGCCCACGATAATGACAACATCACGACACACGATATCTTCGATATCTTCGAAATTTTGCAGATGATATGTGACTGAAAAAGAAAAAAATACCCATAAAAAGGAAAATGCCTGTGATCTTGCATTTATTCCAAAACTTTGTATAATGTACAAACAAACGTGCACTGCACAAGCAAACATATTAAAGTGCATGAACATTAATAACTTTCATGTAAACAAGGACAGTGCTTTCTGGTAATGTAAAGTCAGTAGCAACTTGTCTAATCTCAACTTGGGGACTTGGGATATACAAACCGACGGGAAGACGAAAGAGGGAAAAAAATCCTTTCACTGCCCCGATTCGGGAAAATCAACAAAAAATGATGCAGACAAAATATATAAATAAATAACCGCGTCCCCGAAATATACGGGACAAAGTGAAGTGCGTCCCCCATCAGTTCATTACGGGACAGGCTTTTTAATTTGCAAATATGGGACAATCGCGTATTTTATGGGAGGGTTGGCAACCCTATCTAGACCACAGACGGAAATTAAATGAGGTTTTGTCATTTTCCCTAAGAAACGGGACAAATTGTGTCCCGGGAGAGATTTTATCTTTCCCGGGACAGGTGGACAGGTGGTGTTTGGAAAAAAATATTGATATTTGCCGTCAGTGTATCGATTATTTATTGCGACAGAAAGCACAACAATATATTGCAATATTGATTTTTTTTTTCACCCACCCCTAATTGATAAGTGTATGAATAATTGTGTGAATGTTTCCGTGGCAGCTGGGGAAACCCTGCCACATGACTCCACGACGGTCTCCATGTGGTCCAACAGCACAGCCTCACTGAACCACACGGGATTGGACGGGATGTCTGTGTGAAATACAGTCTCTACAGCTGTTGGTACTGTCTATAAAAAAAAGAGAAGAGGAAATCAGAGTCAACTTAGGATAAGTGTTCATTTTTAAAATAAAAAGTTGCACAGTTTGACAAATACACGATTGTGGGGAAAAAAAAAAGAGGGATGAACAGGTTACCTCAACCTCCTGTCCAACAAGAGTCCATTCAGGAGCGGGTCCATACACTGGCATGTAGACAGGACCTGTCACAACCACTCTGGGAGACACCCTGGGCGATGATTGGTTGTGGCACAACACCCCTGATCTAGGTGAAGGGGGTGCGAGCTGATGGAGCATGCAGCATGCAGACGCTCCACCAAAATCAGTCCTGAGGTGCACCTAAACAGAAAACAACATGTTAACACATATTTGTCATATCAAATGAAGAGCAAGTAAGGCTGAAGAAGGAAGAAACTTACACCATCATAACACCACCATGTACAGCTGACGAAGGGGGAGGTGATCGGCCATATACACAAATGTTAAACCTGGAAGAAGTGTCACATAATCAATTATGTAATCACACAATTCTAAGAAATATCTGTTAGCACAGTGTCACTGAAGAGAAAAAAATACAACAAAAATATGTATTTTACACACCCATGCATGCAGCAACACGATGATATACTTGACGTAGCGCTGTTTGTAGTTCTGGCTTGACAGTCAGGCGAGATGGAAAGTCAAGCACAAACACCTACAAAAAACCCCAAACAAACATAAAAATGCAAAATAAATTCATGAATATTCTTGTTATTGAACTATGGATCATGGAATTACTTGATATTGATAAAACAAAGTGGCGATGACATTCATGTGTTCAAATTTGTTTGTCACAGCAGATAAACAAACCTTGGGCCAGCGGTCCAACACAGTTGCCAGTAGCGCAGCAAAATCCTGGGCGGAGTCTGTTACAAGCCCGTGTTCAAGGTTGTTGCCCGGGGCGAGAACACAAAACCATCCACAAGTGGACAGAGATGTGAGTCTCCCACCACCAGAACAAAAACATAAAGAAACTCGTGGCTTGAAAAAATCATGACCCATACCTTCTTGTCTGGTTGCTGGGCCTTAAGAACGAACTTGCACTGTTTTGTCAGTCAGGAGCAAAACGGGCCATCTTCGCACGCAGGTCGCTGACCAGTACCGCGCCCTGTGTAAATTGACAAAAAAGAAAAATCTAAATATGTTTTTGTAAGATTTATTTGGAATACAACATAACAACACAGGCAGAACATGAAATCATGAACGTGGAAGTACTCACGACGTTCAAAGTCCTTCCGAGGTGGAAAAGGTGTCCAATCCCGTTTTTGCTCCAGGCGTCGTTTCATGGCCAGAGAGCGACGGAATGCCTTGGTGTTCGGCATCTGAACAATGAAATGAAAGATTGTGTCATTTTCAATGAAGGACAATGATAACACAAGTTTACAGAAAAAAGTGATGTTTTCTCACACACGACATCAAAACACAGAAAGCTTTCTGTACCTTTGCAGCTGGAGACGATGAGCTTAAATCAATAAAGCAAAAGAAAATGTGTATGTGTACTCTTGGACCCTAACCCTAATGCCATACAAGTCTATGGGGTGAAATTTCAACTTTGTCCTACAGATATGGGGCCACTTGCTTTTTCATCAGGAGCCCCCAAGAAGCACCCACGCCAAATTTGGGGCTTCTAGTACTTGAGGAACCCCGAAACCCTAACCCTAATTTCAGCTAACCCTAACCCTAACCCTAGTTTCAGCCTTATTGTTAACCCTAATTCAATGCAAGTCTATGGGGTCAATTTTCAACTATGTCCTAGAGACTTGGGGCCACTTGCTTTTTCATCAGGAGCCCCCAAGAAGCGCCCACGCCAAATTTGGGGCTTCTAGTACTTGAGGAACCCCGAAACCCTAACCCTAATTTCAGCTAACCCTAACCCTAACCCTAACCCTAGTTTCAGCCTTATTGTTAACCCTAATTCAATGCAAGTCTATGGGGTGAATTTTCAACTTTGTCCTAGAGACATGGGGCCACTTGCTTTTTCATCAGGAGCCCCCAAGAAGCGCCCACGCTAGATTTGGGGCTTCTAGCCAATGAGGAAAAATTTGGAGCAGACACGACAGGGTTACAGCTGAGAAGGCACTTAAGATCCTCAAAGGACTGTTTCCACTCACTAGACCAAACAAATGGTTTCAATGGACTGGTTAATTCTTCTCTCGTGGCCGGCAGCTCCACTGCCTTAGTGCTGGAGATGCCCGCTCAGGGGCGCCGCAAGGAATTTTGGGCCCCCTTCAAAAAAACAAAAACAAATGGGCCTCCTTTGTGCAACGCTTGTCAAAAGCTTCACATCACTCAAAAAATACAGTATAGTTCAATAATAGTGCTTGAGTCCATCTTGACAGTGTCAATGTATTTTTATTGTGAAGTCTCCACAAGCGATACAAACCTGGTGAGTTTAAGACTTAGTGACTCTACGTACATGAATGTATGGGGTACCCCGTCCTTACCTTGTTCCAACCTTCCCTCCACAAACCTGGCTGTCCAGTGCCGAAGTCAAAGTGAGAGAGAGAACAAAGAAGGAGGAGGGCCTGTGACGCCGCTGCTGATTGGATCCTTGGTCAGTTGAATGAGCCAATTCTAGAGCTCCCCTCGGTGTCCACACACTGCAAAATATATCTAAGAAATAAACACTTAATTTGAGAAAGAACAGGCTAGAAACAAGTCAAATTATCTGCCAATGCAGTAAGATATTTAGACTTGGTAAGATTTCTTAAAATAAGACGATATATCTAGGCATTTGAAGAATGGAAAAACTCTTGAAATAAACAGTAAAGCACTCATTCCAAGGACTGTACTAAGTCAAATAAACTTGATACTAGCTTCTCAATTCTTTTTTCACGTTTGCTTCTTTCTTAATTTGAATGAAAAGATCTTAAAACCAGACCTACTAACAGTGCAATTCTTCTTAATTTAAGTGTTCACAATATTAGCCCAGCAAACAGAATTAATATGGTCAACAACTATTTATTCACTTAAATTGCTGACAGTGCCTTCACTGCCTTGTAATAAAAATGTCACTAAGGCATTGCATCTTAAAACAACCTCAAGCAATCATTTCTAGAACGCAAGTAACAATTGTTACAATATTCACCGTCATCATTATTGAATATTGATTCAGATTCCCTGACACTCAGTTACACACACAAAAAAAAAAACAGTATGGGGACAGCATATAGTGTTGTGTTCCTATCACCACTGATAACATGTTTGTTCCAACAGACTCCCACCCACCCTCAAGTTACAACTACCAGGGGAGTGTATCACTACCTATGCCTAGTACACAGCTCTACTCCCCAATAAAATCTTTCCATTCTGCCATGGTCTTTTTTGTATGAGGCTGTGGTGTCTCACTCATGGATAGTGTCCTGTAGCACTTCTGTCTGAATGACAGAGAGAAGGGTTGCCACACACTTTTGGATATGTGAGGTGCAGGGCATAGTAGTAACCCATCAGATGAAGCAGACCGTCACTCAAGTCTTCCGTGGCTCCAAGACAGATGAGACAGCGGGTCCCATCAAACAGCAACACAGGCTTGCAGAAAGACCTCTTCTGCGAGTACATTGTGGGATCTTCTGTTGGCTAAAGAAAAAGAAGAAGGAAACGCCACATCCATGCATGGAACTATGAAGTGTTGAATGTGAGAAAATGCGAACAAACTTTCACCTGAATGACATGAAGCAGTGCCTCACTGGCATGTCCCAGCTTCTTTGGTGGTGGACTTGGTGAAGGAAAGAGTGTGGGGAGTGCCCTGAGCAGCGCGATGGAATATTCCACTGGAATAGAACAAATCAACTTTGAGTTCAAAGTTAGTCTTCCTAAAAATGAGTCTTATTAGGTTTGTGTTGATCACAAAAAAAATCTTATTTTTTCAGCATGAAGAGTATTACCATTCTGCATCTATTCATTCAGCGCAACATAAACCATCCTATGTCCAAGGAAACAGCTACACAGTCAATTAGAGACACAGCAAAATGACTCACCTACATCCAGCGTTATGCGTGGCTTCATCACTTCATTTTTTTTCCAAACACCATAAAATTACACATTGGTGCAGAAGTCTTCCCATCTCTTTTTTTAGTTCATCAATGAATTTTCTGTTGCCCTTATCCAGAATGCGCCGCAGCTCATTCATCGCCTATAATGCAAGTCAGTGTTAAAATCTGCAAAAATGCTTGCTTTCCATCATAAACCAAAACAAGTTAATCACTTACACGATAAAGATCCTTGACACATGGATATGCATCCAGGATCTTTGTTGGCCTTGTCCTGTTCTTTCAGAACATCACTATCAATGAAGGATCTTCTTGCTTGAAACTGCAGGTCAAGAATTTGGGAGACAGCATCTTGGTTGGGTTTTGGTTTCTTGTATAGCTCCTGCAGGGTCTGATAATGTCTGGCCTGTGCTGTCAGACCATCTTTGGCTGATGAAATGGAGGAGACAAATCAGTAAATCAGTCAAATGGATGAAATTGTTTGGAGCATCAAAATATATCAAATGACAATTCAAATGTAAAAATGCCTGTGATATATCATGATATCCAAAACTATCATAACATTGCCTAGCTTTCATACATTATCATTATTATTAAAATGGACATGTTTCTACTTATGTGAAGTGTGGCCATTATCAGGTGTGTGACACAAAATAATTGTTGATCCACCAATTGAGTCTGCATCATGATCTTCTTCTTGGTCACTTGCTGAGAAGTCAATGCAATGCCTTTTCTTCTTGTGGCCCCTCTCTGGTGAATCTCTTGTGAAGATTCTTGTAAGTGCTCGCCTGTGGTAAATAAAATTTCACTCATTGAAAGAACAAATAAAGATGGAAAGTGAACATGCACAGATAAAAAAAGTATCAGCCAAAAATAACCACACGCTTCAAAATCTAAGTGCGCAAAATAATATAATCACTTACATGTTTCATTGTTTTGTCTTAATCCTTCAGCATGGGATAATAATCCACTAGTCTTTGAGACATTGCAGTGACTTCATGCTTAGAAGGGTACCAGACCCCCTCTCCTTGCTGACTGGCTCTCAAGATAGAAATCATGCTGGTGACAGTGTTTCTCACCAGCTTGCATCTCAGCTCTTTGAACATGACACATTTCCCCTCACTGGCAGTGCGGGCCATCTGGAAGTAGTGCTTACGAGCTTGCTCCAACTCACTGTCTGTATAGAGGGTGGGCAAACTTTTTTAGCAACGGGCCACATGACAGACCTGCATCGAGTCGGCGGGCCACGGAAGGGGGGGTTGTAGGTAGGTACAGAATTAGTCCGGGTGCAGAATCGTTCTGGGCGTAGTGACTGCCCGATACGGCAACTCCATTGGGACATACCTCTACATCGCGGTCGAACGTGATATATGGATAGATCACGGTCAAAACGCTATTTCGCGGGTGATAGATAGATATATAGATAGATAGATAGTGTGTGTTGAATACACTATCTATATACATATCTACATATACATATATATATATATATACACATATATATATATATATATATATATATATATATATATATATATATATATATGTATATATATGTATATATATATATATATATATATATATATATATATATATATATATATATATATATATATGTATATATATATATATATACATATATGTATACATATACATCTACACTAATAAGGGCCCAAATCCTTTTCCTCCTGAGAAAGTGTTCTGGTCCAGGAAAAAGGTCTCTCAAATCATCACGACGGAGGGTGTGGAGCAAGACTTCATCGATGTTGGCAGCTATAAAGACAGTCCAATCATTAACAAACCTTTTAAACTTAACAACTCATACATTTTTTTGACTAATGAATTTAATTCAACTTGACAAGTCAAACCAAGTTTGTTTTGTGCCAATTTCTGTTATCAGAATTAATTGTAAATGCAATTCAGTTTAGACATTTTGTCTCAAATTTGTAAAATACTTCGTTTTGAAATCAGTGTCGGCATACAGTTATTTTAATTACTTAGCGGACAAATCACAGTAATGGAAATTTTTTCATACCTACACATGACATACCATTTAAAATTGATACTGTGACATCATCCAGCTCATCCATTATTGGCCCCGGTTTGGATGTCCATTTAATTTCTCCTCAATCTGGCAGGGAAAAAAAATCATCATATTCAGGTCACAATTAGGACAAGCTAGCCTTCCGACTCAAGATCCGTTTTTTTACAATGCCCATCTGCCATGGATCCCAAAGTTCCCATGCAATTAAAAGTTGTGACACCTTATCTGAATGATAACCATAGACAGCTCAACGGATTGCTAGTCATACAGACAACAATCAAAATTGGAGTGAAACTTGTAACCACAATGCCTGCAACATGGTGGTACTTATGGTAATAATCATCAAATACCAGTGTTCTTTGTGACAAAATGACAACATCTGTTAGGATTGTGCCACCTTGAACTGCAATCAACTTAAATTTTGATAAAAACAAGCAAATTGTACCTAAACTACATCTTCAATGAATCCAATTTGAGCACCCTCTACCCCATAAACTGAAGATACTGCAATACAAACTTGTCAGTACAGTATTTCGTCATGCCACATATAACTAGGAATGCTAATTGCTTGTTCACATGACTAGAATTGCAGTACATCAATCCAATACAAAATACACACTTGTGACACTTGTCATCAAGCTCATAAATCCATCGAGTCGAGATGAGCATGTGCAAGGAGTCGGACTCCGTGAGTTCACATAAACAGAGCATTGCGTTTGTATAAATTATGCACGGCTATCGAGCTAGAAGCCGAGTCCGATTTGGTGCACACAACCACACTATAATGTCTCTCAATGTCCTAACCCATGCCACGCAACACAAACGTGAAGAACCGATTTGAGTTTCTCACGGGACCAGCAGTGAAGTCACAACCGTCGCCCCACATGAAATGTCGCAGCAGGAGCCTGAGGATTTTCTGAGTCAACATGCTGATCATCAGGTAACGTAATGTTGGCTTCCTTGACGACATTAGACAACTCCCTGTTTATATTTTATTCATATTTTAGTACAAAGCCTCCTTGTTTTATGATCTTTGACTTGTTCGGTTTTTGTTTTGACATTATGCTGTTAGTGTTTATTTCAAATTAACAAGAAGTACCGGTACAGATAGTAGGAAATTAATATAACACTTGCGTCAAACAAAGAATAACTAACTGTACATATCATGTCTACAGGAAGGAGCTGGTACATTAAGTGAGAATATTCAAGAATATTAAGAGAAGATATATTCAAGGTTGTCCTGAGGTCAACTGTACCAACCATTGCCAGAGCTTATGGAGCAATTTGATGTTATTGTACAGTAAAAATGGAATATTGGAGCTGTCGCAAAAAAAAAAGAAGAAGAAGAAAAAAAAAAAAGCCAACTTTAAGGCTTAATATCTCCAAAATGATACTGTACATATGCTTGATAATGACTGAGGATATAGTCAGGGTGTTCCTTAGGTCAACTGTACCAACCACTGACAGAAATTATGGAGCAAAGCAATGTTACTGTACAGTAAAAAATTGAGTACTGGGCCCTTTTTGCCTGTTTGAAAAGCTAAAAAAAAAAAAAGGAAAACAACAACTTTGAGGCTTAATATCTCCAAACTGGTACATTAAATATGCCTTATAATGATTGAAGATATATTCAAGGTTGTCCTGAGGTCAACTGTACCAACCATTGACAGAGCTTATGGAGCAATTTGATGTTATTGTACAGTAAAAATGGAATATTGGAGCTGTCGCAAAACAAAACAAAAAGCCAACTTTAAGGCTTATTATCTCCAAAATGATACAGTAATCAATCACATTTAGAAATCAAATGTTTCTAAATGTCAAGTCAGTAATGTCAAGTCAGTGCTTGATGTGTCATCAGCAGGCGTCGGCGTCAGTAATGGGGCATCGGCGGGTTTCGGGCGGAATCGCCAGGCGTTGGGAAGCGTTGGCGGGTGTCGGGGGCTCGTGGCCAGGTGGCGGACATCACGGCAGGCAGTGGCCAGGTGGGCTCAGTCCCGCAAACGCTGCTTACAGCTTTAATTTTGTATTGCTTTGATAACATTGTTTAAGTTGAGTTTAAATTTACACTACTTTTTTTTTTCTTAGCTGCTAATTGTTCAAAAATGCTGATGTTAAAAGTGTGTTTGCACAGTAAATGTTATGGCACTTTAATTCATATGGCAGTACATTTAAAATAACTGGCCGTCAAGTTCCAGGAAATGACAAACTGCACTGAGTTGAGTGAGATTCTCCAAAGGAACTCCAGTATAAATGTGGACTTTACATTCTAGTCCCATGTGAAGAAAAACCCAAAAGTGAACGTTTTTGTGCCTCACCCTTTCTAACTGGGACATTTGCAAGGGAACGCAGACTGGTTATGCTGCTCCCTGATAAAAGAAAAATGTTTCTGCTGTTACCTCAGAAATTCCCTGTTATTACTGTGGCTCAGGATTTTGGAGGTAGATTTTTTTTATTTTTCATAAGGAACAGGATAACAGTAATGCCCTGGCATTGGCAATAAGCTTTAATTTTGTATTTGCATTTTATTTTTACTTTAGATTTACATTAAAAATGTTTCTGTGTAAAGTGCTGATGTTAAGTGTTTGCACGATAAATGTAATGGTGCTTTCGTTTATATGGCAGAACATTTAAATTAAAGTGTATGAAAGACTTCTTTTAAATTCATTATTGGCTTTTGCGTATACAACGTGATTAATCATGATTGATCAGGTAAATCATACGATTAATTGTGATTAAAATTTTTAATCGTTGCCCAGCCCCAGTAAAAACATTTTTCTGGTGCCAGCATTTCGTGAGGCAGAAGTTGATTCATACTTCAGTGCCTTGGAGCGAATAGCTTCGCCACTCAACTGGCCAAGAGACATGTGGCCTGTCCTTCTCCAATGCAAATGAATAACTATTGTCAGATATCATATTAACTACAAAGTGATCAGGGGAACGTTGGAATGGGAAGGAAAACTCGATTCAACCAAAACAGAAACACGGTAACAGACAATATGGCGGAACTACCAGCTTGCTCTGAAACAGAGAGAGATGGCGAAACGAACTCCTCGTGACTAACGACGCGAAAAAGGGCTCGGACATAGAAATTATTAGCAAGGAGATACGAGATTTAAAAATGGAATCAAAAGAAGTCCTTTGCACGTTTGGAGAAACACTGAGGAACGACGTGGAAAAAGACTTGGACGACTTCAAAGACGAAATAAATCAACAACTTGCGAAAGTCATCACCGAACAGGAGCTCCAGACCGGCAAGATCAACGAGGCTGAGTCGTGGATTGAAAAGCTAGAACGTTGGGCACAGGAAGCTAATGACGCTCTGGTCATATCACTGAGAGAACAAAAAGCTCTTCAGGACAAGTTAACTGACCTGGAGTCCAGGCCGAGGAGAAACAACCTACGTATCTATGGAGTCACTGAAGGAGAGGAGGGAGAATCTGTGGCCAAGTTTGTGGAAGACCTGCTGAAAAGCAAACTGCACCTGCCAGCAGATTTTAATTTCCAAATTCAGAGAGCACACCGCTCATTTGCACAGAAGCCAGCGGACGGTGCCCAACCGAGACCCATCATTGTTAACTTTCTGGAATTTACTACCAAAGAGAGGGTCCTGAGAGAGCTATGGACAAAGAAAATAGAACTGGGGAAGAAAGTACCGTCATTCCATCACGATTACGCGACAGAGATGGTCCAAAAGAGAAAGGAGTACAACACTGCTAAAAGAATCCTGAAGGAGAAGGGCATCCAGTTCCAGACGCCATTCACCAAGATGAGGACCCACTGGGATACGGGAACTCGAACCTACAACAGCGCAGAGGAGGTAAAGGAGGAATTGGCGAGACGCGGCCTGGCGGAGAAGACGGCGGTGGCGACGGGTGCGGAGG
Organism: Nelusetta ayraudi; assembly: GCF_046127955.1. NCBI lineage: Eukaryota > Metazoa > Chordata > Actinopteri > Tetraodontiformes > Monacanthidae > Nelusetta > Nelusetta ayraudi. The sequence goes on from NW_027466185.1 coordinate 637,305, forward strand.
GGCCTGCGGCACTCGGTGCCCCGCACTACGACGGAGTGGCAGTGCAAGGAGGGATCCTGGAGGGGCTACGCATCAGCAGCGACACGAGCCAGAGAAAAGCTACAAGACTTTCAAAGATTCTTTGATTAAATTCAGAGAATAAAGGGAAGAAAGCTGGTAGGGATGTTCTAGTATGACCGGTGTTTTTAGTTGACAAATTATTAAAATTGAATTCCCATGTTAATAAAAAAGAGACTGTGGGAAGTCCGGGTCGCTCCTTTTTTTCTAACGTTGGACTCATTTAGAACGACTAAAATACTCATTGCAGGTTCAAGTGTCATTTCTAAGTTAGGTTAGATTTTTGACTGCCTTCACGCGGGACGGACAGAGAAACGCCATAGTTTGGCCATGCCTGATCTACAGGAAACACATCACTCTCAGCAAGAGCTAAATCAACATGATTTAAAAGCTAAAAAAGGGGTCGATAAAAAGTTTGATAGAAAAAGTTTCACTTCTAAAAGTATTTTTCAAACAAAGCTCTTCCTCGTCTGTACAACGAGTGCAGGGAATCAGTGCAAAACGAGCTGTTAACCGCCACAACTTCAGACCTCTGGTTGAGTCGCACGTTCGAGCCCTATCTCAGCCTATTTTTTTTTAAAATAAATAAATAAATAATAATAATAATAATAATAATAATAATAATAACAATAATAATAATAATAATAATAATAATAAAAAAAACAATTCAGTTGTGTTTAAAAAAGGTGGTTGAATAAAAGTTTGAATTTGAATTCAGTGCTCGTGTGTTCTTTATTAAAAGTCTGTCATGAAGTAATCGTATAAAACATCCAGTTAATTAAAATATGTTTTAAATTTTTTTGATAATTATCGATATCGATCAATATGACTTTTTTTTATATCGATATGCTTTTTTTCTATATCGTCCAGCCCTAGGACTGTCCTATACATAATAGATCAGCTCCAAAAGTTGTTACTGGTGAGCCTTGACTGTGTGAATTGGAGATTTCTGTATCAAGTTCTTGGGAAACTAGGGTTCCAAGAAAAGTTAATACAGTGTATTCAAGGTCTCTACCAAGAACCTACGGCAAGGGGGAGGGTCTGGCAGAGGTGGAGACAATTCTGATGGTGGGTATAAAGGAAAATGGGGGGGGGGGTTGCCTGACAACGCCACCTGGGGAGTTGCACCCTAGGAAATAAACTATAATAAAATTCCTCGGGCTACACAGGTTCGTTACGCTTTGAAATTTAAGGGGACGAGATGGACTTCCAATCAGTCAGCTTTTTTAACAGGTAGGCAGACTCAAGAAGACATTAGACGGGTCCTATACATAATAGATCAGATCCAAAAGCAGGGCCTGCGAGCTGTTACTGGTGAGCCTTGGCTGTGTGAATTGGAGATTTCTGTATCAAGTTCTTGGGAAACTGGGGTTCCAAGAAAAGTTAATACAGTGTATTCAAGGTCTCTACCAAGAACCTACGGCAAGGATAAAGATTAATGGTACTCGTCAAGGATGTTGCCTATGCGCTACATTGTTTGCTATGTTCATTGAGCCGCTGGCACAAATGATCAGACAAAGTAACAATCTAAAAGGAATACATATAGGAGAGCAGGGACATCTAACAGGGCTTTTTGCTGATTATATTATTTTGGTTCTCCAAGACCCGGACAGAACCTTACCTCATTTCATGTTGATAATAGAAACCTATGGTAAATACACAGGCAACAAGTTAAACATAGCAAACACTCAAATTCTCACGCTGAATTATCATCCAGGCCGAGAAATTAGAGGAAAATATAAAATCAAATGGAATTCCAAGGTTATCAAATATTTGGGTGTGCTATTGGCAAAAGATCTTTTGAAAAGGTTTGAAATCAATTAAAATGCTATTATCAATAATATTAAGACAGATTTGTGAAGATGGTCAGCCTTTAATATGGATTTTGAGACACAAATTGAAGTGATAAAAATGAATGTACTACCGAGACTGCTGTACCTTTTCCAATCCATCCCACATTTGATTCCAGAATAACAATTCAGACACTGGGACAAACTCACTGGCATTAGTTGGAGACATAAGAACTAAATCAGCTCAACAAAGCCAAAATTACATCTCTCTCTCTCTCTCTCTCTCTGAATGTGCTTGATTTGACATGTACGGTAGCCGGCTTTTTAAATGTTAATATCGCCTACGATCACCTGAATTTAATCGTGGCCGCCAATATCGTGATCGTGATTAAAATTCGATTAATTGTGCAGCCCTACATCAAACTACTAATGTGGCCTTCTCTTGATCCCAGATTTGAACCAGGAACCACAGACTGAATACAGACGATGGTGGGATAGGAGTATAACTGCAGTATGCACACTCGTTCACAAGGGGGTTTTAAAAAGTTTTGGAGAGTTGAAAAAGGAATTTGGACGAGGAAACAAAGATTTCTTTCGATACATGCAATTAAGAGATTACTATGATAAAAGAATCAAACCAACATCATCTGGAGAGGGCAATATAGTGATAGATATTCTGATCGAAGCCTGTAAAAAGATGAAGAGAAAAATCATTTCTAAAATCTATTAGGGCCTTCAGAAACAGAACAGCAACAAACGCAGGATACATCAAAGCCAAATGGCAGAAAGAACTAAGCATGGAAATATCAGAGGAAGGTTGGCGTTCCATGTGGGATGCACAGCATTTATCCACAAGTTCAAAGAAGTGGTGAACAATTGGTTGGAAAAATTTGATCGGTTTCTTCATATAAAAAGTAAGGGTGTCAACGCAGCTTTATCGCCGACAATTTTTTTTATCGCGCGATTAACGCACACGGTGCTTTTTGAACCTTTGGCCGCTCCGTAGATTGTGGAAACGGGAAATGAATTGACTCACAGCACACAGTCACACGCTTGCAGCCGGCTTGTAAGCACAACAAAAAAAAGAAAAAGACACTGAGCGTAGATGAGCAATAGGAAGGACTAACATGGATAAGGCGTCGATTGTAAATGGAAAGTTCCACTTCAAAACCCTGCCAGATGGCAGTCTTGACAGGACAAAAGTGATATGCATTTACTGTAAAGCTGTATTTAGTTTCCACCGGAGTACGAGCAGTCTTACGTTTCACTTGTCTGCGAAGCATACAGCTGACGCGGAGAGCCCTCCGCCCCCTTCTGAGGTAAAGCAAACCACGTTGGATGGTGTGGCACGGAGACCACTGGCCGCGTCCACCACACGCCAACTTTCAACAGCGGGGGCTAAATGGGTGTGGCTACGGCTTGCAGGCCAATTAATGTGGTGGAGGACGAGGGTCTGCGCGATATCATATATATTATACTGACTATGGATGAATATGACACTGACTGGATGATTATGGCACTGACTGTGGATTACTATGGATGCTGAACAGCTGTTATAGGCTATACTGCCTAACTGCACTATATCAGTTGAGTCCTGTACTATATTGCACTGCCCCCTGTTTAATGCACACTTTATTTATTGTTTTGATTTAATTTAATTGATTTTGTGCATCACAGTTTGATGCAATGCAGAAGTGTCATCCTTTTGTCTTAATGGCTGCTGAAAAAAGGGGATGAATAGTTCAAGTTCGAGTTGAAAAGTAAAATAGAGAAATTTTGGTAGTACTAGTAATCATTACTTTGTAATGTTACAGTTATGCCCATCTGTTATCTTTGTTGGGCTTGAGTTTATGATTATTTTTCTTACCCTGTGCATCTTTTGTTTTGTTAGTAGTACTTGCCATTGCTCCAACACGAATAAACATGCTGCATCCCACTAGATGGCGCATTTGCCTTATTTACAAGCACCACGGTCATCAGAGCTGATTGCTGCCACTCTCAGCAGCGTGCGTCTACTAAGGTCTACTAAGATTCCACAATCTATTACACCTCGTGAGCAAAACAGGCTACAGGTAAAATTAAACATCTTCAGTTGAGCAACTCAGGCAAGTTAAACTGATTTAAAAACAAACAAACATTATAATACTAGGAAAAGAATCCTCTATATGTGAATAAATACAACAGATTGAGTACTCATGAAAAAAAATGCTTACTTTAAATAAGAAAATCCAACAAACCAACAAGTGCAACACTAAAGAGCAAACCAACAATCAAAATAATGCTTAATTGCCTTAGTTTCGTCCCACACTTATCAGCTTAGCTCCTAAGAATAACACACATTATTCACCTGGACAGAAGGAGGTTCTGAGGAACGTGTTGGTCCTGGAGCTTCCTGGTCAGGATGTTCGGGAGATCCCTCTGGCTCAATGTCTGAAGCGCCAACATATTTTAGAATTGCTCCTGCAGAGACAAAGCTCATTAGACCATCAAGCAAAACAGATCAGAAGCGCATTTTCCTATTTTATTATTACAGTGATGTTGCAGTAATATAGGAAAATTAAAAATGAATTTGTTTTTAAATTAAACATTATGGTTGCAGTGTCCCTTTAAAGCTTTTACCCAATTACAAAACTGTCATTTTTAAGAGTTTTTGGCATTACTTTACACACTGTACTAGTTAAAGTAATAAAACTAAGATAACTGACCCACTGCCACAACAGTCTAAAATAGTCAACACCATGCCAAATAAAGTATTTCCATAAAATATTTCTTTGAATTATAAAACAGTAGCACATTTCTAATGAAGGGCCTACAAAATACAAACTAAGCTTAGTAAATTCATCCTAAGTTAAGGCTAAAATAACATTAAGAGTCAAATATGTGAGAGACAACTTCCACTGAACAATAACAGGGGACTGACTACAACAACAACTACAACATGCCCTCCCTCCCGCCCTCCCTGTTAGAATGTGAATAAACGGGTGTGGAGTCAATCAGTCATTCCCATGGCAGGATAGGCCAACATGGCAGGATATGGTCAACTTTCATAAAACAAACAAAAAACGCTGATTCATGACGAACAAATATTAGCCAGCCAGCTAACATTTATCCGACGCTAGCTAGCTGGCTGGCTAGCAGGACAAATAAACAAACTTGGGGGGGACAACAGCGTTTCACCTCCACTTCTCCAGCCCACATCACAAACAAATAACTTACCTTTCCCTTTTGAAAGTTTTTCTTGATCGGTTTTCTTTTCCTTCCGTTTCTCCGCACCGCTGGGATAAGTCCTTTTTGATGCCATTATGGTGTCTGTTTATTTTTAATCCTCTCGCTAACGGGAACGAATGGTAGCTGTCAATCATTCACGTCATACCTGTGCGTCGCTGGCCCGCTACGTCACAACCTGCGTGACAGTGCGGCAAGCCCCCAGAGTCCAAGATGGCGTCCCATTCCTTTCAATGAAGTTGCTCACCCAGCGCATGGCTCCCAAAAACTTTTTGACTTCCGCATTGATGGGATAATAGAGCATGCGCAGTTGTGTCAGTGTGGAGACCGTCACTGACAGACGTGCGCGCTCACAAACCGTACAAAATTCAACATGGAAATTAATGTATTCTTTTTACGGAACAACTGACGATGGTTGTTTCGAAATTTTATAAATAATAATAATAATAATAATAATAATAATAATTATTATTATTATTATTATTATTATTATTATTATTATTATTATTATTATATTAATAAAATAGTATTATTATAATAATATACTATTATTTGTGTATTAAACAAGTGAGCAATGTGCCACTGAATAATAAATGATAATTCTTTGAAGCAACTCTCTTTGGAAAGCAGACAAAGTAATGAAATGATTGGTCTATTTATTTCATCAGAACTAAAAAAAATAAAAAATAAAAACTCAACGATCTTGAAAGTTCCTCCCTTTCTCTTGCACCTGTCGATGTGTGTAGCTAACACAAATTTGCAAATATTTTGTCGTCCTCATGGAATTAAACAGCACACCATGTTAATTTATCAGCGAGTGCTCTCTCTTTTCATGCAATTCATCACGCTTAACATGTAATGCTGAATCATGAACGCTATGGAGCAAAAAATAATAATTACATAAACCACGAGTGAAATAAAATGTGTCATTCATTCAATAAAGATTTCATTCATTCATCTTCTATACCCGCTTATTCCTATTCAGGGTCACGGGGGTCTGCTGGAGCCTATCCCAGCTGTCTTCGGGTGAAGGCAGGGTGACACCCTGGACAAGTCGCCAGTTCATCGCAGGGCCACATAGAGACAAACAACCATTCACACTCACATGCACACCTACGGACAATTTAGAACGTTCAATTGACCTCACATGCATGCTTTTGGAGTGTGGGAGGAAGCCGGAGAACCCGGAGAGAACCCACGCAGACACAGGGAAAACATGCAGACTCCACACAGAAAGGTCCCAGGTCCAGGCCCCGGAATCAAACCCACGACCTTCTTGCTGTGAGGCGGCAGCGCTAACCACTGCACCACCGACTATTTTATTGCTTAGTTGAAAATGCCATTTTATTTCATTTCACAAAGCATATCATTATTTCATCATGCATTTAATTGTTTTGTGGTCCTGTGTTTTAGTGCTTCATAATTGTATTCTGTTGTCAAATTTGCCCATCAAAGTCAGATTAGTAATCCTGTACATCAGTTTAAGGAAAACCAATTCTAGGTAATGGATTGCAGATCTTGTAGCACCTGTTACAATGGAAAGAAATGTATACATAATAAGTACGTCTGTGTGCCCGATATTTTAGCTAAAACTAAACTTTATGCACAACTGTCTGCATTGTGCTTTTTCTTCGGCCACAGAGAACAGAAACGTCTGTAGTTCTTTGTTCACCCATGGTACAGTTTCATAAGCTTTTCAGTTCTTAATACGTGTTAATGTAAAAATCCACACGCAAGGCATTTAAAAATGGCGGTTTTGGTCTTTCGTGAAAGACTGCCTTTGGCCAATCAGTGTCCTGAACGTTGCTACGTCACCCTTATGGTCTCAGCTCTGCTCGCTTCGAACCCCAACGAGGCAGGTACCAAAATCCTAACCCCTGGGAACGTGACAATTGTTTTTTTCAATTGAAGTTTTTGTTATTTTGTTCGTTTTCGTTAACTATTATAACCGTGGTCAGGACCTCCAGTGAGAAGATCCACTGGAGGACATTTAGAGCAAACAGTCAGACAACAGCAGCTGAAAAATGGAGTTTGGATGCTTTCAGCTTCAAGTCGTGGACAGAAAATGATGCTCACACTGTCACACTGATGTTTTCTTCTCCAACCTTCTCTCAGCTCCAGAGGTTGGTGGTCTGCAGGAGCTTCTACAGCAGCAGAAGATCAGTCTGGAGAGGAAATGTGAACGTGTGACTGAAGGTGAAGAAGCAGGAAGTCAAACTCTCCTCAACAGCATCGACACTGAGCTCTACATCACTGAGGGACTGAGTGAGGAGGTCAACAGAGAGCATGAGGTCAAACAGCTGGAGACCAAGAAGACCAAGGAGATCCTCCACGACCGTCCAATCAGGTGCAGCCAGATCTTTGAAGCCTCACCTGAGCAGCAGGGACTCAGGGAGTCAGAGTGGTGCTGACCAGGTCTCTGGGCTGGACCGGGAAGCCTTGGGGTCCCACTGGAGGAGGTGACTGGGTCCAGGGAAGTCTGGGGGTCTCTGCTGAGGCTGCTGCCCCCGAGACCTGACTCCGGATACGGCAGTAGAAGATGGATGGATGGATGGATGGATGGATGGATGCCAGGTGATAGAACATTTCATAAAAACAGACTCTGCATTATAACTTCTATTACACTCTAAAAAACTCACTCCAATATAACTGCACTCGTCCTTCTCTCACATTACATTGGATCACAATGACCAAACAACACAACAAAGACAATGATCCAACTGTACTGCCACGTCCAGACTCAGTGTAGGTCTGTAGGCCTCTTGGACCTTCATGTGAACCACTGCGTGTTGACTGGAGGTGAAACATGACTGACTGCTGTCCTCCTACCTGGACAATGCAATCTCACTTTCATTCTGCTGCAGATGGCCATTTTCATTTTACACCGTCCAAATTTACAGCTCAGGGCGCTGGGACGAATTCCAAATTGTGTGCAGATACAGGCCTACACTTCAAATAATTATGAGAAAAATCCAACGTAAAGAGAGCACTTCCATTAGGAAATAGTCAACATGAAATTTCGTCTTCTACTGACACCTGCTGGTCAAATTGAATAGTTGCAAATATTGTGAACAAGTTGTCATCTAATTCTAATCCTAAACAATATGGCCATTCCAAGTGAAGTATTAACACAATTAATCAGGTTTGTACTGCTTGATTGAACACATTCATCACGTTCTAGTGCACTAAAACCCACTTCCCTTCAGGACCGTGTCAGCGAAGCCAAAACTTCCTTGAGTGACGCTGTTTCCCAGCATGCAATGCGAGCTAGCGATTTCACAATACTATTTCATCACAAACATGGATGTAAAAAATAAAAAGGGACGAAAAATGAAACTTCAGGAACAGCAACCATTGCAATACAAGCAGAACTGGGCCGAAGTTTTATATTATGTACACCATAATACAGCCTTCTGGTGGACAAGCCATACTATTTAATCCGTGTCCTCCTATGGCACTTCCGTGGGTAGAAGCTCATCGTAGAGGTCACGTGCTGGGTGCTCGTCACCCCACCAACCACCTCGGGGAAGGTCTAACAGGAGAAGCTTGCTGGCGGAAATGATGCACTACAAGTGGATGTGACGCTCATGAGTGCGATGGATGAGGTAGAGCAATGCTCCAGAAGCCGATTCAGACTACTCTCCCTCCACTTTTTTTGTTTTGTATGAGCGTTTAAAAAAAACAACATAATGATAATCGAATAAGCTTTAGTTTATTAATCAGAATTAAAACAAGTAGGTTTTGCCCTTACAAGGTTGTAGATTTGTTATAGATGAGTTCCTTTGTTGTAGCTTGAAAAACTATATATGGGATGTACCATGACCTGAGGGATTTCCTCATCCCATCCCAGCTTGGTTCTGATGCTGAATGTGAAAGTATCTTGCTGTACATCCCACTGAGCTCCAAGGGCCCTCTCCATAGGGAGCTGGTCTCTGTCAAGGTTAAGTGTTTTTACCTCTTTAGCTCTCTGCTCTTCAGGAATGGCGGTCAGCACCGAGCGATGATTGCTCACCCACTTATTGAGCTTAAATCCACCTCTACCGCACAGGTCTGTTAGCTGCTGGTACAGATGTATTGCTTGTTCCACCGTGCTGACGGCCTTTAGACAATCATCCACGTAGAAATTTTGACCAACAGTGTTTATAACCTCGGCTGGGAAGTCATGCTGATTGTCGTCGAATGAAGCACAGCTTGGGGATGACACTGCCCCAAAGATGTGGACCAGCATCCTGTGCTCTTGTAGGTCCTTTGTAATGTCCCCATCTGGCCACCAGAGGAAGCATAAGAAGTTTACATCCTGGTTGGAAACTCTTACTTGATGAAACGTTCCCTCAATGTCAGTCATGAATGCTACAGGGCCTTGGCGAAAACGAAGCAGCACACCTACCAGTGTACTTGTCAAATTGGGACCCTGCAGGAGCTCTTTATTTAATGATGTTCACTCACTTTCAATCTCACAGCCACTAAAAAACCTGATTGTGATTGAGAGGTCCTCAGCAGCCAATCACTGTTGGGAGTCCAGCCTTCAAACACTCCTCCTGAATCCACAGTCACATCTGTGAGCATCTGGAACTTTGGCCCTGATCCTCCACACCACACAACTGGGGATGACAGTGCCACCTACCTGTATCCTTTCAGCAGCCAGTCCATGCTCTGACCCGTTTCCACTGTGGCCTGTTGTGTCATCTGGACCGGAGTCTGGATCATCAGTGTCCAGGTTCATGGAATCTGTCAGAGTGCCGCTGTCCTGTGATGTAATGATAGAGAATCACTCTATTTATACTAATGTGCAGAACCATATACTCACCTGAATCAGATACCCTGCAACGATCTTGTCTCAGCCTTCCCCTGAGGTGATCGGTGGAGTGACGTGCAACCAGCACGTGACCTCTACGATGAGCTTCCACCCACGGAAGTGCCATAGGAAGACACGGCTTAAATAGTATGGCTTGTCCACCAGAAGGCTGTATTATGGTGTACATAATATAAAACTTATATAAAACTTCGGCCCAGTTCTGCTTGTATTGCAATGGTTGGTGTTCCTGAAGTTTCATTTTTCGTCCCTTTTTATTTTTTACATCCATGTTTGTGATGAAATAGTATTGTGAATCGCTAGCTCGCATTGCATGCTGGGAAACAGCGTCACTCAAGGAAGTTTTGGCTTCGCTGACACGGTCCTGAAGGGAAGTGGGTTTTAGTGCACTGGAACGGGATGAATGTGTTCAATCAAGCAGTACAAACCTGATTAATTGTCTTAATACTTCACTTGGAATGGCCATATTGTTTAGGATTAGAATTAGATGACAACTTCTTCACAATATTTGCAACTATTCAATTTGACCAGCAGGTGTCAGTAGAAGACGAAATTTCATGTTGACTATTTCCTAATGGAAGTGCTCTCTTGACGTTGGATTTTTCTCATAATTATTTGAAGTGTAGGCCTGTAGTTGATGAGGAATCACGGTGTGCTAACGCTACTCAAACAGCTTAGATGAAAAAAGGGAGTGTGATTTGGGTTTGTGGTACATTATGACAATCTTGGACTTGCAAGACTGAGGCGACGGTTCAATTCCCATCAATGTGTATTATATATGTGTTATTTAGCTCATCTATTCTACATTTTAAATAGATCACATTTGACATCTGACCCACTGAACACTTACTATTGAACATATTTTTAAACTATGGGCTATTTAGTCTTGTTTTAGGATATAATATAATTCATTGCACAAACTGTCAGGCTAAGTATAAGAGCGATAGTCTGCTACAATCAGTCGTGCCAAAAAAGAGACATTGTCTTTATTTTTCATTTTTATTTTATTGTGTCAGCATTGAACCATACAAGCATGTAGTGTTGTCAAACAAGAATGCATGGCAAATCAAATCCCAAACAACCTATGAAACAATGAACACGTTTCCATTGCACTTCATTTTATTGAGCACTAGATGACCTCCTCGAGCACTGTGTCATTGAAGCCTCGAGTAATGAACCATTTTCTGAAACAAGTGTCGAAGCTTCAACAAAGCCTCGATCGGCCATCACTACCTACGGCTGCGTGCTCTAACACCATTTCAGAAGTGACTAACTGCACAGTTGGGAGCAGAGGAGGGATGACCATCAGGCTGGCTCGACTGCTCCTCCTTCTCAGCCGTGGCGCGTCCAATCAGCAGCCGACATCCAGGATCGCACCTGCAAGGCGTCATCCACTCTCTCTCTCCCACACACACACACACACAAACATAGAGGCACCTAGACCCACCCGTGGGTCATAGCACTCCGTGTGGATCTTTTCACTCTGGCATTGAAAGGGGGTGCTAGCGCTAGCCGTTTGCTAAGCTATGTACAGACAGCACCACCGCTTGCCGAACCACATAGTCACACCGTTTATATACAACAACTCGTCATCAATATCTCTAAAGTAGAAGTCAAGAACTTTTTTCAAAAACGATAACTAACTCAAACTTTTTTGTGTGTTCATAAAAACAAACTAAAACAAACTTAAATTGAAGTCATATTTCACTTCGTTTACGTCTGTCAAATGAATATTTGCCCAGGAAAATGTTTTCGTTTTACGCAGCAGCACCTAAATGCACCTCGCGTTCTGTGACGTCACCCCCCTTTCACAGCAGTATGTTGACGAGCGACTCGCGGCGGGAAAGTCCGATATGCCACTTTTTCCCAATACGACGAAGAGAGTGACAAAAGCCAATGTCTTGTGGTGGAAAGCCACAAAATATGTGGCTTGCTTCTAAAAAGGGAAAAACCCAGACAAACCTCCATTTAAGAAGCTCGCACAAAGCAGTAGTGAACATGTTTATTGAGACTGGGAAGTAGACACGACAGTTTGACTCAGTTGACTCAAATATCCTGTGGCGATGAGAGTGGTTATGGCTATCTGATAAAGCAAGATTTAATATTGGGAATTTAACAAAATGAAAAGGAACCGACAACGCCACCCTGGGAATTCCACCCAGGAAGTTCTACGAAACACAAAAGTAATAATTAGGCACACAGGTAAGTTCTACGAGGAAGGAGTAGGAGACGTGGTTCAGAATGTTTAAAATATCAAACTAACTTTTATTCAACATTTAAAAATAAAAGGAACAAAAAGACCAACACTTAAAACAGAGCTACTGAGCTCCTTATTCTTGGTATAGAAACTGAGGCTTACCGATGAGGGGGCCAAACGGGGGAGGAACCAAAGTCACATGAACTGAAATAGCAAGAAAAACAAACAAACAATGCAATTACAAACACACACACACACACGCGCGCGCATACACACACGCACACCACTGTAGCTGGACCGGCGACTTGATAGTGTAACGTCTGCTGTCTGAGGGTCAGCAGTGGCGACGTAAGCAAACGAAGACAAACAACGCGAGAACGGAAAAACAACAAGTAAAACCAAGGCGGGACGGAAGCAACATGCACCGTCGACTGTCTGTACGGGGCGGCTAGCACAATCAAGTGCGGGCGAAGCGGCAGTGTTCCTGCACTTATCTTATAGGACCGAGTTTTGGGCCACAGGTCTTGATCACCAAGCGTCCTCCAGGTGAGGAGAACAACGAGGAGGCTCTGCGCAGCTTTGTGCTCGCAGGCGGCTGTAGTGCGCCGGTGAGGTGTTCAGGAAGCACTGTAAAAAGAACGGACAGGTGAGGTACTACGTACCTATGCTAATAAGCCATAATAATTTAAATGCTAAAATGTCCGCACGTGATCCTCTTAAAACTCGGGCACACAAAGCGGATGTTCAGTGTCCCATTGACCACAATGGACCACTAAACGAAGCTTTTAAGAAAAATGCGAAATGAAGCAACTGAGAGCTAAAACAACATGCAAACAATGCCACAGTGCAGCTTTTCTCAAACGGGTCAATTTTGAAATCATTTTAATCAACTCTGTCTTCATTGATCAGAAGGTTTTTGCAAATTTGGAATTAAAAAATTTTAACTGCAGGAATCATAAAATCGTCTCATCAGTGACGTTTATAGAGCCATTAAAAAACTAAATATGTGCTGAACAGACGAACGGAGGTGTAAGAGGCCTGTGTGACCAGCAGGAGGCAGCAGAGGACCGACAGCCGCAAGTTCCTCCTCAGAGAGGCCTGAGAAGGTTCTGCACCTTCAGCTTCTCCAGGAGGTCCTCAGCAAAGTGTCAGAGTTTGTTGGTTTTTTACCTTGGTCGGCAGAGTCACAGTATGAAGCTTGCAGCCAGGGGGCACTGCAGCTCACTCAACACCTACATGGTTTGAAAAGGAAATTGAGTGGAATTCATCTGGAATGAAAAGAAAAGCACAACTACAGCAGAAAAACTGAACACAAAGACGCACAAAGTTTGAACTACACACTGATTTTCATCATCAGTGACAGGACCCAGCCCCTTCACCCACCGGGAGGATCGGTACCCAAAGCAGGCCCGGGCACCCAGAGGCCCCCCCCCTACGGACCCAGTATGGCGCATCGACCGCCCCCCTCCACCCCCCACCCCCCCAGCCGCCCCAACCGCCCCGGGACCCCCCGGCGCCAGGGGACAGCCCCCCCCCGGCCCCCGAGGCCACAGCCGCACCCCCGTCCCCAACGCCGGCAAAGCGGGCCCCCAAGCGAGAGTCCCCCCTTCTTCCCCCTGTGCCCTGTAAAAGAAGAAAATAAATAAATACATACATAAAATAAAAAGATAAAGAAAACTCGGGTCGTCGCCGCCCAGCCGCCCCCAAGCGGCGCAGGGGGACCACCCGGGCAGCGGCCCGGTCCCAGGATTGGGGGAAGGGGGACTCCGCCGCCAGTGGCGAGGTCCCCATAAGCCCAGCCGGTCTCGCACCCCAGGGGCACCGGACCGCACAGGGTCCATCCAGGGTGGGAAAGATGCCGGATCCCGCCCCCGCTAGCAGGCCGACCCCACTGTGTGTAGGGGTGTCAGTGTGTGTATATGTGCACTTGCTGGTGTGTTGAGCTATGGTGCGTTTAAAATGGAGGGGTGGTAAGGCCCTGGGGCAACCACACTGCTGCTGAGCAGGGCGATGGAGACCCTCATCCAAAGCCCTCGTGATAATGTCAGTGGGTCATTGACTGCGTGGGGGCCAGGTCCTCGCCAACGAGGGTGCAGTCGGTGCCCCATAGCAAGGGTGAGGAGACCGTACTGGGGGCAGGCCCACCGGGGACCCAGTCGCCGCCCACATCGAGTCCCCCGCGGCGCCCGGCCAGAAGGCCGGGCAGCGACCACCCAAGACAAAAATCCCCCGAAACAGAAGAAAATAAATTAATTAATTAAAAATTTAGGGAAAAAAAATAAAATAAAAAAAATACACCTATTATGTGACCAGGGGGGACTCCCGGTCAGGGCGCCCCCTCAGCGACATCGGGGCCGGGGACACCACAGGGATCCAGGAGCCAAAGGGGGCCCACCCCCCACCGCCCGAGGGCCCCGGGGCAGCGGCAGCGACCAGGGAGACGGAGGGCGAAGGTGGGGCAGAAGGCACCACCCGGGCACACAGGAGCGGTAGCCGGCGAACGCGCAGCCCCACTCTTAATTGTAGATTAGGTTGTTTTATCAGTGAAAAGGTGTTCAGGCAGATTGTTCTCCAGAAATTAGAGTGAGGCTGGAGAGACAGGTCTCTTTCCCACTTAACAATTGGGATAGAAATCGTGTAAGCAACTCACTCCAATAGAACTGCACTCGTCCTTCTCTCACATTACATTGGATCACAATGACCAAACAACACAACAAAGACAATGATGCCACTGTGCTGCCACATCCAGACTCTGTGTAGGTCTGTAGGCCTCTTGGACCTTCATGTGAACCACTGCGTGTTGACTGGAGGTGAAACATGACTGACTGCTGTCCTCCTCCCTGGACAATGCAATCTCACTTTCAATCTCACAGCCACTAAAAAACCTGATTGTGATTGAGAGGTCCTCAGCAGCCAATAACTGTTGGGAGTCCAGCCTTCAAACACTCCTCCTGAATCCACAGTCACATCTGTGAGCATCTGGAACTTTGGCCCTGATCCTCCACACCACACAACTTGGGATGACAGCGCCAACTACCTGTATCCTTTCAGCAGCCAGTCCATGCTCTGACCCGTTTCCACTGTGGCCTGTTGTGTCATCTGGACCGGAGTCTG
>NW_027466185.1:657500-710000 GCF_046127955.1 Nelusetta ayraudi
TGTGTCATTGAAGCCTCGAGTAATGAACCATTTTTTGAAACAAGTGTCAAAGCTTCAACAAAGCCTCGATCGGCCATCACTACCTACGGCTGCGTGCTCTAACACCATTTCAGAAGTGACTAACTGCACAGTTGGGAGCGGAGGAGGGATGACCATCAGGCTGGCTCGACTGCTCCTCCTTCTCAGCCGTGGCGCGTCCAATCAGCAGCCGACATCCAGGATCGCACCTGCCAGGCGTCATCCACTCTCTCTCTCACACACACACACACACAGACACAAACATAGAGGCACCTAGACCCACCCGTGGGTCATAGCACTCCGTGTAGATCTTTTCACTCTGGCATTGAAAGGGGGTGCTAGCGCTAGCCGTTTGCTAAGCTATGTACAGACAGCACCACCGCTTGCCGAACCACATAGTCACACCGTTTATATACAACAACTCGTCATCAATATCTCTAAAGTAGAAGTCAAGAACTTTTTTCAAAAACGATAACTAACTCAAACTTTTTTGTGTGTTTATAAAAACAAACTAAAACAAACTTAAATTGAAGTCATATTTCACTTCGTTTACGTCTGTCAAATGAATATTTGCCCAGGAAAATGTTTTCGTTTTACGCAGCAGGACCTAAATGCACCTCGCGTTCTGTGACGTCACCCCTCTTTCACAGCAGTATGTTGACGAGCGACTCGCGGCGGGAAAGTCCGATATGCCACTTTTTCCCAATACGACGAAGAGAGTGACAAAAGCCAATGTCTTGTGGTGGAAAGCCACAAAATATGTGGCTTGCTTCTAAAAAGGGAAAAACCCAGACAAACCTCCATTTAAGAAGCTCGCACAAAGCAGTAGTGAACATGTTTATTGAGACTGGGAAGTAGACACGACAGTTTGACTCAGTTGACTCAAATATCCTGTGGCGATGAGAGTGGTTATGGCTATCTGATAAAGCAAGATTTAATATTGGGAATTTAACAAAATGAAAAGGAACCGACAACGCCACCCTGGGAATTCCACCCAGGAAGTTCTACGAAACACAAAAGTAATAATTAGGCACACAGGTAAGTTCTACGAGGAAGGAGTAGGAGACGTGGTTCAGAATGTTTAAAATATCAAACCAACTTTTATTCAACATTTAAAAATAAAAGGAACAAAAAGACCAACACTTAAAACAGAGCTACTGAGCTCCTTATTCTTGGTATAGAAACTGAGGCTTACCGATGAGGGGGCCAAACGGGGGAGGAACCAAAGAAAACAAGGAACACCCCACTCACACGTGACACACCTGCAAAGAAAGTGAAGTGCAAAAAAAAAGAAGAAAACAACCACAATCCCGGGTCACAGCACTCGAAGGGGCCCACCACCCGGGACACCGCCACCACCAGCAGCTCTCAGCGACTACAAAAGAAAAGATAAACAGTTGGTTACTAAAAGTTCCCTAAAATCTGTCACATGTACTGAAATAGCAAGAAAAAACAAAAAAACAATGCAATTACACACACACACACACACACACACACACACACACACACACCACACACACACACACACACACACACACACGTTCCCACCAACCACGCACACGCATACACGCACACACACCACTGTGGCTGGACCGGCGACTTGATAGTGTAACGTCTGCTGTCTGAGGGTCAGCAGTGGCGACGTAAGCAAACGAAGAAAAACACAACGAGAACGGAAAAACAAGTAAAACCAAGGCGGGACGGAAGCAACATGCACCGTCCACCGTCTGTACGGGGCGGCTAGCACAATCAAGTGCGGGCGAAGCGGCAGTGTTCCTGCACTTATCTTATAGGACCGAGTTTTGGGCCACAGGTCTTGATCACCAAGCGTCCTCCAGGTGAGGAGAACAACAAGGAGGCTCTGCGCAGCTTTGTGCTCGCAGGCGGCTGTAGGGTGCCGGTGAGGTGTTCAGGAAGCACTGTAAAAAGAACGGACAGGTGAGGTACTACGTACCTATGCTAATAAGCCATAATAATTTAAATGCTAAAATGTCCGCACCTGATCCTCTTACAACTCGGGCACACAAAGTGGATGTTCAGTGTCCCATTGACCACAATGGACCACTAAACGAAGCTTTTAAGAAAAATGCGAAATGAAGCCACTGAGAGCTAAAACAACATGCAAACAATGCCACAGTGCAGCTTTTCTCAAACGGGTCAATTTTGAAATCATTTTAATCAACTCTGTCTTCATTGATCAGAAGCTTTTTGCAGATTTGGAATTAAAACATTTTAACTGCAGGAATCATAAAATCGTCTCATCAGTGACGTTTATAGAGCCATTAAAAAATTAAATATGTGCTGAACAGACAAACGGAGGTGTAAGAGGCCTGTGTGACCAGCAGGGGGCAGCAGAGGACCGACAGCCGCAAGTTCCTCCTCAGAGAGGCCTGAGAAGGTTCTGCACCTTCAGCTTCTCCAGGAGGTCCTCAGCAAAGTGTCAGAGTTTGTTGTTTTTTTTTTACCTCGGTCGGCAGAGTCAAAGTATGAAACTTGTAGCCAGGGGGCGTTGCAGCTCACTCAACACCTACAAGGTTTGAAAAGGATATTGAGTGGAATTCATCTGGAATGAAAAGAAAAGCACAACTACAGTAGAAAAACTGAACACAAAGACGCACAAAGTTTGAACTACACACTGATTTTCTTCTTCTGTTGATTCAAATGAATTTGACAGAAATAATATCTGAAAAAATAGAAACCAAATGTTAAATTTCGACATTTAAAAAATGGACAGATTCATTTACACCCAGTAAGATAAGAAGATATTTAGCTCTCAGCCAATTCGAGCTGCTGCTCCTGTGTGTGTGTGTGCGTGCGTGCGTGCGTGTGTGTGTGTGTGTGTGTGTGTGTGTGTGTGTGTGTGTGTGTGTGTGTGTGTGTGGATGTGGTGGTGTGTGTACCTGAATGTGGGAGTGGGTGTGTTTAAGTACGTCACTGGAAGTAGGCTGCCAATTAGTGCGGCCTCCGAGGCCGCAACCGCCCCACGCCAGCGACAAGCCCAGGGGGGGGGGGGCCCGGACACGGCACAATGCCGGCCAGGAAGAGGCCCGAAGCAGCAGGCCCCCGGACCGGAGGGCACCCGCCCCACGAGCCAGGGCAAGATGACAGGGAGGCAGATACCCCAAGGAGAAGGGACACCACCCGGGGCGAACAGACAGCAGAGCCCGGCCCCCGGACGGGGGCCCCCCAGGGCAAGCGAGACCAGACTCATCCCCATGACAGGACCCAGCCCCTTCACCCACCGGGAGGATCGGTACCCAAGGCAGGCACGGGCACCCAGAGGCCCCCCCCCTACGGACCCAGTATGGCGCATCGCCGCAAGTGGCGAGGTCCCCATAGGCCCAGCCGGTCTCGCACCCCAGGGGCACCGGACTGCACAGGGCCCATCCAGAGTGGGAAAGATGCCGGATCCCGCCCCCGCTAGCAGGCCGACCCCACTGTGTGTAGGGGTGTCAGTGTGTGTATATGTGCACTTGCTGGTGTGTTGAACTATGGTGCGTTTAAAATGGAGGGGTGGTAAGGCCCTGGGGCAACCACACTGCTGCTGAGCAGGGCGGTGGCCGCAGTGCACGAACCACCCCCTCAGGCCCTAAGTGTCTATAATGCTATTAAGATTGGAGAGGGTCTTAAGGCCAGAAGGTGACCACCCAAGACACAAATCCCCCGAAACAGAAGAAAATAAATCCGCGTCCCCAAAATATACGGGACAAAGTGAAGTGCGTCCCCCATCAGTTCATTACGGGACAGGCTTTTTAGTTGCCAAATATGGGACAATCGCGTATTTTACGGGAGGGTTGGCAACCCTATCTAGACCACAGACGGAAATTAAATGAGGTTTTGTCATTTTCCCTAAAAAACGGGACAAATTGTGTCCCGGGAGAGATTTTATCTTTCCCGGGACAGGTGGACAGGTGGTGTTTGGAAAAAAATATTGATATTTGCCGTCAGTGTATCGATTATTTATTGCGACAGAAAGGACAACAATATATTGCAATATTGATTTTTTTTTTTTTCACCCACCCCTAGTTGATAAGTGTATGAATAATTGTGTGAATGTTACCGTGGCAGCTGGAGAAACCCTGCCAGATGACTCCACGATGGTCTCCATGTGGTCCAGCAGCACAGCCTCACTGAACCACACGGGATTGGACGGGATGTCTGTGTGAAATACAGTCTCAACAGCTGTTGGTACCGTCTATAAAAAAAAGAGGAAAGGAAATCAGAGTCAACTTAGGATAAGTGTTCATTTTTAAAATAAAAAGTTGCACAGTTTGACAAATACACGATTGGGGGGGGGGAAAAAAAAGAGGGATGAACAGGTTACCTCAACCTCCTGTCCAACAAGAGTCCATTCAGGAGCGGGTCCATACACTGGCATGTAGACAGGACCTGTCACAACCACTCTGAGAGACACCCTGGGTGATGATTGGTTGTGGCACAACACCCCTGGCCTAGGTGAAGGGGGTGCGAGCTGATGGAGCATGCAGCATGCAGACGCTCCACCAAAATCAGTCCTGAGGTGCACCTGAACAGAAAACAACATGTTAACACATATTTGTCATATCAAATGAAGAGCAAGTAAGGCTGAAGAAAACAAAACTTACACCATCATAACACCACCATGTACAGCTGACGAAGGGGGAGGTGATCGGCCATATACACAAATGTTAAACCTAGAAGAAGTGTCACATAATCAATTATGTAATCACACAATTCTAAGAAATATCTGTTAGCACAGTGTCACTGAAGAGAAAAAAATACAACAAAAATATGTATTTTACACACCCATCCATGCAGCAACACGATGATATACTTGACGTAGTGCTGTTTGTAGTTCTGGCTTGACAGTCAGGCGAGGTGGAAAGTCAAGCACAAACACCTACAAAATAGTTGTATAAAAAAAAAACAACCCCCAAACAAACATAAAAATGCAAAATAAATTCATGAATATTCTTGTTATTGAACTATGGATCATGGAATTACTTTATATTGATAAAACAAAGTGGCGATGAACGACATTCATGTGTTCAAATTTGTTTGTCACAGCAGATAAACAAACCTTGGGCCAGCGGTCCAACACAGTTGCCAGTAGCGCAGCAAAATCCTGGGCGGAGTCTGTTACAAGCCCGTGTTCAAGGTTGTTGCCCGGGGCGAGAACACAAAACCATCCACAAGTGGACAGAGATGTGAGTCTCCCACCACCAGAACAAAAACATAAAGAAACTCGTGGCTTGAAAAAATCATGACCCATACCTTCTTGTCTGGTTGCTGGGCCTTAAGAACGAACTTGCACTGTTTTGTCAGTCAGGAGCAAAACGGGCCATCTTCGCACCCAGGTCGCTGACCAGTACCGCGCCCTGTGTAAATTGACAAAAAAGAAAAATCTAAATATGTTTTTGTAAGATTTATTTGGAATACAACATAACAACACAGGCAGAACATGAAATCATGAACGTGGAAGTACTCACGACGTTCAAAGTCCTTCCGAGGTGGAAAAGGTGTCCAATCCCGTTTTTGCTCCAGGCGTCGTTTCATGGCCAGAGAGCGACGGAATGCCTTGGTGTTCGGCATCTGAACAATGAAATGAAAGATTGTGTCATTTTCAATGAAGGACAATGATAACACAAGTTTACAGAAAAAAGTGATGTTTTCTCACACACGACATCAAAACACAGAAAGCTTTCTGTACCTTTGCAGCTGGAGACGATGAGCTTAAATCAATAAAGCAAAAGAAAATGTGTATGTGTACTCTTGGACCCTAACCCTAATGCCATACAAGTCTATGGGGTGAAATTTCAACTTTGTCCTACAGATATGGGGCCACTTGCTTTTTCATCAGGAGCCCCCAAGAAGCACCCACGCCAAATTTGGGGCTTCTAGTACTTGAGGAACCCCGAAACCCTAACCCTAATTTCAGCTAAGCCGAACCCTAACCCTAGTTTCAGCCTTATTGTTAACCCTAATTCAATGCAAGTCTATGGGGTGAATTTTCAACTTTGTCCTAGAGACATGGGGCCACTTGCTTTTTCATCAGGAGCCCCCAAGAAGCGCCCACGCTAGATTTGGGGCTTCTAGCCAATGAGGAAAAATTTGGAGCAGACACAACAGGGTTACAGCTGAGAAGGCACTTAAGATCCTCAAAGGACTGTTGCCACTAACTAGACCAAACAAATGGTTTCAATGGACTGGTTAATTCTTCTCTCGTGGCCGGCAGCTCCACTGCCTTAGTGCTGGAGATGCCCGCTCAGGGGCGCCGCCAGGAATTTTGGGCCCCCTGAAAAAAAAAACAAAAACAAATGGGCCTCCTTTGCGCAGCGCTTGTCAAAAGCTTCACATCACTCTAAAAATACAGTATAGTTCAATAATAGTGCTTGAGTCCATCTTGACAGTGTCAATGTATTTTTATTGTGAATTCTCCACTAAGCAAACTCTTAACATTGATGAATGATTCATGAAAAAAACACTTGATGTCTCTCAGACAAAGTTGAGCTTTGACCTTCATAGACTTGCACTGCATTAGGGTTTAGCGATAAGGCTGGAATTAGAGTGAGGGTTTCGGGGTTCCTCATGGGCTAGAAGCTCCAAATTTGGCGTGGGTGTGTCCAGGAGGGTCCTGATGAACCTGAAAGTGGCCCCATGTCTCTCGGACAAAGTTGACCTTGGACCCTCATGGACTTGTATGGTATTAGGGTTAACGATAAGGCTGAAACTAGGGTTAGGGTTAGGGTTAGCTGAAATTAGTTTAATAGGCGACAGAGGCGCTGACACAGATACATTGTGAGTGTGTCAGTTAAGTTAGTTAGTCAGTCTTGCTTGGGGCTGCAGTGACGATTGTTTTTCCACATTTACCGGCGCAGGCTAATGCTTCTCATACATCTCAATTCATTATGCTAATTAGAGTTCGTGCTAACTGTAGATACACCTTATTTATCAACTTAATTTAAACATTTGTACATCATTCAACACTGCACAGAGCGACTGTTTACTTACCCTTGTGTTCTCCTTTTCCGCAAGACGGAGTTCAAATGCATCTAGACGTGAATCCTCAATCAATCGTGAATGAACGTCGACTCGGACAAAGTGATTGGCAGCTGATTGACAAACTGATTGGCAGCTCTGGTGGGGGTTGCCAGGCAGGGTGGCCAATCATATTCCAGGGGTAGCCAGTGCCACCCCCAGCCACCCCGGTGGCCACGCCACTGTATATGTATATATATATGTATATGTATATATGTATATATAAAATCACACTGGTCTTAATACAAGATCTCTATGCCGTCATCAGCACAACAACTCGTCCTCTCGTCCGCCCCTAGGGGATCCAGGATCTGGCGCGTTAGAGGGTGTAAAAAGAAAAGAATTCAGTAATTGATAAACTTCAAAAAGTCCTCAAAAAGAATGCAGAATATATTCACTTTTCACCATCACAATTGTTAAACTATGAATAAAAGTAAAATTAACAAGCTGTGTCATCAAATCTCAACAGCATCCCATTCTCAAGTAAAGAAATGGATCAAGTTGAAAAAAATGAATGCTCCTCGCTGGAAGAGGAGGAACTAAGCAGGAGGGAGGAACTTCAATTGAGAGGAGCAAAACCGGAAGAGGAGGGTCTTTGCCACCCCCACTATCGGAGGAGCAAAGTCGCTGAGCCCCTTGAAATCAGCAACGACTTCCAGTTAGCGGATGCGGTCAGGGAGTGAAGATCCAACCACACCCATCTAGAGCCAGAACAACGCAACTGCAAAGTCAACGGTGAAACACAAAATCTCAGACCAAAAACCCTAACATACACAGTAAAAAACAAAGTGTCAAATTAACTCAGAGTTGAATTTAACTCTGTTTCAGATAATATTTGGTCCCACTCAAAAATAGAGTAAAATCTACTCTATGGCAAGTGTGAACTTTTCAGAGTTAATTTTACACAATTCAGTGTCAAATTTAACAATGAAATGTGTAAAAATATTTAACACTGTAGTTGGTACACACAGAGTAATATGATTACACTTTGTAGAGTTAAGTTTACTCAAATTTTAATTATTAAAAGAACACTCCCAATTGTTATATTTGATTTGTATTTCTCAACAGTGTTATTTGTCATTATTTTTATTTTATTATTACTTCATTATATATAGGTGATATGTGCTATACTACTGAACTGCTGACATATCAAATAGAAATAAAAAAAACAAACAAAGTTACAGTCACAACTTGCCTTTATTGCTCACCAGATAAAGCAATATGGAACAATGAAGAGATCTCCAACTCATCAAAACAGGCTTTAACCTTTCTGCATGTTTCAGTTTCTCCTTTAATCCTAAATACATTCTTAACCACAGTTTCCTTTGCATGCTGATGGATATCTCGAACAATCTCCTCCATGGAAATCACAACGGAATTTACTACACTCTGGCCTACACCTGCTGACTTTAAATCTGATATCACAGCTGCACAATTATTTACAATGTCTGCTGCTACTGTAGTTTCCTTTGTTTCCCCAATGTCAATGTAGTAGATAGTGGTTTGCAGAAAAGTGAAAAAGTTGGCAAGGGAAGGACTGTACAAGGTGCCAAAGACGTAATGGGCCTTAAAAAGTTCATCAAGGGCTCCAACTGAACCTGTAGCCTTACATGGTAGTGCAGACTTGTCGATGACAATAAAGAAGTTGTGGATGCTGCTTCTTGTAGGCCCCTAAACGAGGAGGTAAGGCTGGCTGCTTTGCCTGATGTTATTGAGATGCTGCTGTACACTGGTTCCAGTCTACAACCACACAGTAAACAGCAATAATTAGTGACAAATCTCTTGAAATAGTTTAGTAAGGTGATGAGAACAATATTTTAACAACTGTGCGGCATACTTTTATGAATCTGATGAGGTGTTCCACTGCCTGACATGCCGACATCTTCCCTGGCCTCTTCCTGCCCTGGGCGGATGGTGGCAAGAGATGGAGGAGCAGCAAAATGGCTGACATGTCACTGTCCCAGCCTGAAGACCAATGATGAGAATATAACATATATATACACTTTGTGACAAACAATAATAATTGAAAACAGTCCCAGTACCGTTTTCATCCACAACAGTTGACTCAGCAGTCTACAAGCCCATGGCTTTCTGTGATCACTTTTGCTTTGATACTGGTGGGCCACTTTTCTAAAAATTTGTTAGCCGTCAGCTCACCAAACAGAAGCCTAAAATCTTGTTCAATCTGTAATACAAAAACAAAGTGCAAAGAAAGGAGTGATGAGACACTGCATATAATATTCATTGATGTTGCCCACATTTAGTAGATATAAATTATTTTCTTTTTTTGTGAGAACTTATTTGAGGCCTTAAACCCTAGAGGCACAAATTTTCGGGGACTTCATCCTTGAATCTGATATATGTGTGCAAACTTGACTGAACTAATTTTCTCAGGTGAGTCTTATCTCAAACCTGTGTGAGTTGGACTTTAGTGTTATTGTTCAGTTAACATTCTGTTTATAGGCGAAGGAAATAAAATTGATGATGTTATGCAAAATGGTGGCAAGACGTCTATTTACTGTGCGGTACTGGAAAAACTAACATTATGTCTCTGTTTAATGTTGTATCATGCTATAGATAAATTTTGTATTGAGAACTTGACTAGACTTGAAGTAGCTGTGTCCTGTCAATGGCACGGTATTCTGTCAGTTAAGACAGATACTTCTGTTTACAGAAATTTGCACCCATTGCTCATAACACAAGATATGTTAGTGATTGAATTAATGAAGATGTCTTACCAGTCCAGGTGTATCGAGAAATCGTGGGAAGACTGAGAAGGCTCTCTTTTCATCATTTACCATTGAATGACGATAAGTGAAGGTAGCCTTCATCTTTTCACGGACAGTATCTTCATCAGCAGAGTGTTTCAATTTAATTTACTCTTGCATACACAAGTCATCAA
Organism: Nelusetta ayraudi; assembly: GCF_046127955.1. Classification (NCBI taxonomy): domain Eukaryota; kingdom Metazoa; phylum Chordata; class Actinopteri; order Tetraodontiformes; family Monacanthidae; genus Nelusetta; species Nelusetta ayraudi. The sequence goes on from NW_027466185.1 coordinate 667,438, forward strand.
CATCAAATGTGCTGTAACTGATAAGTAAACTTAGTCTTAGGAGATTTGCTGGTAGAGGCACCTCTTTCCTCTGCAGTTGTTCTTTGAATGGTCTTCAACCGCCATGCAAGGTATCCAGAACCACTCTCTAGATCGTAGAAATGTTCCTGCAATAAATACATGCAGACCAACAAAGCTATTAGCATTTCTAAGGCAATTTCAATTTGTTTAAGGGTATTTTTACTTACATATCCATGTTGTGAAAAGGGGTCTTCCAGACATGGAAACAGAGCAACTATCCCCTGCACATACATCAGCCTGACATTTTTAGGGGGGGGGATGTCCTACATTATGAAATGAATGATAACAATTACTCAATTGTCTAACAATGTTTCTTTAGAGCCTACATGTATGATTCTTACCCATGTGTTTGTGTCATCTCAGCAGCAAGTATGTTTATCATCTGTCTTCTGGTAGAATCTTTTAGGGATTTGGTTTTTGCATATTCTCGCATGATGCTCTCACCGCCAGGTTTTGTTGTGAAGATTTTTTCAATCAACTTAAAAGGAAGCAATATATAGTATCAGAATTGTTTAAACCACACGGCTAATGAGGAAATAACATTAACACACTGTCCAACAAATGAAACATAAATCCAAATTAAACTTTACAATGTTTACAACCCACCTCTTTTGCCTCATAGTTTATGCCTTTAAACCTTTTAGGTTGACTTCCTCCAGCAGCAGCCTCCTCTTCCACTGGAGGAGGGTCACATGTGAAGTTCAAAATAATGGTGACGTCAGATGCTGCAGAGCATGATGATGATGCTGATGACTGGGAAACATCTGTGCATAACGTAATATGAAGAAAACAGAAGCATATTAAACTGAACTGTTACAATTCCCATTCAAACCTTTCAGTTTAATATATAAACACATTTGTGAATAGTCAGTGATTACCGAGTTCTTCATTGCTCAACTTGACTTGGAAGGTTCCTTGTGACTCCACTATTTCTTCGAAGACCTCTTCATCAACTTCTGTGTCCTTCATATACCTTCATATCTGGCTGCCTACTTTCTGGTATATTAAATTTTAGGCACACTGAAGTAAAAGAAAGAAAGAGAAAATAATGTTTCACAAATTGTAACAAGTCATTAAAGAATTTGACGAGAATCAACATACAAAAACAATAACTGTAAGCCTCATGTCTGTACGAAATGCTGCCGTGTTGAAATTTAAGTCAACGGGTGATTCCCATGCATTTAGGCTGTTATCAACTCAGGTGGATCAGAGCTAAGTAAAAATTTGTGATATTGTTTTATTCTAATGTACTGACTTACCTTCTTTCTTGAAGGAATCCATTGTTATGTCAGACAGCCTAACATACTTCTTTTCCGCCGCCAGAGAGTGGTATAGGTTCAACATTCACATTTCAGTCGGCAAGTAGCGTCAACCAACGTATATTCGTGTAAAGGGTATTTTAAATAAACGAATACATAAAAATACGGCTTTGTGTAAAATAGTTTAAAATATTTTTAGTGGGTTTTTCAAAATATGTGGTTCAAGTGAACCGCTGGATTCGAGGAAAAAAAGCTTTGTCACCGTCAACCTAGTTAGACATAAGCTTTACTAACAATTAATTTAGCATGCTAATAAACAACAAAACAAAACTTTATCATAAAATAGGCGGCGTCCATTTTTGTGTAGGGGCATTGAGGAGAAAAACGTGCAGTTAACACAGACATGGGCAAACCTGCTGCGTGTCTCTGTCCGGCCCGCGTGAAGCCAGTCATACACATACAGACAGTCAGTGCCCCTCCATGTCAGACCAACAGAGGATTGTGATCAATCGTCAACTGATATTCATCACACGGTCTGTGTCCCCATCTATAGGCATAGTGGTGTCACTGCACATCAGCAAACGCACAAAACAGAGATTTTGTTTCATCAATGACTGGAATACTTTTATTAAAAAAGAAAAAGAAAAAAAAGATTGCAAAAATTTCAAAAGTTCACTAATTTAGTCAGTGTGTGTGTGTGTGTGTGTGTGTGTGTGTGTGTGTGTGTGTGTGTGTGTGTGTGTGTGGAGGGGGGGGGGTGTTCAATGAAAACTCATTGAACAGTGAGATGTCATTTTTTTTTAATTGCCTCATTGTGCTTCCCTCGCTGAGCTGAGCGCATTGCCAGCATAAACGGTGCAAGTTTCATTCTCTGCTGAAATACAGCTAGGAAACATCTCTCCCCTTCCCCCTGAGTACACTTTAGGCTCCCCCATAAGGACACACATGCAATTAAACTTTAACATGAAAACTCATTCAACACTGTGGGACGTCATTTTTTCTTATTGAAGCAAAGTGCTTCTCTCGCTGAACTGTGCACTCTGCAGGCATCAGCAGTGTGTTACGGCCACCGGCCGTCTCTCCTCCTCCTTCTGTGCCATTTAACGTCTCCCTTTCTTGAATTATGCAAATCCCGGAGTACCCTCGCCACCCACTGATTGGTGCCCTTCTTGTCCTTCCTGCTGTTCTTTCAGATTCCATTCATTCTGTGTTGCAAAACTGCTGGAAACATCTGTTCTTGTGTTCACAAGCAGAGTTTTGGCTCTTGTACAAGAAAACACCTTCTTACGCATGTCTTTTCTAATGCCGTTGAGTGTTATTAAAGGAGTAGCACTGATTTTGAACAACTTGAAAGCCATTCTGCTTTGAAAACAACTGGAAAACCTTTTCTATGATGTTCCTCAGCTGAATTAAGGCATCTATGTAAGTACACCCCTGCATCCAGATTTTAACATGAAAACTCATTCAAACACTTAGATTTCTTGTTCTTTTTTTTTTTTTCCGTCACAGGCTTTTCTTGCTGAATTGAGAGGTTTCTAAGAAGCAGCAGGAGTGATTTCTGCTCTTAAAGAACTTCATTCTCCCTTTTTCTGAGCTGAATTAAAATATCTATGCAAGAAAACAGCTGCACGCAACTGTACATCGCTGTACACTTGAAAACTCATTCAAACACATGAGTCTAGAGGAACAAACAAAACAAAACAAAGATTCAAATGTGACTGACAATACACCAGTTACAAGTGGACATCAAGCAACAGAATACGCACAGTGCCCCTCCATCTCAGACCAAAGGAGGATTGTGATCAATCATCAACTGATATTCATCACACGGTCTGTGTCCCCATCTAGAGGCATAATGGTGTCACTGCAGCAGCAAACACATAAAGCACAAATCAACCACCCAAATGAATCCACACCACAGAAACAAGACGACGCTGAAGTTGGCACCACATTCGCCACGGTGCTTCCGCGTTGCTTCTTAGGTTTCCAACTTAAAAAAAAAAAGAGAAAAATCCGCAATTTAACCGCTAGATGGCTGTGCTTATCCCAACACTTTTCAAACTATAAAATTCAGCGAATCATTATGTCTATGTTGAGGTGGATGTTTTTTCCAAAATTATACAGTAGAAATGGACATGTGAGGTATCATTGTAAAGCATGGAAACTCTACTATCACAGTCAGTTGACATATTTCACAGGAAGTCATTGTTGGCCTTTTGGGGGGACTCCAAAGTAGACAACTTTGCCATTAACATTATGATAGTTTTAATTTTTTCAGGTGGATTATTTCAAAAACTATATAGTAGAAATGTACATGTGAGATGTCATTGTAAAGCATAGGAGCTCTCCTATCACATCAACATATTTTATGGGAAATCATTTTTGGCCTTTTGGGGGGACTCCAAAGTTGACAACTTTGCCATTGACATCACTGTATTTTTCATTCTAATGTATCATTTCTATTCTTCTCAGACAGGTGATGCTCATCCAGTGATAAGTCTGCCAGATCCATGATTGGTCATCCTGCACACCGATCGCATGATATATTGCCAAAGCACAGTTACTTTTTCATGCTTGATGAAGGTCCCATGACATTAAATTGGTGAAGTGCAACACGTTGAGCTGGAGTTTCTCTTATTATTTGGAGATCCAAGGACGGCAACCTCCTCCTACGTACCTGTGTGGACGGGTGTGCTGAGCTTTTCTCCTACCAGATTCCACAGTAGAAATGGAAATGTGAGATATCATTGTAAATTTCATTGGAAAACATATCAATGTCCCCTTTCTGAAGTGAATTTGTTAATCATAAATATTGTTGTCTTATTTTAATCCTAAAATCAAATATTTTTTTGGATGATGCAGTTTTTTTTTAATGATTGCTCAGGCAATATTTCTCCGAGCACCCTCAAAACAAGCCCAAAATACTCAAAGGCTGAAATTGCTGCATTATGTCTTAGCCCACACTTGTCTTGGCAATGGCAAAGTCAATAAAGTCAAGTAAATGCTTTATTTTGATTGAAAGCTTATTGTGTTGTTAACATATTCTGAACAAATCACTCACTTTATCAATTAATTACACTATCTGGTTGGCCTTGCAGTTGGAGGAGATGGAGGAGGAGGAGGACTAGGAAGAGAAAGATGAGGAGCAAGGGGAGGGAGGTACTGGTGAAAGTAGGAGAGGAACGGTCATTGGTGTTTCCCTGACAGGGGTGGGGTTCCAAACTTACAGTACTATACACTCTAACTATACAGTACACATGTCCATGCGTACTGTATAGTTTTTGAAATAATCCACCTGAAAAATGAAAACTATCAAAATATCAATGGTAAAGTCGTCAAATTTGGAGTCCCCCCCCAAAAGGCCAAAAATCATTTCCCGGTGAAATATGTCAACTGATTATAAAAGTTGAGCTCTCATGCTTTACAATGACGCCTCACATGTCAATTTCTACTGTATAATTTTGGAAATAACCCAACTGAAAAACTGGAAAAATACTGTGATGTCAATAACAAAGTTTTCCATTTTGGAGTCCCCCTCAAAAGGAAAAAAATATTTCCCGTGAAATATGTCAACTGATTGTGATAGTAGAGCTCCCATGCTATCCCAATGATACCTCACATCATTTCTACTGTGTAATTTAGTCAAAAATCCACCTCATCATAGACATAATAATTTGCTGAATTTTACGTTGAAAATATTTGGGATAAGCACAGCCATCTAGCGGTCAAATTGAGGATTTTTTTAAAAAAAAGGTGGAATCAAAACCTAAGAAGCAACTCCTTATGAGACAAAAAACCCACACAACGAAAAAACCCGCGAATGCATACTCAACCGATAGCAAATGCAGTAACAAAAAAGAAAGCCAAACAGCTTCTTACAGCTCACCAACAAAATGGCACCCAAACGTCAATCTGGACCATCTCTCTGAGCATGACCAAGAAGTTGTACGGCAGATGCTCTATGAGGAACCGGTCCCTGGCTCTGGGCTGGGGGCCCCCCTGTTGGTGGGTTAGTGGGCTAGTCCGTCCCTGTGTCTGGGAACTGGCGCTGGATCGTACGCGGTGGGGTCGCATGCCTGGGGTAGGGCTGCGCGGCCGGCGGCTACCGCTCCTGTGTGCCCGGGTGGTGCCTTCTGCCCCACCTTCGCCCTCCGTCTCCCTGGTCACTGCCGCTGCCCCGGGGCCCTCGGGCGGTGGGGGGTGGGCCCCCTTTGGCTCCTGGATCCCTGTGGTGTCCCCGGCCCCGATGTCGCTGAGGGGGCGCCCTAACCGGGAGTCCCCCCTGGTCACATAATAGGTGTATTTATTTATTTTATTTTATTTTATTTTATTTATTTTATTTATTTTATTATTTTATTTTATTATTATTTTTTTTTTAATTATTTTATTTTTTTTTTCTCCTTCTGTTTTGGGGACTTGTGTCTTGGGTGGTCGCTGCCCGGCCTTCTGGCCGGGCGCCGCGGGGGACTCAATATGGGCGGCGACCGGGTCCCTGGTGGGCCTCCCCCTGGTGCGGTCTCCTTGCCCTTGCATGGGGCACCGACTGCACCCTCGTTGGCGAGGACCTGGCCCCCACGCAGCCAACGACCCACTGACATTATCACTAGGGCTTTGGATGAGGGTCTCCATCGGCCGGCCACCGCTCCATCCGAGACCCTCTCCAATTTTAATAGCATTATAGACACTTAGGGCCTGGGGGGGGGGGTTCGTGCACTGCGGCCGCCGCCCTGCTCAGCAGCAGTGTGGTTGCCCCAGGGCCTTACCACCCTTCCATTTTAAACGCACCATAGTCCAACACACCAGCAAGTGCACATATACACACACTGACACTCCTACACACAGTGGGGTCGGCCTGCTAGTGGTGGCTGGACCCAACATCTTTCCCACCCTGGATGGGCCCTGTGCATTCCGGTGCCCCCGAGGTGCGAGACCGGCTGAGCTTATGGGGACCTTGCCACTTGTGGCGGGGTCCCCCTTCCCCCAATCCCGGGACTGGGCTGCTGCCCGGGTGGTCCCCCTGCGCCGCTCGGGGGCGGCTGGGCGGCGACGACCCGAGACACGGGGGTCTGACAGTGGTGGGCGGGGGTCCACGGATTGATTATTTAATTTTATCTTTTTAATTATTTATCTTCTTCTTTTACAGGGCACAGGGGGAACCAGGGGGGACTCTCACTCGGGGGCCCGCTTTGCCAGCGTTGGGGCCGGGGGGTCCCGGGGCGGTGGGGGTGGCTGGGGTGTGTGGGGGGTGGAGGGGGCCAGTTGATGCGCCATACTGGGTCCGTAGGGGAGGGGCCTCTGGGTGCCCGGGCCTGCCTTGGGTACCGATCCTCCCGGTGGGTGAAGGGGCTGGGTCCTGTCATGGGGATGAGTCTGGTCTCGCTTGCCCTGGGGGGCCCCCGTCCGGGGGCCGGGCTCTGCTGCCTGTCCGCCCTGGGTGGTGTCCCTTCTCCTTGGGGTATCTGCCTCCCTGTCATCCTGCCCTGGCTCCTCGTGGGGCGGGTGCCCTCCGGCCCAGGGGCCTGAAGCTCCGGGCCTCTTCCTGGCCGGCTTTGCGGCGGGTATGCCGTGTCCGGGGCCCCCCCCCCGGCTCGTCGCTGGCGTGGGGCGGTTGCGGCCTCGGAGACCGCACTAATTGGCAGCCTACTTCCAGTGACGTACTTAAACACACCCACCCCCACATTCAGGTACACACACCACCACATCCATACACACACACACACACACACACACACACACACACACACACACGTATACACAGATGCAAACATGCACACACACACAAGTATACACACATGCAAATATACACACACACCCGCACAAACACACACACACACACAAATATACACAAGCGCGGGTACACTGTTGTACACTATTGCATAGCTTATTGTCTTATTTATCCATGAGTAGATTATTATCATCGTTATTATTACTATCATCATTATTATTATTATTATTATTATTATTATTACTATTAATGTTGCTATTATTATCATCGCTATTATTATTATCATCACTGTATGAACTTGCATGTATGTTTGTATGGGTATATATGCACTACCTGACAATTAGCTATGCATATTTACGATCTGTTTTGTTCTCTTTTAACACAATTGTATATTGTTGCCAGTTGCCTCCTCTACTCCTCTCTCTCTATCCCTCTCATCATCTCATCATCCCCTCCCCCCCACACTCATTTCCCCTCTCTACTCACCCCCCTATCTATCCCCCTCAGTCCGGTCATGGCCAGAATGTCACCAAGAATATTATAATAAAACCACTGAAGAGGTAGCTCCTGAAACCACCCACGTGGCTCACACTCTCAAGATCTACCTCTGAGAATAAAATCTGTCAGCCATCATAGACATTCAGAGACACTTCTGCTTGTCATTATGGCCAGACCGGACAAGGGGAAAAAAAAAAAAAAAAAGAGAGATAGGGGTATAACTGCAGTATGCACACTCGTTCACAAGGGGGTTTTAAAAAGTTTTGGAGAGTTGAAAAAGGAATTTGGACGAGGAAACAAAGATTTCTTTCGATACATGCAATTAAGAGATTACTATGATAAAAGAATCAAACCAACATCATCTGGAGAGGGCAATATAGTGATAGATATTCTGATCGAAGCCTGTAAAAAGATGAAGAGAAAAATCATTTCTAAAATCTATCAGGGCCTTCAGAAACAGAACAGCAACAAACGCAGGATACATCAAAGCCAAATGGCAGAAAGAACTAAGCATGGAAATATCAGAGGAAGGTTGGCGTTCCATGTGGGATGCACAGCATTCCTCCACAAGTTCAAAGAAGTGGTGAACAATTGGTTGGAAAAATTTGTCCACCACACGCCAACTTTCAACAGCGGGGGCTAAATGGGTGTGGCTACGGCTGATTGCAGGCCAATTAATGTGGTGGAGGACGAGGGTCTGCGCGATATCATATATATTATACTGACTATGGATGAATATGACACTGACTGGATAATTATGGCACTGACTGTGGATTACTATGGATGCTGAACAGCTGTTATAGGCTATACTGCCTAACTGCACTATATCAGTTGAGTCCTGTACTGTATTGCACTGCCCCCTGTTTAATGCACACTTTATTTATTGTTTTGATTTAATTTAATTTATTTTGTGCATCACAGTTTGATGCAATGCATAAGTGTCATCCTTTTGTCTTAATGGCTGCTGAAAAAAGGGGATGAATAGTTCAAGTTGGAGTTGAAAAGTAAAATAGAGAAATTTTGGTAGTACTAGTAATCATTACTATGTAATGTTACAGTTATGCCCATCTGTTATCTTTGTTGGGCTTGACTTTATGATTATTTTTCTTACCCTGTGCATCTTTTGTTTTGTTAGTAGTACTTGCCATTGCTCCAACACGAATAAACATGCTGCATCCCACTAGATGGCGCATTTGCCTTATTTACAAGTACCACGGTCATCAGAGCTGATTGCTGCCACTCTCAGCAGCGTGCGTCTACTAAGGTCTACTAAGATTCCACAATCTATTACACCTCGTGAGCAAAACAGGCTACAGGTAAAATTAAACATCTTCAGTTGAGCAACTCAGGCAAGTTAAACTGATTTAAAAACAAACAAACACTATAATACTAGGAAAAGAATCCTCTATATGTCAATAAATACAACAGATTGAGTATTCATAAAAAAAAAAATGCTTACTTTAAATAAGAAAATCCAACAAACCAACAAGTGCAACACTAAAAAGCAAACCAACAATCAAAATAATGCTTAATTGCCTTAGTTTCGTCCCACACTTATCAGCTTAGCTACTAAGAATAACACACATTATTCACCTGGACAGAAGGAGGTTCTGAGGAATGTGTTGGTCCTGGAGCTTCCTGGTCAGGATGTTCGGGAGATCCCTCTGGCTCAATGTCTGGAGCGCCAACATATTTTAGAATTGCTCCTGCAGAGACAAAGCTCATTAGACCATCAAGCAAAACAGATCAGAAGCGCATTTTCCTATTTTATTATTACAGTGATGTTGCAGTAATATAGGAAAATTAAAAATGAATTTGTTTTTAAATTAAACATTATGGTTGCAGTGTCCCTTTAAAGCTTTTACCCAATTACAAAACTGTCATTTTTAAGAGTTTTTGGCATTACTTTACACACTGTACTAGTTAAAGTAATAAAACTAAGATAAATGACCCACTGCCACAACAGTCTAAAATAGTCAACACCATGCCAAATAAAGTATTTCCATAAAATATTTCTTTGAATTCTAAAACAGTAGCACATTTCTAATGAAGGGCCTACAAAATACAAACTAAGCTTAGTAAATTCATCCTAAGTTAAGGCTAAAATAACATTAAGAGTCAAATATGTGAGAGACAACTTCCACTGAACAATAACAGGGGACTGACTACAACAACAACTACAACATGCCCTCTCTCCCGCCCTCCCTGTTAGAATGTGAATAAACGGGTGTGGAGTCAATCAGTCATTCCCATGGCAGGATAGGCCAACATGGCAGGATATGGTCAACTTTCATAAAACAAACAAAAACGCTGATTCATGACGAACAAATATTAGCCAGCCAGCTAACATTTATCCGACGCTAGCTATCTGGCTAGCAGGACAAATAAACAAATTTGGGGGGGGGGGGACAACAGCGTTTCACCTCCACCTCTCCAGCCCACATCACAAACAAATAACTTACCTTTCCCCTTTGCAAGTTTTTCTTGATCAGTTTTCTTTTCCTTCCGTTTTTCCGCACCGCTGGGATAACTCCTTTTTGATGCCATTATGGTGTCTGTTTGTTTTTAATCCTCTCGCTAACGGGAACGAATGGTAGCTGTCAATCATTCACGTCATACCTGTGCGTCGCCGGCCCGCTACGTCACAACCTGCGTGACAGTGCGGCAAGCCCCCAGAGTCCAAGATGGCGTCCCATTCCTTTCAATGAAGTTGCTCACCCAGCGCATGGCTCCCAAAAACTTTTTGACTTCCGCATTGATGGGATAATAGAGCATGCGCAGTTGTGTCAGTGTGGAGCCCGTCACTGACAGACGTGCGCGCTCACGGACCGTACAAAATTCAACATGGAAATCAATGTATTTTTTACGGAACAACTGACGATTGTTGTTTGGAAATTTTAGAAATAATAATGATGATGATGATGATGATGATGATGATGATTATGATTATTATTGTTATTATTGTTATTATTATTATTATTATTATTATTATTATTATTATTATTATTATTATTATATTAATAAAATAGTATTATTATAATAATATACTATTATTTGTGTATTAAACAAGTGAGCAATGTGCCACTGAATAATAAATGATAATTCTTTGAAGCAACTCTCTATGGACCATAACAGCACTGCCACACATATTTTTTAATTAATAACCTCTTTGGAAAGCAGACAAAGTAATGAAATGATTGGTCTATTTATTTCATCAGAACTAAAAAAAAATAAAAAACAAAAACTCAACGATCTTGAAAGTTCCTCCCTGAAAGTTCCTCTCTTGCACCTCTTGCACCTGTCGATGTGTGTAGCTAACACAAATTTGCAAATATTTTGTCGTCCTCGTGGAATTAAACAGCACACCATGTTAATTTATCAGCGAGTGCTCTCTCTTTTCATGCAATTCATCACGCTTAACATGTAATGCTGAATCATGAAAACTATGGAGCAAAAAATAATAATTACATAAACGACGAGTGAAATAAAATGTATCATTCATTCAATAAAGATTTCATTCATTCATCTTCTATACCCGCTTATTCCTATTCAGGGTCACGGGGGTCTGCTGGAGCCTATCCCAGCTGTCTTAGGGCGAAGGCAGGGTGACACCCTGGACAAGTCGCCAGTTCATCGCAGGGCCACATAGAGACAAACAACCATTCACACTCACATGCACACCTACGGACAATTTAGAATGTTCAATTTTCCTCAATCGACCTCAAGCCGGAGAGAACCCACGCAGACACAGGGAGAACATGCAAACTCCACACAGAAAGGTCCCAGGTCCAGGCCCCGGAATCGAACCCACGACCTTCTTGCTGTGAGGCGGCAGCGCTAACCACTGCACCACCGACTATTTTATTGCTTAGTTGAAAATGCCATTTTATTTCATTTAACAAAGCATATCATTATTTCATCATGCATTTAATTGTTCTGTGGTCCTGTGTTTTAGTGCTTCATAATTGTATTCTGTTGTCAAATTTGCCCATCAAAGTCAGATTAGTAATCCTGTACATCAGTTTAAGGAAAACCAATTCTAGATAATGGATTGCAGATCTTGTAGTGACCTGTTACAATGGAAAGAAATGTATACATAATAAGTACGTCTGTGTGCCCGATATTTTAGCTAACACTAAACTTTCTGCACAACTGTCTGCATTGTGCTTTTTCTTCGGCCACAGAGAACAGAAACGTCTATAGTTCTTTGTTCACCCATGGTACAGTTTCATAAGCTTTTCAGTTTTTAATATGTGTTAATGTAAAAATCCACACGCGAGGCATTTAAAAATGGCGGTTTTGGTCTTTCGTGAAAGACTGCCTTTGGCCAATCAGTGTCCTGAACGTTGCTACGTCACCCTTATGGTCTCCCCTGGGAACGTGACAATTGTTTTTTTCAATTGAAGTTTTCGTTATTTTGTTCGTTTTCGTTAACTATTATAACCGTGGTCAGGACCTCCAGTGAGAAGATCCACTGGAGGACATTTAGAGCAAACAGTCAGACAACAGCAGCTTCACCACATCAGCTGAAAAATGGAGTTTGGATGCTTTCAGCTTCAAGTCGTGGACAGAAAATGATGCTCACACTGTCACACTGATGTGTTCTGGTGTCTGTTTTCTTCTCCAACCTTCTCTCAGCTCCAGAGGTTGGTGGTCTGCAGGAGCTTCTACAGCAGCAGAAGATCAGTCTGGAGAGGAGATGTGAACGTGTGACTGAAGGTGAAGAAGCAGGAAGTCAAACTCTCCTCAACAGCATCTACACTGAGCTCTACATCACTGAGGGACTGAGTGAGGAGGTCAACAGAGAGCATGAGGTCAAACAGCTGGAGACCAAGAAGACCAAGGAGATCCTCCACGACCGTTCAATCAGGTGCAGCCAGATCTTTGAAGCCTCACCTGAGCAGCAGGGACTCAGGGAGTCAGAGTGGTGCTGACCAGGTCTCTGGGCTGGACTGGGAGGCCTTGGGGTCCCACTGGAGGAGCTGGAGGAGGTGACTGGGTCCAGGGAAGTCTGGGGGTCTCTGCTGAGGCTGCTGCCCCCGAGACCTGACTCCGGATACGGCAGTAGAAGATGGATGGATGGATGGATGGATGGATGCCAGGTGATAGAACATTTCATAAAAACAGACTCTGCATTATAACTTCTATTACACTCTAAAAAACTCACTCCAATATAACTGCACTCGTCCTTCTCTCACATTACATTGGATCACAATGACCAAACAACACAACAAAGACAATGATCCAACTGTACTGCCACGTCCAGACGCAGTGTAGGTCTGTAGGCCTCTTGGACCTTCATGTGAACCACTGCGTGTTGACTGGAGGTGAAACATGACTGACTGCTGTCCTCCTACCTGGACAATGCAATCTCACTTTCATTCTGCTGCAGATGGCCATTTTCATTTTACACCGTCCAAATTTACAGCTCAGGGCGCTGGGACGAATTCCAAATTGTGTGCAGATACAGGCCTACACTTCAAATAATTATGAGAAAAATCCAACGTAAAGAGAGCACTTCCATTAGGAAATAGTCAACATGAAATTTCGTCTTCTACTGACACCTGCTGGTCAAATTGAATAGTTGCAAATATTGTGAACAAGTTGTCATCTAATTCTAATCCGAAACAATATGGCCATTCGAAGTGAAGTATTAAGACAATTAATCAGGTTTGTACTGCTTGATTGAACACATTCATCCCGTTCCAGTGCACTAAAACCCACTTCCCTTCAGGACCGTGTCAGCGAAGCCAAAACTTCCTTGAGTGACGCTGTTTCCCAGCATGCAATGCGAGCTAGCGATTCACAATACTATTCCATCACAAACATGGATGTAAAAAATAAAAAGGGACGAAAAATGAAACTTCAGGAACAGCAACCATTGCAATACAAGCAGAACTGGGCCGACGTTTTATATTATGTACACCATAATACAGCCTTCTGGTGGACAAGCCATACTATTTAATCAGTGTCTTCCTATGGCACTTCCGTGGGTAGAAACTCGTCGTAGAGGTCACGTGCTGGGTGCTCGTCACCCCACCAACCACCTCGGGGAAGGTTTAACAGGAGAAGCTTGCTGGCGGAAATGATGCACTACAAGTGGATGTGACGCTCATGAGTGCGATGGATGAGGTAGAGCAATGCTCCAGAAGCCGATTCAGACTACTCTCCCTCCACTTTTTTTGTTTTGTATGAGCGTTTAAAAAAAACAACATAATGATAATCGAATAAGCTTTAGTTTATTAATCAGAATTAAAACAAGTAGGTTTTGCCCTTACAAGGTTGTAGATTTGTTATAGATGAGTTCCTTTGTTGTAGTTTGGCGCTTGAAAAACTATATATGGGATGTACCATGACCTGAGGGATTTCCTCATCCCATCCCAGCTTGGTTCTGATGCTGAATGTGAATGTATCTTGCTGTACATCCCACTGAGCTCCAAGGGCCCTCTCCATAGGGAGCTGGTCTCTGTCAAGGTTAAGTGTTTTTACCTCTTTAGCTCTCTGCTCTTCAGGAATGGCGGCCAGCACCGAGCGATGATTGCTCACCCACTTATTGAGCTTAAAACCACCTCTACCGCACAGGTCTGTTAGCTGCTGGTACAGATGTATTGCTTGTTCTACCGTGCTGACGGCCTTTAGACAATCATCCACGTAGAAATTTTGACCAACAGTGTTTATAACCTCGGCTGGGAAGTCATGCTGATTGTCGTCGAATGAAGCACAGCTTGGGGATGACACTGCCCCAAAGATGTGGACCAGCATCCTGTGCTCTTGTAGGTCCTTTGTAATGTCCCCATCTGGCCACCAGAGGAAGCGTAAGAAGTTTACATCCTGGTTGGAAACTCTTACTTGATGAAACGTTCCCTCAATGTCAGTCATGAATGCTACAGGGCCTTGGCGAAAACGAAGCAGCACACCTAGCAGTGTACTTGTCAAATTGGGACCCTGCAGGAGCTCTTTATTTAATGATGTTCACTCACTTTCAATCTCACAGCCACTAAAAAACCTGATTGTGATTGAGAGGTCCTCAGCAGCCAATCACTGTTGGGAGTCCAGCCTTCAAACACTCCTCCTGAATCCACAGTCACATCTGTGAGCATCTGGAACTTTGGCCCTGATCCTCCACACCACACAACTTGGGATGACAGCGCCACCTACCTGTATACTTTCAGCAGCCAGTCCCATGTTCTGACCCGTTTCCACTGTGGCCTGTTGTGTCATCTGGACCGGAGTCTGGATCATCAGTGTCCAGGTTCATGGAATCTGTCAGAGTGCCACCGTCCTGTGATGTAATGATAGAGAATCACTCTATTTATACTAATGTGCAGAACCACTACAGTGTCATTTCTTCACTGCTGTCAGCAACAAGCATTTGGTGTCACACTGGTGTACAACACTTATGGGTTAATTAATAAGAAATTACATATTTATGAATCACCCGCAATGCCCAGATTGTTGCTGCTTATCTGCTGATATGAGCCGTCAACTGTTGCAATATAGAACCACGGGCAGGAAATTACAATTAGTGTAGAGTGTATTATAATTTAAAAGTTTACTTACGGTAGTTCTTTAAAGAATTTAGCAGGGATGGAACAGGCTAACGTGACGACGTCACCTGTAATATGGTAGGAGCTCAACCTTCTGTCACGGCGAAAACTCTGTGTTACGTCCCGTCGAGGGGGACCGAGACACAACGTGTGGGACACCTTCCCCCACTCCCAAGCCTCATTAATTTTTCACTGCAGTTGGCAGTTTCAACAAAAAACATTTTATTAATCAGTAAATGAAATAAACAAAACAACTTAACCGGTGGGCAGCAAAGGCTTCAGGGTGGGCCCAGGCCAAAATAATGAACCAAACTCCAACTAGCTCGCCTTAAGAACTAACTAAAGAAAGAAAGAGAACCCAAATACAGAAAGGCTAACCTCCCTACATACTTAATAAACAGGAGAAAAGAGGGGACAAAGAAAATGGCAGCCCACCCCTACGGCTGCGTGCTCTAACACCATTTCAGAAGTGACTAACTGCAGAGTTGGGAGCGGAGGAGGGATGACCGTCAGGCTGGCTCGACTGCTCCTCCTTCTCAGCCGTGGCGCGTCCAATCAGCAGCCGACATCCAGGACCGCAACTGCAAGGCGTCATCCACTGTCAGACACACACACAGACACAAAGATAGAGGCACCTAGACCCACCCGTGGGTCATAACAATCCGTGTGGATCTTTTCACTCTGGCATTGAAAGGGGGTGCTAGCGCTAGCCGTTTGCTAAGCTATGTACAGACAGCACCATCGCTTGCCGAACCACATAGTCAAACCGTTTATATACAACAACTCATCATCAATATCTCTAAAGTAGAAGTCAAGAACTTTTTTCAAAAACGATAACTAACTCAAACTTTTTTGTGTGTTTATAAAAACAAACTAAAACAAACTTAAATTGAAGTCATATTTCACTTCGTTTACGTCTGTCAAATGAATATTTGCCCAGGAAAATCTTTTAGTTTTACGCAGCAGCACCTAAATGCACCTCGCTTTCTGTGACGTCACCCCTCTTTCACAGCAGTATGTTGACGAGCGACTCGCGGTGGGAAAGTCCGATATGCCACTTTTTCCCAATACGACGAAAACAGTGACAAAAGCCAATGTCTTGTGGTGGAAAGACACAAAATATGTGGCTTGCTTCTAAAAAGGGAAAAACCCCGACAAACCTCCATTTAAGAAGCAGCAGTGGTGAACATGTTTATTGAGACTGGGAAGTAGACACGACAGTTTGACTCAGTTGACTCAAATATCCTGTGGCGATGAGAGTGGTTATGGCTATCTGATAAAGCAAGATTTAATATTGGGAATTTAACAAAATGAAAAGGAACCGACAACGCCACCCTGGGAATTTCACCCAGGGAGTTCTACTAAACACAAAAGTAATAATTAGGCACAAAGGTAAGTTCTACGAGGAAGGAGTAGGAGACGTGGTTCAGAATGTTTAAAATATCAAACCAACTTTTATTCAACATTTAAAAATAAAAGGAACAAACAGACCAACACTTAAAACGGAGCTACTGAGCTCCTTATTCTTGGTGTAGAAACTGAGGCTTACCGATGAGGGGGCCAAACGGGGGAGGAACCAAAGAAAACAAGGAACACCCCACTCACACGTGACACACCTGCAAAGAAAGTGAAGTGCAAAAAAAGAAGAAGAAAACAACCACAATCCCGGTGTAGTATCTGAATCTATGCATATGACAGCATTTGACCTAATGTATATGGCCTGATGTGAGGTCAGCAGTACATCTGCTGCACACCTTCCATAAGGGCGTCTGTTTCCGTATATGGTCTTATCGTTGCCCACGGTCACCAAATTAAAACCAGATGGCCATAGGGGGATGCAATTATGGAATGCATACATCCTCCTTCCCTCCCAGCATCTTCCTCCCTGGTTACTGAGGGTATAAGAGGGGATGTGAACAAAGGATCATCGGAGTTGCTCACATCTGGCCCAGAGACATCCCCAGGCTTTCTAGGTGCCTGTCTGACTTCTGACTTCTTTGCAAATAAACCAGTTTTTATCCAACTAAGTCTGTGTCAGTGAAGACTCCTTCAACATCTACATCACCTGATTGTGATTGAGAGGTCCTCAGCAGCCAATCACTGTTGGGAGTCCAGCCTTCAAACACTCCTCCTGAATCCACAGTCACATCTGTGAGCATCTGGAACTTTGGCCCCGATCCTCCACACCACACAACTTGGGATGACAGCGCCACCTACCTGTATACTTTCAGCAGCCAGTCCCATGTTCTGACCCGTTTCCACTGTGGCCTGTTGGCTCATCTGGTCCAAAGTCTGGATCATCAGTGTCCAGATTCATGGAATGAGTCAGTGTGCCGCCGTCCTGTGATGTCATGATAGAGAATCACTCTATTTATACTAATGTGCAGAACCACTGGAGTGTGGAAGCAGACAGTTACCATAATCCAAATGAAAAAGCAACAGCAGAAATGCTTTTTCATTTTAAGAACGTGGCTGCATTATTTGACTCATAAATAAAATCACCAAGAAGTCCATTATGGTCCGAGTATGTTTTGGTCATTGGATTGAAAAACCAAAAACGGACGCTAATTTGTTTTTCGTTTTACAATGAAAAAAAAAACAAATATGAAATATGAGACATTTTTCCTTTTAACTGTGTGATATTAAATACAAGAAAATTTGAAAATGGCTTGATTCTATTTTTATAGTTTGAAGAACAAAAAATAAAATCACTAAAACACAAAGACAAAAAACAGTGCGTTTTACCCTCGTCTTTGGAGGGAGGTACGAGATCAGCAAGTTAGAGGCTTGTGTTGACTCAGGCAGAGCGCTGCAGATTTGCTCACTGGTTGTAGGAGAAAAGCTAATTGTTCATTGAAAATGTCTCTGGAACCCTACTCGAAAATCATTTTTCACATGGCAAGACAAGGCAAGGCATCCTCACAAGTTTCTGAGCGGACATCGCTGGAAAGTGGCAGGACAAGAGGTTCCTCTGCAAGAAATGTGAGAAGAGTTTGTGCTGAACATGGATGGCCTAAATGTGAAGGGGCTCCACGATACACAGCTGGAGATCGAAGTGGCAAAAGCAATAACTGAGGTGTTGTAACAACTCCACTGGCAGATTAAACACGCTTCACAATGCTTCTGTGCTACGACTGAAAACCCTCTAGTGAACCAAAATTGATTAATTAATTCCAACATCCCCCCTTTTGACACATGGTCTAAACCGTGCGTCAATTTAGCGAAATGTGAAAATAAATGTTTTGGCAGACACGGGTTACCGTTTGGTCCCACCCAAATGTCAGTAACGTGGTCCCAGCATGTGCCGGCGGAGCGCCAAGCGGCCTTCTCCTTCGCTGTGGCGAGGGACTGCATTTCAGCCAGTGATGCATCAGCCTCCTCAAATGAGGCTGTCATCATCGGGGCTGACGAGGGTGCAGGCTGCCTCGCAGCGGACTTTGCTGCCGCGTCAGCTCTGGCGTTGCCCTGGGAAACAGGGTCACGAAGGTTAGTGTGAGCAGAACATTTACACACTGCTATTTGGGAGGGCAAAAGTATGGCTCGCAAGAGGTCAGCAATAAGCACATGATTTAACACCGGCTTCCCGTCTGACTTGAGGAAGTCCCTGCATTTCCACAGTGCCCCAAAGTCATGAACGACACCAAACGCATAACGGGAGTCTGTGTAGATTGTGACAGACTTGCCCTCTGCAAATCTACACGCTTCAGTTAGCGCAACCAGCTCTGCCCCTTGTGCTGAGAGGTGACATGGAAGGGAGTCAGAGCAGATGACCTCCGAGTCGGAGACAACTGCGTAACCAACTCTGTTGGCGCCTTTGTCGTCCCGGAATGCTGAACCATCTGCGTAGAAAACAAAATCAGCATTAGCAAGGGGTTCGTCAGGTCAGGTCAGGTCGGGGGGAGAAAATTGTGTCTAGCTCTGCTAGGCAGTTGTGTGTGGGTTGGGCACGTTCGGTGCCCTGGCGTGGACAGCAGCGTTAACTGCTCTCAAATGTTGAACAAACCTCCAGTCATCACTTTGAGGAGGAACTCTGGCCTTTTTTACAGGGAACATGGGCGTGCGCACTGGCGAGTCGGGGCATGGGACAATGGCACCTGCTTCGAGAAGAGAATCAAAAACAGGAGTGATCCCTTCAACAGCTTCTGGCTTCAGAGGATTTTGCGGCTGGTTGGGCCGAATATCACTTTTGGGTGTGATCTTCACCGGTTCGGCACCTTTGATCAGTCCCACATTGTATTTGTGAGCAGCCCACAGTGAGGAGGGAACCTCACTCAGTTCCTCGGGCAGCTGCGATGTGTCAGTGAAACATGCAAAACTCGTGTTGTGGCGCTCGCTGTCACGTGTCTCTGTCAGGTGCAGACAGCGAAGAGCCTGTGTTTCCAGTGGAAAATCAGTCTTATGCACATTCAGGGTGGGGGAGTAAAAATGTCCTCGCTCCTTTCGGTGCCAGTCTTTGGTCGACAGGCATTTCGTCAAAAACGGACCTAGGTCCTTCCACTCATCGCCTGGACTCTTGGAAAGTGAAATGTGTGGGGTAGACCCACGGACAGAAAAAAAAGAAATGCACTCTGCTCTGGTGTGAGTGAAACAGAGGCAACGCATCGTTGGGGGCCCCAAAACAACGTAGAAACAAAGAGGTCATCATTCACGCTTGGAAAAACAAAAAAAAAAAAAAAACTGACTCTCAAACACACTGTTTCTTTCACGAGTTGTACTGCAAATTGGGAGCTTTCATGAAGTGAGCATCACCTGGCACCTTATCGTTAGCCGCCACTATCAATTCTTCTGGGGCCTCGAGGGGAAGCAACCACTGATAGACATGCAAGAGAGGCTTAGGAATTTGAGCCAAGGTCGAGGAAGATAACGACCTGGCAACAATCAACCCGTCGGGGGTGGAGATGAGATTCATGCCCATGGCTAGAAGCAAATCTCTTCCCAACAAATTCATCGGACACACTTCTGACAATACAAAGCTGTGTTTAATTTGGTTTTCTGATGTGCATGTCTCGTCGCCGTAGTCAATACAAGTAAGTGGAGTGGTGAGAGGCTCTCTCTTCTTTGTTCCAGCTGCTCCGACAGAATAAACATATCTCCCACTTTTTTTTTTACACTGGGGAAGTTCTTCTGCACGAAGGAGCGACAATGTTGCTCCGCTATCGGCTAGGAACGTGATATTTTTACCCATGATTCTAAAAGTGACCCGCGGCAGTTTCTCAAAAGCAGCTTCTTTATACAACGTGTATGTGGGAGGAGGCGGCACGTGACGACGCTCTAAACCTGTCAATGGTGCTCAAAATTTGGTCACGTAAATCAACCTCGAACTCTGTGTCAGTGTCAATGCATGTCTCACCGTCAGGCTGAGAGCAATCAGTCGAACCTAAATCATTGTCAGAAGAAAAATCATTATCAACATGTAAATCACTATACGTTTCCGAATAATCAACATCAGAATATGAATCAGTGTACGTGTCTGCAGGGGAAAGGGAAGTTAGAGGGGACAGCAAGCATTTCTTCATTGCAAGAAGCGTGTTGCATGTGTGTGTGTGCATTACTTCCCTGCGAAGACGCTGTAGGCCGGGGGTCCGTCTCGCCGGGTCCATGCCGTGTCCCGCACTCCACTCTCCCCCCTCAGCTGCTCTGAGTTGGATCCTCTTTTCCGGCCCTCGCGATCACTCTCTTGGCTGCGGTGGGCATTGTTCTGCCCGCGGTGTCTTCCCTTGTCAGGACATTCTCTGGCCCAGTGACCCATTCGGCCGCAAATGTGGCACGCCCCCTTTTCGCCTCTGTCACCGCTAGTCGCCCTTCGTCAGTTGTCGTTGTTCCTATAGGGCCGTCTCGCCGTGTCACTGAGGTGCTTCATCATGGTGAGGGAGGCACGCTTTATCTTCTTGTCCTCTGCATCGCTGGCCTCCTGCAGAAGCCTCTCAGCGTGCACTGCATGACGTCGGACCTCTGTCAGCCGGGCATCTTCAATCCCCACGCAGCAGCTTGTGTTAACTGCTTTGGCGATCTGGGGGAGCAGCCCTTGTCTGAAAGCAGTGATGAGGCTGGCCGTTTGGTTGACGGCAGTCCTGATGAACGTGGCGACGCTGCGGCGTCGGTGCTGGAGTGCGCAGGGTTGTACGGTGGTAGCTTTGTTGGATGAGGGCAGGCGGGAGGAGGGAAGACAGGCATGTCCAGGAGAGGGTCCCTCGGGCCTGTAAGAGAAGGATACAGACATTTGGTGCATTTGAATGCTCGTGTGTGAGCGGCTCCTTTTCTCCCTCCTCTGGGGAGTGTGTGTGAGTGTGTGCGCCCTCTGCCGTTATCTCTGTCACCCCTGTGCTCCAGCGCCCAGCGCTGTTCACACGTTTGTTTTTGTTTTTTTTACTTGTTTCCTGTCCCTGACTTCTGCTTCAGTTTTCCAAAATGAAAAACACCCTTCATGATCTTTGATGATCTGAATTGCATATTTCTTTGTTTTTTTCTTTTTTGTAACCTTTCCCTCTGCTATCTTCAATTTATCCCGGAGGTTTCTCAATTCCTCCAAACTCAGTGATCCCCCTGCTGGGAAATCATACTTTTCAACCCAAATTCCCAACATGTCAAGACAATCTGGACCATATTTTTTCCTCATGTCGTCCACAATTGGTCCCCCCTGGGGAACAGCAGCAGCCACTTTGCTCTGGTTCTTCCCCAGCAGTCTAGTTAGACTTATTACTCTGACTTTTCACTAAGTTTTCACAACATTCCAAGTCAGAAAATACACAGGCGTCCCCGTGCACCCCTTTTTCTTACTCTAGCAAAAAGGTGGAGAAAAAACTCACCCCTCTGGTAGTTTACCTACCAGAAGCTTCCGGCTCACTTGTGGAGCGGGAATTTCAGTGTTGATTCAGAATCAACACCGACCTGACAGGCACGGTTAACGTATGCGCTCCGTCCTGCCCCGGGACCGTTCGTAGACGACAAGGAAAACAACCCACTGGTCACTGATATGTCTGAGACAAGAACAATTACTTCTCACCCGATCTCTGAATCAGCACTTCCCTTCCAGGTTCGCTTGGATAGACGTGAAGCCGATCAGATCCACTCTTAGACGCCGATCCTCTCATCTCTGAATGCTTGGTTCGAGGTACAGTGGGAACGAGGAGTTTCCTCCGTTCCTGGTCCCGGGCCCTCAACGTCCCAGAGTTCCACTGACGGGTCTCCAGCAATCCTGTTCGTGACGCCAAATTGTTGTGGAAAAGAGCGAAGAGGAATACTGGGATAATAAGTAATTTAATGAACAAACAATAAAAAAAGGGATCGGAGCTCCGAGGCACAAAACACAGTAAAATGGGAGTGCGAGTGCGAGGTGGGAAGGAGGAAGAAGGTCTCTTATACACCGAACTGGGAGGGGATAAGATAAGGAAAGAACAGGGAGGAGAACAGAGAGAGACAAACCAACGACTATACGATAGTTGACCGATTTCACAGCTCATATCCTGTACAGGGAGAGGATGAGCACATCAGTGGCAGCCCATAAAACAAAGTGAAATACGATGCGTATATGTTAGCCTAGGATTCTAACAGTTTACACGTGCTACTAGTGATCACACAATATAAACCAAGATAAAGAATAACACAAGAATACTCTATCATGTTCGACCCATCTTAATAACCGAGATTTTTTTTCCAGGTGCGCTTTGCTCATCTCTTTGTACCAAATATTTAGGGGAGTTTTTATAACATCACATAGGTTATTAGAGTATATAGTCTTGAAAGCTTTGTCACCCAGCAGAGATTGAAGTGGGATATCTAGTTGGTCAAATTCTAGCTCCTTCCATTTTGCATCGTAACCCGCCCTGCACCAGTAGACTATATACTGCAGTTGTGCTGCTTTATAGTAGTCCTCCAAGCATGGGAGTGACATCCCTCCCTGTTAAGTGTAATGTTTTGTAGCGTACCCTTGGTTTCTTGTTCTGCCATATGAATCTAGAAATGATCCGATTCCATTCACTGAATTTCTTATTGGGTATTTCTACAGGTAGCGATTGGAGTAGAAATAACAATTGTGGTAAAATAACCATTTTTTAAGTATCTATTCGGTTGTAAAAATCAAGTACTAGGGGGGTCCAACTGTCCAGATCATTTTTAATTTTGGTTGTGATGCTACCGTAGTTTACACTATATAAATCTTTGGGGGTCTTGGGAATATGAAGACCTAGGTATTTCAAAATTCTGGTTTTCCATTTAAATTTAAAGGACTTACGTATGTTTTCTTGGTTTCTTGTATGTAATTAAAAGTAAGAGTTTGAGTTTTCTCTATGTTCAATTTGTATCCCGAATATGAACCACATTGGTCGAAGGAGGGCATTAATTTAGGGAGACTGGTATCCGGGTCGGATAAAGTCACCAGGATGTCATCTGCATATAAACATGTCTTATATTCTTTCCCCTTGAATAGTATTCCCGTGATTTCTGGGTCTTCCCTAATCTTTTGAACAAGTAGCTCTATAAATAGAGCAAACAAGATGGGGCTCAGTGGGCAGCCCTGTCAGCAACCCCTCTCCAAACGGATTGTACCTGAAAGACTGCCATTTATTCTGATCCGGGCCACAGGTGAATTTTAAACATTTTATAACTGTATTGTTAAAGCCAAAACGTTGCAGGACCAGGTATAAAAATTCCCATAGAACAGAGTCAAAAGCTTTTTCTGTGTTAAAGCTAATTGCTAAGGACATTGTGTTTCCTTTGCTCATTATATGTAACAGATGTATAGCTCGCCTAACATTGTCTTGTGTTTGTCTATTTTTAACAAAACCTGTCTGGTCCGTGTCAATTAGGTTAGGGATAATATTTTCTAGTGTGTTGACAATAATTGAAGTGAAAATTTTATAATCAGTGTTTAAAACTGAGATAGGTCTGTATGAGCTGCAATCTGTCCTAGCTTTCCCTGGTTTCAGTATTACAGATAATATGGCCTGTTTCCAAGATGGTGGGGTCTCGCCACCTTTTAAGACATAGTTAAAAAAAATTAATAAATAGCAGTGGGGTCACAGAGTCCCTAAAAGTCTTATACCATTCTGCTGGTAGTCCATCTCCCCCAGCTGCTTTGCTTGTTTTCAGTTTAGAAATTGCCTTGTCGACCTCTGCATTTGTAAACTCTGTAGTTAAGCACTTATTTTGTTCTGTGACAACAGATGGCAGGTCTAGGGATTTCAAAAAATTGATTGACTGTTACTGCTTCTGCTAATTCGGGTTGAGTGTATAAATTCCTGTAGTATGATTCAAAAGACTTATGTATTGCTTCTGGCTTATAACACATCTGGTTGGTGACCGGGTCCTTTACTTTATATATGGATAAGAGTTTTTTAGCACGGGGTCCATTTTCATAGTGGGTTTGTTTGATATACTTAAGTGTAAGTTCCTCCTGGTCGTTCAGTTTCTTATGTAGTTCTGATTTTACTACGGTTATTTGTTCCAATAAGGTGGGGTCGTTAGTCTCTACATGCTTCTGTTCCAGTGAGTCTAATTTACTTGTCAAGTCATTAAGGTGTTTAAGTTTTTCTTTTTTCCTTTGTGATGCCCAACTTATAATCTTCCCACACAATACTGCTTTTCCAGCATCCCATAAAATACTCTGTGACGTCACTGTGCTACCGTTAAGGTCTGTATATTCCTTCATTTCTTTCCTAATGTAATCTTCAAATCGGGTGTCATTTTTGTGTGGGACACCTACATTTATTTTCACATATACACCTGAGTGATCTGATGTGTCGCTAACAGCAATTCTACAATCTAAAACCCTGTGTCTGTCTGTTCTGAACATAAAGAAATAATCGATCCTCGAGTAAACTGAATGAGGGTGAGAGTAAAAAGTCAATTGTTTAGTGGATGGATGAAAATCCCTCCATACATCAAACATACCAATCCTTTTAATCATCTTCTTAATATTTAGTGACTCAGGATTTGTTTTCTTTGTCGGGTTTGATGAGTCTAGAGTGGGATGCAGCTGTACATTCCAAGGGGACTCGTGCCACGCAAAGCCTATTCCGACCTGGCGATCCTGTTTGAATCCATTAGCAACCAGCTACATTACCCTGGGCAGCTTCACGGGTACAGGTGGATGTATGCTAAATGCAGAGAAAATGGACTGCGTGTGAGAAAAGAGTCTGTGCGTTTGGTTTTGAAGGAGCTGGATCCAAGAGGAGTGTCATTAAGGCAAGCGGGGCGTCTCAGACGGAGGAATTACTTCTCAAACTTCTCAACTTCATCTGGCACCTGGACTCATATGATGAACTGAAGCCATATGGTATTTGTGTGAATGGATGTATCGATGGCTTTTCAAGAAAAATAATCTGGCTCAATGCTTACACAACAAGTAGTGACCCAAAAGTAATTGGAGGGTGCTACATAGAAGCGGTACAGCGTTTTGGGGGGTGCCCTAGAGTTGTTCGAGGCGACCTTGGAACCGAAAATGGCCATATTAGAGGCTTCCAGCGTTTCCTCGTCCCTGTTCAACCAGACGACACTCTCGATAGTTACTTGGAGGGGGCCAGCACCGCCAATCAAAGAATTGAATATTGGTGGGGTTTCCTGCGTGGCCAGCGCATGGAGTTCTGGTTAGCCTTGTTATCAGACCTCAGAGACAACGGGCATTTTGATGGCGAGTTTCTGGACAAAAGTCTCCTGCAGTTTTGTTGTATGGGCCTCCATACAGGTGAGTTCATGAATAATGTTTTATTTTCATTTTGTGCGCATGTGTATGTGAGTGAGAGAGAGGGGAGGGAGGACAGAAACGGGAAAGGGGGTGTTGGGAAGACAGACAGACAGAGACGGGAGGAAAGGAAAAAGAATGCTAAAGAGAAGGGGTAGAAAAGGGAAAGGAACAGAGATGGAAGGGGAGAGAGATGGAACAGAAGGGTAGAAACAGAGAGGATAAGAGATGGGGAGAAAGAGAGGGGGAGGGAGGGATGAACAGAGACAGGGAGGGAGGGAGAGGGTGGGGTTGCTCATGTGTGAATGCTGTAATTTAGTGTTTTATTTATGTTCTGCTGGCACAGCTCTTCCTAAATGTATACATTTTCTACAGGATGAGTTGGATGACACTGCACAGGTGTGGAATGCACACAACATCAGGCCATCAAGAAACCTGAACGTCCCCAGCGGTCGGCCTAATGTGATGCATGCTGTTCCTGAACTTGACCGAACAACAGCTTTTCTCTCCCCTGTTGAAGATGAACACATTCAACTGTGCAAAAATGAATGTGTCTTTCGGCTGGCTGTACCATGTAATCCAGATATTTATGAACTCTGGATCATCTTTATGGCTGAGTCCCATCTTGCTCCACCAACAGATCCGTATCAGGCTGTGAACTTGTATTTGCACCTAAGAGAGGCCATCACTGCATCTCTCTAAACCACCCGACCCTCTCCACAGGATGGACACTTATTCCACTGCAGTGCGCCTCCCCCTGACCCTATCCAGAGAATGGACACTAAATTGTTGTGAACCTCCGGTTATTTTGTGTATTGTTAAATCTCTAGTGTTCCTTTTAAAAATACACAGGGATATTGGTTATTTACTGCACTCCTTTGTTTCTGTTATTACGTAATCCTTATGGTGATGCTATTTACTGAATTTACTTTTTGACCTGTGTGTGCAAAGAGCTGTTAAATAAAAGTAGCCATGTGAAAGAACTTAACTATGTTCAGAACCAAGTTGTTGAAACATTGAGAAACACAGAAGCACAAGGTTACTTTAAGATTTACTTTAATTATTCTTCACTTCCATGAATTAATGAACATTAATGTGATTCTTCAACGTGATAAGTCAACAATTCCTGAAAAATTAAACCGGTGTTGGACAACTCGTTCTGAATGCTTGGTTAGAGTAAACAGATGGACCTGTAAGCAGTCATTTTCAAAACAACATTTTCACTTTCAACAACAAAAAAAAAACACCCTCATAAAACTCTGCTGAAGCATTTACTATTCTGTAACACAGGTGTAACTATGGAAGCAGATAGTTACCATAATCCAAATAAAAATGCAATAGCAGAAATGCTTTTAAATTTTAAGAACGAAGCTGCATTATTTGACTCATAATTAAAATCATTAATAAATATTGCTATATGCATTTTCATTTTCTTATTCGTGTCGCACCTTTTATGACACAATCAAAAAGAAAACTGAGAGCATTGCTTTTTAATTTTCGTGGTCCTGCCCTGCACAAGAGTTACCACAACTCGAAAACGAAATCGCAATCTCAAAGTAAGCGCGCGGCGCAGGAAAGTGACGTCAGCAGCTCTCCACCTGTGGGTATGGCGGTATGACGCCAAGTGTCATTTGCCTCCTGTTATGTGTAAATTCTAATGTTTGTGAATTTAATAAAGATATAAATATATATATATATATATATATATATATAAAAATATATATATATATATATATATATACATATATATAAATATATTTATATATATATATTTTTTTTTATTTAAAAAGAAAAGAAAAGAAAAAAAAGGTATGGCGGTATGACACCACTTTGCCATCGTTACTTCTTTCACGTCATTGAAGTTGCCGGTAATCGAGATTTAAATCGCCGAAAAACGTGGACCACTGACAGATCTCGCACCAGCATCTGCCACCAGTCGACGGATTGATCTGTTGCTTCGCACCCTTCGTCGGATGGACTGGTGGCCGACGCCGAACGGAAGCAATGATCCGTTGCATCGCATCCTGCGACGGATGGACTGGTGGCCGACGCTAAATCCAGCAGGGTTTGAACAATTGTGTCAATGTGCGCCATGCTCAAATCTGTCCGACCAACGAGATCCGTCAGTGGTCCACGTTTTTCTGCGATTTAAATCTCGTTTACCGGCAACTTCAATGACGTGAAAAGTAACGATGGCAAAGTGGTGTCATACCGCTATACCTTTTTTTTGTTTTGTTTTGTTTTTTTAAATATACAGTATATATATATACATTTATCAAATTCACAAACATTAGAATTTACACATAACAGGAGGCAAATGACACTTGGCGTCATACCGCCATACCCACAGGTGGAGAGCTGCTGACGTCACTTTCCTGCGCCGCGCGCTTACTTTGAGATTGCAATTTCGTTTTCGAGTTGTGGTCACTCTTGTACAGGGCAGGACCACGAAAATTAAAAAGCAATGCTCTCAGTTTTCTTTTTGATTGTGTCATAAAAGATGCGACACGAATAAGAAAATGAAAATGCATTTAGGAATATTTATTAATGATTTTAATTATGAGTCAAATAATGCAGCTTTGTTCTTAAAATGAAAAAGCATTCTGCTATTGCATTTTCATTTTTGAATTTTACATTTCATATTGAATTTTGGTAACTCTTTGCTGGTGCATGTTTTGAAAATTAAATCTGAAATGTGTTTTCCTTCATTTGAATTAAGTACAAGAATGAGCAGTCTTGAAGAAGAAAATGAAAATGCGGATTGAATGACTTATTAACCATTTTAATTATGAGTCAAATAATGCAGCTTCGTTCTTAAAATGAAAAAGCATTTCTGTTATTATATTCTTATTTTAATTTGGATTATGGTAACTGCTTCCATATAAAACAAATACATCCATAAATATATACAATGTGAGAATTGTTTCTTGCAAGAGCTGTACTTCAACCCATGACCATCGATAAAAGTGTACACATCTAATCGTAAACAATCTGCTGCAACCTGAATTTCCACTTCTGTGTCTATAAACCAGTCACAGCTTGACTGATAGCTCTGAAGAAGCAGTTTCCATCAGCCTCTACATTCTCATTTGTACACGGCGAACCTAATGGGCCATTGCAATCAGAAATTGGAAAACTCGCACGGTCCAAATGAATCTTCAAGTTTTTGCAAAGGTCTAAACAAACATCAACATCAAGGGGAGAGAAGTTACACTCTTCATTGGTCACAGCACTGACAAACTCTACGTCAGAATTATCCATGTCAAAGTGAGGAGTTTTGCTCTTCTGAAGTGACTCACTGTTGCCAGCTGGTGCTGGAATTTTAAACCGTGACCGGTTTCGCCTTGATGAAAAGAACCATGCAGAACCTTGGCTAATCTAATACCAGTGCCATGGTCTGCCACTGCATCTTCACTAGTACTAACTGATGATGGATCACAAATCACATGTGCGAGGCGTAGAACGAGCGGAGCAGTCAGAGGCAACAGAAGAAGAAAGAAAAGCCTCCTTAGCTTAGTTGATCTTCTGTGTTGCCTCCTGGACGGTGCTGGCCTCCTCTGGCTTGGTGCTGGCAACCACGAGAGCCACAGGAACCACGGGCACAGCTCTGGTCATCTGTGGCTTCGCCTCCACCTGATTAAAATAAGAAAGATGTGATTTTATGCCAATAAACATAGAAAGGAAAACACTAGGCTTTACACGATCACGATTTTTGTGCCGATCACCGATCAGTGAGTTTAAATAAACCGATCACCGATCCGATCACGTTAGGGGCAATAAATACTTGTTTCTGTACACCCCTTGCCTTCTCACGAGCACCGTCTAAAGTTGTTTGCTTTAGCATCCGTTTCAGAGTTTGCTTTTCTTTTTCTTTCTCCGCGCTGCGTTTCTTAAACTCGACATGCTCCTCCGTGTGTATCTTTTCCAAGTGCCTGATTACCAGTGCCTGGTGTTGAAGTGCCTGGTGTTGAAATTTTGAAATTTTTGCCAAAGTTCCCCCGCGAGGTACTGTAGCGTTGCATATATTGCAGACTCAAAGAAACTTTATTGTCCGTCACATAGCGACAGTACTCAAAACAGGAAGAGGCACGAAGAGAAAATGAAGGTTTTTGAATCATGAATCATTAGCTCTCTGTGTTATGCCCCGGCCTAGGGGGAACCAGGACACAACATAAAGGCTCCCCCCCTTCTCCGAGCTCTCAAATTAGACAAAGGTGCTTCGTCCACAGGATGGTTTTTATTAAACGTCACCATCATTGCACTGGCGTCAGGGAGGGCAATGGCCAAAACAACAAACAAAATGGCTCTCTTATGGATCTTACCTATGAAGAAAACAATCAAATAAATGACAGTCAAACTAACCTCCTTAACTAAAACACAGGAGAAAAGGGTCACAACACAAATGGCTTCCCTCCCCTACGGGCTACGTGGACACAAAGGGAACTGAAATAGATTACAAAACAGAATTGATGGCTGAACACAGAATGCTGCTGCTGCGGCACATGGCCTCTGGTTGGGAGCTGGGAGAAGGACAAAGAGACCGAGGAGTTGAAGTCCTCCTCCTTAAATATTGGCACCAGCCAATCACCTTTCCGCACCTGGAACAAGCAAAAAAAAGGGAACATAGGATCTACTGCGCCATCTAGTGCCCAAACGGACACACAGCAGACAAAAGGAACTGACAACAATGTAAACCCAAATCTATACATTTACATAACACTCGGATACAAACAAATAAACATGTCGATGCTGTGAAACTACTTTGGAGGAAATGAGACAGATTAAAAAAGTTTCAACACGACCATGACGTCATTGATCGGATCGGTGATTCATGACATGACGCCCGATCATGAACGTTTCAAAAAATGCCAAATATCGGCCGATCCAATACAGCCGATAAGATCGGTGTAAAGCCTAGAAAACACACACAGGTGATGAAGTGGAAATGAATAAGTACAAACCTGCTGCACTGCTGTGACATTGCTGGAGGCAGACTCAGTCATGTGGACAGTTGAACGTGTTGCCCACACCTGCAAATACAAGGACACAAAGTAACGTTTAAAGAACTGCATTTATTGTCCTATCACAAAGATGCACACAATGAAATACACATATCCCAAATACCAACATGTCACTTGTTTGTTTTGGTTTTTGAGGCAACGCGTGCTGATCGACGTCTCAAGCTGGACATCTGGAAGAACATAAAGAAATTAATTCATAAACAAAGTAACACACTAATTAAACTGTACATGTACTGTACATATGTGATCTTGTGTTGATAATAGGGGTGGGGCGATACGGCTAACCCACGATTCGATACTGTGACGATATTTGGCCCACGATAATGACAACATCACGACACACGATATCTTCGATATCTTCGAAATTTTGCAGACGATATTGTCATAACCCGGCTCAAGAGTTATGACAATAACGGAAGGGACACTGCGGATTGCGATTCATCAAAAGGTTTATTATAACAAAATAGATAATTGTAAGCAAAATAATGAAATATATGGTGTGTGTTGAATGGGGAAGAGACCGAGCGGCACACGCAGTCGGCCTTTTATCCTGCGGGGGGCATCAGCACAGGTGTCCTAATCGGAAGATGGCACTCCCACATCCACCGCTACCTAGAAATGGGAAAACAGCTGGGAGCCACAACAAGTTATATAGAGACAGGGTCATCACAATATGTGACTGAAAAAGAAAAAAATACCCATAAAAAGGAAAATGCCTGTGATCTTGCATTTATTCCAAAACTTTGTATAATGTACAAACAAACGTGCACTGCACAAGCAAACATATTAAAGTGCATGAACATTAATAACTTTCATGTAAACAAGGACAGTGCTTTCTGGTAATGTAAAGTCAGTAGCAACTTGTCTTATCTCAACTTGGGGACTTGGGATATACAAACCGACGGGAAAATGAGAGAGGGAAAAAAATCCTTTCACTGCCCCGATTCTGAAAATCAATAAAAAATGATGCAGACAAAATAAATAAATAAATAACCGCGTCCCAAAATATACGGGACAAAGTGAAGTGCGTCCCCCATCAGTTCATTACGGGACAGGCTTTTTAGTTGCCAAATATGGGACAATCGCGTATTTTACGGGAGGGTTGGCAACCCTATCTAGACCACAGACGGAAATTAAATGAGGTTTTGTCATTTTCCCTAAAAAACGGGACATATTGTGTCCCGGGAGAGATTTTGTCTTTCCCGGGACAGGTGGACAGGTGGTGTTTGGAAAAAAATATTGATATTTGCCGTCAGTGTATCGATTATTTATTGCGACAGAAAGCACAACAATATATTGTAATCTTGATTTTTTTTTTCACCCACCCCTAGTTGATAAGTGTATGAATAATTGTGTGAATGTTACCATGGCAGCTGGGGAAACCCTGCAAGATGACTCCACGACGGTCTCCATGTGGTCCAGCAGCACAGCCTCACTGAACCACACGGGATTGGACGGGATGTCTGTGTGAAATGCAGTCTCAACAACTGTTGGTACTGTCTATAAAAAAAAGAGGAGAGGAAATCAGAGTCAACTTAGGATAAGTGTTCATTTTTAAAATAAAAAGTTGCACTGTTTGACAAATACACGATTGGGGGGAAAAAAAAAAGAGAGGGATGAACAGGTTACCTCAACCTCCTGTCCAACAAGAGTCCATTCAGGAGCAGGTCCATACACTGGCATGTAGACAGGACCTGTCACAACCACTCTGGGAGACACCCTGGGCGATGATTGGTTGTGGCACAACACCCCTGGCCTAGGTGAAGGGGGTACGAGCTGATGGAGCATGCAGCATGCAGAAGCTCCACCAAAATCAGTCCTGAGGTGCACCTGAACAGAAAACAACATGTTAACACATATTTGTCAAATCAAATGAAGAGCAAGTAAGGCTGAAGAAGGCAAAACTTACACCATCATAACACCACCATGTACAGCTGACGAAGGGGGAGGTGATCGGCCATATACACAAATGTTAAACCTGGAAGAAGTGTCACATAATCAATTATGTAATCACACAATTCTAAGAAATATCTGTTAGCACAGTGTCACTGAAGAGAAAAAAATACAACAAAAATATGTATTTTACACACCCATGCGTGCAGCAACACGATGATATACTTGACGTAGCGCTGTTTGTAGTTCTGGCTTGACAGTCAGGCGAGGTGGAAAGTCAAGCACAAACACCTACAAAATAGTTGTATAAAAAAAAAAAAACCCAAACAAACATAAAAATGCAAAATAAATTCATGAATATTCATGTCATTGAACTATGGATCATGGAATTACTTGATATTGATAAAACAAAGTGGCGATGACATTCATGTGTTCAAATTTGTTTGTCACAGCAGATAAACAAACCTTGGGCCAGCGGTCCAACACAGTTGCCAGTAGCGCAGCAAAATCCTGGGCGGAGTCTGTTACAAGCCCGTGTTCAAGGTTGTTGCCCGGGGCGAGAACACAAAACCATCCACAAGTGGACAGAGATGTGAGTCTCCCACCACCAGAACAAAAACAGAAAGAAACTCGTGGCTTGACAAAATCACGACCCATACCTTCTTGTCTGGTTGCTGGGCCTTAAGAACGAACTTGCACTGTTTTGTCAGTCAGTAGCAAAACGGGCCATCTTCGCACCCAGGTCGCTGACCAGTACCACGCCCTGTGTAAATTGACAAAAAAGAAAAATCTAAATATGTTTTTGTAAGATTTATTTGGAATACAACATAACAACACAGGCAGAACATGAAATCATGAACGTGGAAGTACTCACAATGTTCAAAGTCCTTCCGAGGTGGAAAAGGTGTCCAATCCCGTTTTTGCTTCAGGCGTTGTTTCATGGCCAGAGAGCGACGGAATGCCTTGGTGTTCGGCATCTGAACAATGAAATGAAAGATTGTGTCATTTTCAATGAAGGACAATGATAACACAAGTTTACAGAAAAAAGTGATGTTTTCTCACACACGACATCAAAACACAGAAAGGTTTCTGTACCTTTGCAGCTGGAGACGATGAGCTTAAATCAAAAAAGCAAAAGAAAATGTGTATGTGTACTCTTGGACCCTAACCCTAATGCCATACAAGTCTATGGGGTGAAATTTCAACTTTGTCCTACAGATATGGGGCCACTTGCTTTTTCATCAGGAGCCCCCAAGAAGCGCCCACGCCAAATTTGGGGCTTCGAGTACTTGAGGAACCCCGAAACCCTAACCCTAATTTCAGCTAAGCCTAACCCTAACCCTAGTTTCAGCCTTATTTTTAACCCTAATTCAATGCAAGTCTATGGGGTGAATTTTCAACTTTGTCATAGAGACATGGGGCCACTTGCTTTTTCATCAGGAGCCCCCAAGAAGCGCCCACGCCAAATTTGGGGCTTCTAGTACTTGAGGAACCCTGAAACCCTAACCCAAATTTCAGCTAACCCTAACCCTAACCCTAACCCTAGTTTCAGCCTTATTGTTAACCCTAATTCAATGCAAGTCTACGGGGTGAATTTTCAACTTTGTCCTCGAGACATGGGGACACTTGCTTTATCATCAGTAGCCCTCAAGAAGCGCCCACGCTAGATTTGGGGCTTCTAGCCAATGAGGAAAAATTTGGAGCAGACACAACAGGGTTACAGCTGAGAAGGCACTTAAGATCCTCAAAGGACTGTTGCCACTCACTAGACCAAACAAATGGTTTCAATGGACTGGTTAATTCTTCTCTCGTGGCCGGCAGCTCCACTGCCTTAGTGCTGGAGAATGAACGCTCAGGGGCGCCGCCAGGAATTTTGGGCCCCCTGAAAAAAAAACAAAAACAAATGGGCCTCCTTTGCGCAGCGCTTGTCAAAAGCTTCACATCATTCACAGTATAGCTCAATAATAGTGCTTGAGTCCATCTTTGACAGTGTCAATGTATTTTTATTGTGAATTCTCCACAAAGCAAACTCTTAACATTGATGAATGATTCATGAAAAAAACACTTGATGTTTCTCGGACAAAGTTGAGCTTTGACCTTCATAGACTTGCACTGCATTAGGGTTTAGCGATAAGGCTGGAATTAGAGTGAGGGTTTCGGGGTTCCTCATGGGCTAGAAGCCCCAAATTTGGCATGGGTGTGTCCAGGAGGATCCTGATGAACCTGAAAGTGGCCCCATGGCTCTAGGACAAATTTGACCTTTGACCTCCATAGACTTGCATTGAATTAGGGTTAACGATAAGGCTGAAACTAGGGTTAGCTGAAATTAGGGTTAGGGTTTTGGGGTTCCTCAAGAACTAGAAGCCCCAAATTTGGCGTGTGCGCTTCTTGGGGGCTCCTGATGAAAAAGCAAGTGGCCCCATGTCTCTAGGACAAAGTTGACCATTGACCCTCATAGACTTGTATGGCATTAGGGTTAGCGATAAGGCTGGAATTAGAGTGAGGGTTTCGGGGTTCCTCATGGGCTTGAAGCCCCAAATTTGGTGTGGGTGTGTCCAGGAGGATCCTGGTGAACCTGAAAGTGGCCCCATGTCCCTAGGACAAAGTTGACCTTTGACCCTCAGACTTGTATGGCATTAGGGTTATCGATAAGCGATACAAACCTGGTGAGTTTAAGACTTAGTGACTCTACGTACATGAATGTATGGGGTACCCCGTCCTTACTTTGTTCCAACCTTCCCTCCACAAACCTGGCTGTCCAGTGCAGAAGTCAAAGTGAGAGAGAGAACAAAGAAGGAGGAGGGCCTGTGACGCCGCTGCTGATTGGCTCGTTGGTCGGTTGAATGAGCCAATTCTAGAGCTCCCCTCGGTGTCCACACACTGCAAAATATATCTAAGAAATAAACACTTAAATTGAGAAAGAACAGGCTAGAAACAAGTCAAATTATCTGCCAATGCAGTAAGATATTTAGACTTGGTAAGATTTCTTAAAATAAGACGATATATCTAGGCATTTGAAGAATGGAAAAACTCTTGAAATAAACAGTAAAGCACTCATTCCAAGGACTGTACTAAGTCAAATAAACTTGATACTAGCTTCTCAATTCTTTTTTCACGTTTGCTTCTTTCTTAATTTGAATGAAAAGATCTTAAAACCAGACCTACTAACAGTGCAATTCTTCTTAATTTAAGTGTTCACAATATTAGCTTTTTTTTCTCAAAATGAGACAAAGCATCCACCCCCCCTACGCCCATTCCCCCCAAAAAAAAATAATTCAGCAAACAGAATTAATATTGTCAACAACTATTTATTCACTTAAATTGCTGACAGTGCCTTCACTGCCTTGTAATAAAAACGTCACTAAGGCATTGCATCTTAAAACAATCTCAAGCAATCATTTCTAGAACGCAAGTAATGTTGTGTTGTTACAATATTCACCGTCATCATTATTGAATATTGATTCAGATTCCCTGACACAAAAAAAACAAAAACAGTATGGGGACAGCATATAGTGTTGTGTTCCTATCACCACTGATAACATGTTTGTTCCAACAGACTCCCACCCACCCTCAAGTTACAACTACCAGGGGAGTGTATCACTACCTATGCCTAGTACACAGCTCTACTCCCCAATAAAATCTTTCCATTCTGCCATGGTCTTTTTTGTATGAGGCTGTGGTGTCTCACTCATGGATAGTGTCCTGTAGCACTTCTGTCTGAATGACAGAGAGAAGGGTTGCCACACACTTTTGGATATGTGAGGTGCAGGGCATAGTAGTAACCCATCAGATGAAGCAGACCGTCACTCAAGTCTTCCGTGGCTCCAAGACAGATGAGACAGCGGGTCCCATCAAACAGCAACACAGGCTTGCAGAAAGACCTCTTCTGCGAGTACATTGTGGGATCTTCTGTTGGCTAAAGAAAAAGAAGAAGGAAACGCCACATCCATGCATGGAACTATGAAGTGTTGAATGTGAGAAAATGCGAACAAACTTTCACCTGAATGACATGAAGCAGTGCCTCACTGGCATGTCCCAGCTTCTTTGGTGGTGGACTTGGTGAAGGAAAGAGTGTGGGGAGTGCCCTGAGCAGCGCGATGGAATATTCCACTGGAATAGAACAAATCAACTTTGAGTTCAAAGTTAGTCTTCCTAAAAATGAGTCTTATTAGGTTTGTGTTGATCACAAAAAAAATCTTATTTTTTCAGCATGAAGAGTATTACCATTCTGCATCTATTCATTCAGCGCAACATAAACCATCCTATGTCCAAGGAAACAGCTACACAGTCAATTAGAGACACAGCAAAATGACTCACCTACATCCAGCGTTATGCGTGGCTTCATCACTTCATTTTTTTTCCAAACACCATAAAATTACACATTGGTGCAGAAGTCTTCCCATCTCTTTTTTTAGTTCATCAATGAATTTTCTGTTGCCCTTATCCAGAATGCGCCGCAGCTCATTCATCGCCTATAATGCAAGTCAGTGTTAAAATCTGCAAAAATGCTTGCTTTCCATCATAAACCAAAACAAGTTAATCACTTACACGATAAAGATCCTTGACACATGGATATGCATCCAGGATCTTTGTTGGCCTTGTCCTGTTCTTTCAGAACATCACTATCAATGAAGGATCTTCTTGCTTGAAACTGCAGGTCAAGAATTTGGGAGACAGCATCTTGGTTGGGTTTTGGTTTCTTGTATAGCTCCTGCAGGGTCTGATAATGTCTGGCCTGTGCTGTCAGACCATCTTTGGCTGATGAAATGGAGGAGACAAATCAGTAAATCAGTCAAATGGATGAAATTGTTTGGAGCATCAAAATATATCAAATGACAATTCAAATGTAAAAATGCCTGTGATATATCATGATATCCAAAACTATCATAACATTGCCTAGCTTTCATACATTATCATTATTATTAAAATGGACATGTTTCTACTTATGTGAAGTGTGGCCATTATCAGAACTGCGCCCTGGTGTGTGACACAAAATAATTGTTGATCCACCAATTGCATCATGATCTTCTTCTTGGTCACTTGCTGAGAAGTCAATGCAATGCCTTTTCTTCTTGTGGCCCCTCTCTGGTGAATCTCTTGTGAAGATTCTTGTAAGTGCTCGCCTGTGGTAAATAAAATTTCACTCATTGAAAGAACAAATAAAGATGGAAAGTGAACATGCACAGATAAAAAAAGTATCAGCCAAAAATAACCACACGCTTCAAAATCTAAGTGCGCAAAATAATATAATCACTTACATGTTTCATTGT
The DNA here is from genome assembly GCF_046127955.1 of Nelusetta ayraudi. Taxonomy (NCBI): domain Eukaryota; kingdom Metazoa; phylum Chordata; class Actinopteri; order Tetraodontiformes; family Monacanthidae; genus Nelusetta; species Nelusetta ayraudi. The sequence continues at coordinate 705,389 of NW_027466185.1, forward strand.
TTTGTCTTAATCCTTCAGCATGGGATAATAATCCACTAGTCTTTGAGACATTGCAGTGACTTCATGCTTAGAAGGGTACCAGACCCCCTCTCCTTGCTGACTGGCTCTCAAGATAGAAATCATGCTGGTGACAGTGTTTCTCACCAGCTTGCATCTCAGCTCTTTGAACATGACACATTTCCCCTCACTGGCAGTGCGGGCCATCTGGAAGTAGTGCTTACGAGCTTGCTCCAACTCACTGTCTGTATAGAGGGTGGGCAAACTTTTTTAGCAACGGGCCACATGACAGACCTGCATCGAGTCGGCGGGCCACGGAAGGGGGGATTGTAGGTAGGTACAGAATTAGTCCGGGTGCAGAATCGTTCTGGGCGTAGTGACTGCCCGATACGGCAACTCCATTGGGAAATACCTCTACATCGCGGTCGAACGTGATCTATGGATAGATCACGGTCAAAACGCTATTTCGCGGGTGATAGATAGATAGATTGTGAGAGAATTTCGTGTATACAATATAATACAAAGTACTGTAAATACGCCAGGGATTGACGGAAAAAAAAAGATAACCTTAATCAACCCATGTAGTTTGTCCTAATAGAGTTGCCGTATGTGACGTTGTTGGCATTCGCCCACTGGACAGAGGCGACTGCCAATTACGTCACATACGGCAACTCTATAAACGTACCGCGATCTATCCATATATCACGTTCGAACGCGATGTAGAGGTATGTCCCAATGGAGTTGCCGTATCGGCAGTCACTTCTGCCCGGAACGATTCTGCACCCGGACTAATTCTGTACCTACACCTCGTTGACGGGGGGGAAGCACGCTATCGCTATCGCGCTACACTAACTCGGCAAAGTTACGTGCCGACAAAGTTTCGTTGGGGGGTGCGGTGTTGGGGGGTTATGACTGGCTTCACGCGGGCCGGACAGAGACACGCAGCGGGCCGGATGTGGCCCGCGGGCCGGGGTTTGCCCATGTCTAGTATAGACAACATATTGTGGAGGAGCAGGAAGCTGTAGGGTCCTCTTTGGGCTGCATTTCACCAAAGGAGTGGATGTCTGAGGACAGATTGGAGATGTTCCTCCTGGTGAAGACACAGTTCCTGGCTTCATTCGGGGCAGCCTTGTCTGGTACGGTGGAATTCTCAGCCGAGAGGAAACCAGATCCAAAACATTATGAACAAGAGAGAAACAATAGACCCAATTAGGAAAAAAGAAAAAAAAAGTGTTATGCTCGATGTTTTCAGAGCAAAGTAGGTAACCAATCACATCTACACTAATAAGGGCCCAAATCCGTTTCCTCCTGAGAAAGTGTTCTGGTCCAGGAAAAAGGTCTCTCAAATCATCACGACTGAGGGTGTGGAGCAAGACTTCATCGATGTTGGCAGCTATAAAGACAGTCCAATCATTAACAAACCTTTTACACTTAACAACTCATACATTTTTTAACTAATGAATTTAATTCAACTTGACAAGTCAAACCAAGTTTGTTTTGTGCCAATTTCTGTTATCAGAATTAATTGTAAATGCAATTCAGTTTAGACATTTTGTCTCAAATTTGTAAAATACTTCTTTTTGAAATCAGTGTCAGCATACAGTTATTTTAATTACTTAGCGGACAAATCATAGTCATGGAAATTTTTTCATACCTACACATGACATACCATTTAAAATTGATACTGTGACATCATCCAGCTCATCCATTATTGGCCCCGGTTTGGATGTCCATTTAATTTCTCCTCAATCTGGCAGGGAAAAAAAAAATCATCATATTAAGGTCACAATTAGGACAAGCTAGCCTTCCGACTCAAGATCCGTTTTTTTACAATGCCCATCTGCCATGGATCCCAAAGTTCCCATGCAATTAAAAGTTGTGACACCTTATCTGAATGATAACCCTAGACAGCTCAACGGATTGCTAGTCATACAGACAACAATCGAAAATTGGAGTGAAACTTGTAACCACAATGCCTGCAACATGGTGGTACTTATGGTAATAATCATCAAATACCAGTGTTCTTCGTGACAAAATGACAACATCTGATAGGATTGTGCCACCTTGAACTGCAATCAACTTAAATATTGATAAAAAACAAGCAAATTGTACCTAAACTACATCTTCAATCAATCCAATTTGAGCACCCTCTACCCCATAAACTGAAGATACTGCAATACAAACTTGGTAGTACAGTATTTCGTCATGCCACATATAACTAGGAATGCTAATTGCTTGTTCACATGACTAGAATTGCAGTACATCAATCCAATACAAAATACACACTTGTCATCAAGCTCATAAATCCATCGAGTCGAGATGAGCACGTGCAAGGAGTCGGACTCCGTGAGTTCACGTAAACAGAGCATTGCGTTTGCGTAAATTATGCACGGCTATCGAGCTAGAAGCCGAGTCCGATTTGGTGCACACAACCACACTATAATGCCTCTCAATGTCCTAACCCATGCCACGCAACAAACGTGAAGAACCGATTTGAGTTTCTCACGGGACCAGCAGTGAAGTCACAACCGTTGCCCCAAATGAAATGTCGCAGCAGGAGCCTGAGGATTTTCTGAGTCAACATGCTGATCAACAGGTAACGTAATGTTGGCTTCCTTGACGACATTAGACAACTCCCTGTTTATATTTTATTCATATTTTAGTACAAAGCCTCCTTGTTTTATGATCTTTGACTTGTTCGGTTTTTGTTTTGACATTATGCTGTTAGTGTTTATTTCAAATTAACAAGAAGTACCGGTACAGATAGGAGGAACTTAATATAACACTTGCGTCAAACAAAGAATAACTAACTGTACATATCATGTCTACAGGAAGGAGCTGGTACATTAAGTGAGAATATTCAAGAATATTAAGAGAAGATATATTCAAGGTTGTCCTGAGGTCAACTGTACCAACCATTGACAGAGCTTATGGAGCAATTTGATGTTATTGTACAGTAAACATGGAATATTGGAGCTGTCGCAAAACAAAACAAAAAGCCAACTTTAAGGCTTATTATCTCCAAAATGATACAGTAATCAATCACATTTAGAAATCAAATGTTTCTAAATGTCAAGTCAGTAATGTCAAGTCAGTGCTTGATGTGTCATCAGCAGGCGTCGGCATCAGTAATGGGGCATCGGCGGGTTTCGGGCGGAATCGCCAGGCGTTGGGAAGCGTCGGCGGGTGTCGGGGGCTCGTGGCCAGGTGGCGGACGTCACGGCAGGCAGTGGCCAGGTGGGCTCAGTCCCGCAAACGCTGCTTACAGCTTTAATTTTGTATTGCTTTGATAACATTGTTTAAGTTGAGTTTAAATTTACACTATTTTTTTTTTCTTAGCTGCTAATTGTTCAAAAATGCTGATGTTAAAAGTGTGTTTGCACAGTAAATGTTATGGCACTTTAATTCATATGGCAGTACATTTAAAATAACTGGCCGTCAAGTTCCAGGAACTGACAAACTGCACTGAGTTGAGTGAGATTCTCCAAAGGAACTCCAGTATAAATGTGGACTTTACATTCTAGTCCCCTGTGAAGAAAAACCCAAAAGTGAATGTTTTTGTGCCTCACCCTTTCTAACTGGGACATTTGCAAGGGAACGCAGACTGGTTATGCTGCTCCCTGATAAAAGAAAAATGTTTCTGCTGTTACCACAGAAATTGCCTGTTATTATTGTGGCTCAGGATTTTGGAGGTAGATTTTTTTTTATTTTTCATAAGGAACAGGATAACAGTAATGCCCTGGCATTGGCAATAAGCTTTAATTTTGTATTTGCATTTTTTTTAACTTTATATTTACATTAAAAATGTTTCTGTGTAAAGTGCTGATGTTAAGTGTTTGGACGATAAATGTTATGGTGCTTTCGTTTATATGGCAGAACATTTAAATTAAAGTGTATGAAAGACTTCTTTTAAATTCATTATTGGCTTTTGCGTATACGACGTGATTAATCGTGATTAATCAGGTAAATCATGCGATTAATTGCAATTAAAATTTTTAATCGTTGCCCAGCCCCAGTAAAAACATTTTTCTGGTGCCAGCATTTTGTGAGGCAGAAGTTGATTCATACTTCAGTGCCTTGGAGCGAATAGCTTCGCCACTCAACTGGCCAAGAGACATGTGGCCTGTCCTTCTCCAATGCAAGCGGGTGGGAAAAGCACAGGAGTTGGTGTCTGCTCTTTTCTTAGAAGACAGCCTGCAATATGATGTTGTAAAGGAAGCAATTTTTCCTGCTTATGAGCTTGTTCCTGAGCCCTACCGGCAAAAATTTAGGAACCATAGAAAATCTAGTGGTCAAACCTTTGTCGAGTTTGCATGGGAGAAAAGCAACCTCTTTGATAAATGGTGTGCAGCTAATGATGTCAAAAATGACTTTGAGTCACTCCGTGAGCTCATTTTAAAGACTCTTTGCCAGAGAAGGTGGTAATGTTCTTGAATGAACAGAAAGTGTCGTCATTGTCCAAGGCTGCTGTCCTCGCAGATGAGTTTGTGTTGACCCACAAAAATGTCATCTCATCTTCCCCCCCGATCGGACACGCCTTCTGCTTCTCGTCCCACAAGAGCCGAGTCTAGCCACCTCCCCCTTGAAAAGGCTAGAGGGAAGGGACTTCTGGTTT
>NW_027466185.1:715000-772500 GCF_046127955.1 Nelusetta ayraudi
GCTCGCTTCGAAGCCCAACGAGGCAGGTACCAAAATCCTAACCCCTGGCAACGTGACAATTGTTTTTTTCAATTGAAGTTTTCGTTATTTTGTTCGTTTTCGTTAACTATTATAACCGTGGTCAGGACCTCCAGTGAGAAGATCCACTGGAGGACATTTAGAGCAAACAGTCAGACAACAGCAGCTTCACCACATCAGCTGAAAAATGGAGTTTGGATGCTTTCAGCTTCAAGTCGTGGACAGAAAATGATGCTCACACTGTCACACTGATGTTTTCTTCTCCAACCTTCTCTCAGCTCCAGAGGTTGGTGGTCTGCAGGAGCTTCTACAGCAGCAGAAGATCAGTCTGGAGAGGAGATGTGAACGTGTGACTGAAGGTGAAGAAGCAGGAAGTCAAACTCTCCTCAACAGCATCGACACTGAGCTCTACATCACTGAGGGACTGAGTGAGGAGGTCAACAGAGAGCATGAGGTCAAACAGCTGGAGACCAAGAAGACCAAGGAGATCCTCCACGACCGTCCAATCAGGTGCAGCCAGATCTTTGAAGCCTCACCTGAGCAGCAGGGACTCAGGGAGTCAGAGTGGTGCTGACCAGGTCTCTGGGCTGGACCGGGAAGCCTTGGGGTCCCACTGGAGGAGCTGGAGGAGGTGACTGGGTCCAGGGAAGTCTGGGGGTCTCTGCTGAGGCTGCTGCCCCCGAGACCTGACTCCGGATACGGCAGTAGAAGATGGATGGATGGATGGATGGATGGATGGATGCCATGTGATAGAACATTTCATAAAAACAGACTCTGCATTATAACTTCTATTACACTCTAAAAAACTCACTCCAATATAACTGCACTCGTCCTTCTCTCACATTACATTGGATCACAATGACCAAACAACACAACAAAGACAATGATCCAACTGTACTGCCACGTCCAGACTCAGTGTAGGTCTGTAGGCCTCTTGGACCTTCATGTGAACCACTGCGTGTTGACTGGAGGTGAAACATGACTGACTGCTGTCCTCCTACCTGGACAATGCAATCTCACTTTCATTCTGCTGCAGATGGCCATTTTCATTTTACACCGTCCAAATTTACAGCTCAGGGCGCTGGGACGAATTCAAAATTGTGTGCAGATACAGGCCTACACTTCAAATAATTATGAGAAAAATCCAACGTAAAGAGAGCACTTCCATTAGGAAATAGTCAACATGAAATTTCGTCTTCTACTGACACCTGCTGGTCAAATTGAATAGTTGCAAATATTGTGAACAAGTTGTCATCTAATTCTAATCCTAAACAATATGGCCATTCCAAGTCAAGTATTAAGACAATTAATCAGGTTTGTACTGCTTGATTGAACACATTCATCACGTTCTAGTGCACTAAAACCCACTTCCCTTCAGGACTGTGTCAGCGAAGCCAAAACTTCCTTGAGTGACGCTGTTTCCCAGCATGCAATGCGAGCTAGCGATTCACAATACTATTTCGTCACAAACATGGATGTAAAAAATAAAAAGGGACGAAAAATGAAACTTCAGGAACAACAAACATTGCAATACAAGCAGAACTGGGCCGAAGTTTTATATTATGTACACCATAATACAGCCTTCTGGTGGACAAGCCATACTATTTAATCCGTGTCCTCCTATGGCACTTCCGTGGGTAGAAGCTCATCGTAGAGGTCACGTGCTGGGTGCTCGTCACCCCACCAACCACCAACCACCTCGGGGAAGGTCTAACAGGAGAAGCTTGCTGGCGGAAATGATGCACTACAAGTGGATGTGACGCTCATGAGTGCGATGGATGAGGTAGAGCAATGCTCCAGAAGCCGATTCAGACTACTCTCCCTCCACTTTTTTTGTTTTGTATGAGCGTTTAAAAAAAACAACATAATGATAATCGAATAAGCTTTAGTTTATTAATCAGAATTAAAACAAGTAGGTTTTGCCCTTACAAGGTTGTAGATTTGTTATAGATGAGTTCCTCTGTTGTAGCTTGAAAAACTATATATGGGATGTACCATGACCTGAGGGATTTCCTCATCCCATCCCAGCTTGGTTCTGATGCTGAATGTGAATGTATCTTGCTGTACATCCCACTGAGCTCCAAGGGCCCTCTCCATAGGGAGCTGGTCTCTGTCAAGGTTAAGTGTTTTTACCTCTTTAGCTCTCTGCTCTTCAGGAATGGCGGTCAGCACCGAGCGATGATTGCTCACCCACTTATTGAGCTTAAATCCACCTCTACCGCACAGGTCTGTTAGCTGCTGGTACAGATGTATTGCTTGTTCCACCGTGCTGACGGCCTTTAGACAATCATCCACGTAGAAATTTTGACCAACAGTGTTTATAACCTCAGCTGGGAAGTCATGCTGATTGTCGTCGAATGAAGCACAGCTTGGGGATGACACTGCCCCAAAGATGTGGACCAGCATCCTGTGCTCTTGTAGGTCCTTTGTAATGTCCCCATCTGGCCACCAGAGGAAGCGTAAGAAGTTTACATCCTGGTTGGAAACTCTTACTTGATGAAACGTTCCCTCAATGTCAGTCATGAATGCTACAGGGCCTTGGCGAAAACGAAGCAGCACACCTAGCAGTGTACTTGTCAAATTGGGACCCTGCAGGAGCTCTTTATTTAATGATGTTCACTCACTTTCAATCTCACAGCCACTAAAAAACCTGATTGTGATTGAGAGGTCCTCAGCAGCCAATCACTGTTGGGAGTCCAGCCTTCAAACACTCCTCCTGAATCCACAGTCACATCTGTGAGCATCTGGAACTTTGGCCCTGATCCTCCACACCACACAACTTGGGATGACAGTGCCACCTACCTGTATACTTTCAGCAGCCAGTCCATGCTCTGACCCGTTTCCACTGTGGCCTGTTGTGTCATCTGGACCGGAGTCTGGATCATCAATGTCCAGGTTCATGGAATCTGTCAGAGTGCCGCCGTCCTGTGATGTAATGATAGAGAATCACTCTATTTATACTAATGTGCAGAACCATATACTCACCTGAATCAGATACCCTGCAACGATCTTGTCTCAGCCTTCCCCTGAGGTGATCGGTGGAGTGACGTGCAACCAGCACGTGACCTCTACGATGAGCTTCCACCCACGGAAGTGCCATAGGAAGACACGGCTTAAATAGTATGGCTTGTCCACCAGAAGGCTGTATTATGGTGTACATAATATAAAACTTATATAAAACTTCGGCCCAGTTCTGCTTGTATTGCAATGGTTGGTGTTCCTGAAGTTTCATTTTTCGTCCCTTTTTATTTTTTACATCCATGTTTGTGATGAAATAGTATTGTGAATCGCTAGCTCGCATTGCATGCTGGGAAACAGCGTCACTCAAGGAAGTTTTGGCTTCGCTGACACGGTCCTGAAGGGAAGTGGGTTTTAGTGCACTGGAACGGGATGAATGTGTTCAATCAAGCAGTACAAACCTGATTAATTGTCTTAATACTTGACTTGGAATGGCCATATTGTTTAGGATTAGAATTAGATGACAACTTCTTCACAATATTTGCAACTATTCAATTTGACCAGCAGGTGTCAGTAGAAGACGAAATTTCATGTTGACTATTTCCTAATGGAAGTGCTCTCTTGACGTTGGATTTTTCTCATAATTATTTGAAGTGTAGGCCTGTACTTGATGAGGAATCACGGTGTGCTAACGCTACTCAAACAGCTTCGATGAAAAAAGGGAGTGTGATTTGGGTTTGTGGTACATTATGACAATCTTGGACTTGCAAGACTGAGGCGACGGTTCAATTCCCATCAATGTGTATTATATATGTGTTATTTAGCTCATCTATTCTACATTTTAAATAGATCACATTTGACATCTGACCCACTGAACACTTACTATTGAACATATTTTTAAACTATGGGCTATTTAGTCTTGTTTTAGGATATAATATAATTCATTGCACAAACTGTCAGGCTAAGTATAGAGCTATAGTCTGCTACAATCAGTCGTGCCAAAAAAGAGACATTGTCTTTATTTTTCATTTTTATTTTATTGTGTCAGCATTGAACCATACAAGCATGTAGTGTTGTCCAACAAGAATGCATGGCGAATCAAATCCCAAACAACCTATGAAACAATGAACACGTTTCCATTGCACTTCATTTTATTGAGCACTAGATGACCTCCTCGAGCACTGTGTCATTGAAGCCTCGAGTAATGAACCATTTTTTGAAACAAGTGTCGAAGCTTCAACAAAGCCTCGATCGGCCATCACTACCTACGGCTGCGTGCTCTAACACCATTTCAGAAGTGACTAACTGCAGAGTTGGGAGCAGAGGAGGGACGACCGTCAGGCTGGCTCGACTGCTCCTCCTTCTCAGCCGTGGAGCGTCCAATCAGCAGCCGACATCCAGGATCGCACCTGCAAGGCGTCATCCACTCTCTCTCTCTCACACACACACACACACACACAGACACAAACATAGAGGCACCTAGACCCACCCGTGGGTCATAGCACTCCGTGTGGATCTTTTCACTCTGGCATTGAAAGGGGGTGCTAGCGCTAGCCGTTTGCTAAGCTATGTACAGACAGCACCACCGCTTGCCGAACCACATAGTCACACCGTAGAAGTAGAAGTCAAGAACTTTTTTCAAAAACGATAACTAACTCAAACTTTTTTGTGTGTTTATAAAAACAAACTAAAACAAACTTAAATTGAAGTCATATTTCACTTCGTTTACGTCTGTCAAATGAATATTTGCCCAGGAAAATCTTTTAGTTTTACGCAGTAGCACCTAAATGCACCTCGCGTTCTGTGACATCACCCCTTTTTCACAGCAGTATGTTGACGAGCGACTCGTGGCGGGAAAGTCCGATATGCCACTTTTTCCCAATACGACAAAGAGAGTGACAAAAGCCAATGTCTTGTGGTGGAAAGACACAAAATATGTGGCTTGCTTCTAAAAAGGGAAAAACCCCGACAAACCTCCATTTAAGAAGCTCGCACAAAGCAGTAGTGAACATGTTTATTGAGACTGGGAAGTAGACACGACAGTTTGACTCAGTTGACTCAAATATCCTGTGGCGATGAGAGTGGTTATGGCTATCTGATAAAGCAAGATTTAATATTGGGAATTTAACAAAATGAAAAGGAACCGACAACGCCACCCTGGGAATTCCACCCAGGGAGTTCTACGAAACACAAAAGTAATAATTAGGCACACAGGTAAGTTCTACGAGGAAGGAGTAGGAGACGTGGTTCAGAATGTTTAAAATATCAAACTAACTTTTATTCAACATTTAAAAATAAAAGGAACAAAAAGACCAACACTTAAAACAGAGCTACTGAGCTCCTTATTCTTGGTGTAGAAACTGAGGCTTACCGATGAGGGGGCCAAACGGGGGAGGAACCAAAGTCACATGAACTGAAATAGCAAGAAAAACAAACAAACAATGCAATTACAAACACACACACACACACACACACGCGCGCGCGCATACACACACGCACACCACTGTAGCTGGACCGGCGACTTGATAGTGTAACGTCTGCTGTCTGAGGGTCAGCAGTGGCGACGTAAGCAAACGAAGAAAAACACGAGAACGGAAAAACAACAAGTAAAACCAAGGCGGGACGGAAGCAACATGCACCGTCCACCGTCTGTACGGGGTGGCTAGCACAATCAAGTGCGGGCGAAGCGGCAGTGTTCCTGCACTTATCTTATAGGACCGAGTTTTGGGCCACAGGTCTTGATCACCAAGCGTCCTCCAGGTGAGGAGAACAACGAGGAGGCTCTGCGCAGCTTTGTGCTCGCAGGCGGCTGTAGTGTGCCGGTGAGGTGTTCAGGAAGCACTGTAAAAAGAACGGACAGGTGAGGTACTACGTACCTATGCTAATAAGCCATCATAATTTAAATGCTAAAATGTCCGCACGTGATCCTCTTAAAACTCGGGCACACAAAGCGGATGTTCAGTGTCCCATTGACCACAATGGACCACTAAACGAAGCTTTTAAGAAAAATGCGAAATGAAGCAACTGAGAGCTAAAACAACATGCAAACAATGCCACAGTGCAGCTTTTCTCAAACGGGTCAATTTTGAAATCATTTTAATCAACTCTGTCTTCATTGATCAGAAGGTTTTTGCAAATTTTGAATTAAAAAATTTTAACTGCAGGAATCATAAAATCGTCTCATCAGTGACGTTTATAGAGCCATTAAAAAATTAAATATGTGCTGAACAGACAAACGGAGGTGTAAGAGGCCTGTGTGACCAGCAGGAGGCAGCAGAGGACCGACAGCCGCAAGTTCCTCCTCAGAGAGGCCTGAGAAGGTTCTGCACCTTCAGCTCCTCCAGGAGGTCCTCAGCAAAGTGTCAGAGTTTGTTGGTTTTTTACCTCGGTCGGCAGAGTCACAGTATGAAGCTTGCAGCCAGGGGGCACTGCAGCTCACTCAACACCTACATGGTTTGAAAAGGAAATTGAGTGGAATTCATCTGGAATGAAAAGAAAAGCACAACTACAGCAGAAAAACTGAACACAAAGACGCACAAAGTTTGAACTACACACTGATTTTCATCATCAGTGACAGGACCCAGCCCCTTCACCCACCGGGAGGATCGGTACCCAAAGCAGGCCCGGGCACCCAGAGGCCCCCCCCCTACGGACCCAGTATGGCGCATCGACCGCCCCCCTCCACCCCCCACCCCCCCAGCCGCCCCCACCGCCCCGGGACCCCCCGGCGCCAGGGGACAGCCCCCCCCCGGCCCCCGAGGCCACAGCCGCACCCCCGTCCCCAACGCCGGCAAAGCGGGCCCCCAAGCGAGAGTCCCCCCTTCTTCCCCCTGTGCCCTGTAAAAGAAGAAAATAAATAAATACATACATAAAATAAAAAGATAAAGAAAACTCGGGTCGTCGCCGCCCAGCCGCCCCCAAGCGGCGCAGGGGGACCACCCGGGCAGCGGCCCGGTCCCAGGATTGGGGGAAGGGGGACTCCGCCGCAAGTGGCGAGGTCCCCATAAGCCCAGCCGGTCTCGCACCCCAGGGGCACCGGACCGCACAGGGTCCATCCAGGGTGGGAAAGATGCCGGATCCCGCCCCCGCTAGCAGGCCGACCCCACTGTGTGTAGGGGTGTCAGTGTGTGTATATGTGCACTTGCTGGTGTGTTGAGCTATGGTGCGTTTAAAATGGAGGGGTGGTAAGGCCCTGGGGCAACCACACTGCTGCTGAGCAGGGCGATGGAGACCCTCATCCAAAGCCCTTGTGATAATGTCAGTGGGTCATTGACTGCGTGGGGGCCAGGTCCTCGCCAACGAGGGTGCAGTCGGTGCCCCATAGCAAGGGTGAGGAGACCGTACTGGGGGCAGGCCCACCGGGGACCCAGTCGCCGCCCACATCGAGTCCCCCGCGGCGCCCGGCCAGAAGGCCGGGCAGCGACCACCCAAGACACAAATCCCCCGAAACAGAAGAAAATTAATTAATTAATTAAAAATTTAGGGAAAAAAAAAAAAATAATAAAAAAAATACACCTATTATGTGACCAGGGGGGACTCCCGGTCAGGGCGCCCCCTCAGCGACATCGGGGCCGGGGACACCACAGGGATCCAGGAGCCAAAGGGGGCCCACCCCCCACCGCCCGAGGGCCCCGGGGCAGCGGCAGCGACCAGGGAGACGGAGGGCGAAGGTGGGGCAGAAGGCACCACCCGGGCACACAGGAGCGGTAGCCGGCGAACGCGCAGCCCCACTCTTAATTGTAGATTAGGTTGTTTTATCAGTGAAAAGGTGTTCAGGCAGATTGTTCTCCAGAAATTAGAGTGAGGCTGGAGAGACAGGTCTCTTTCCCACTTAACAATTGGGATAGAAATCGTGTAAGCAACTCACTCCAATATAACTGCACTCGTCCTTCTCTCACATTACATTGGATCACAATGACCAAACAACACAACAAAGACAATGATGCCACTGTGCTGCCACATCCAGACTCTGTGTAGGTCTGTAGGCCTCTTGGACCTTCATGTGAACCACTGCGTGTTGACTGGAGGTAAAACATGACTGACTGCTGTCCTCCTCCCTGGACAATGCAATCTCACTTTCAATCTCACAGCCACTAAAAAACCTGATTGTGATTGAGAGGTCCTCAGCAGCCAATCACTGTTGGGAGTCCAGCCTTCAAACACTCCTCCTGAATCCACAGTCACATCTGTGAGCATCTGGAACTTTGGCCCTGATCCTCCACACCACACAACTTGGGATGACAGCGCCACCTACCTGTATCCTTTCAGCAGCCAGTCCCATGCTCTGACCCGTTTCCACTGTGGCCTGTTGTGTCATCTGGACCGGAGTCTGGATCATCAGTGTCCAGGTTCATGGAATGAGTCAGAGTGCCGCCGTCCTGTGATGTAATGATAGAGAATCACTCTATTTATACTAATGTGCAGAACCACTAGAGTGTCATTTCTTCACTGCTGTCAGCAACAAGCATTTGGTGTCACACTGGTGTACAACACTTATGGGCTAATTAATAAGAACTGACACATTTATGAATCACCCGCAATGCCCAGATTGTTGCTGCTTATCTGCTGATATGAGCCGTCAACTGTTGCAATATAGAACCACGGGCAGGAAATTACAATTAGTGTAGAGTGTATTATAATTTAAAAGTTTACTTACGGTAGTTCTTTAAAGAATTTAGCAGGGATGGAACAGGCTAACGTGACGACGTCACCTGTAACACGGTAGGAGCTGAACCTTCTGTCATGGCGAAAACTCCGTGTTACGTCCCGTCTAGGGGGACCGAGACACAACGTGTGGGACACCTTCCCCCACTCCCAAGCCTCATTAATTTTTCACTGCAGTTGGCAGTTTCAACAAAAAACCTTTTATTAATCAGTAAATGAAATAAATAAAACAACTTAACCGGTGGGCAGCAAAGGCTTCAGGGTGGGCCCAGGCCAAAATAATAAACCAAACTCCAACTAGCTCGCCTTAAGAACAAACTAAAGAAAGAAAGAGAACCCAAATACAGAAAGGCTAACCTCCCTACATACTTATTAAACAGGAGAAAAGAGGGGACAAAGAAAATGGCAGCCCACCCCTACGGCAGCGTGCTCTAACGCCATTTCAGAAGTGACTAACTGCAGAGTTGGGAGCGGAGGAGGGATGACCGTCAGGCTGGCTCGACTGCTCCTCCTTCTCAGCCGTGGCGTGTCCAATCAGCAGCCGACATCCAGGACCGCACCTGCAAGGCGTCATCCACTCTCTCTCTCTCTCTCACACACACACACACACACACACACACACACACACACACACACACACACAAAAAAAAAAAACATAGAGGCACCTAGACCCACCTGTGGGTCATAACACCCCCTCTCTTAAGAACTAAACCCTATTAACATACCTACAAATAAAACTAAACAAGAAAAACCTCAGTTCGCCCGAAATAAGAATTCCGCAGCTAGTCCACATGTACACGTGATAACGCATCTGCCAACACATTATCAACCCCCCTTCCTGTGGCAAATCTGGACATTGAAGTCTTGGAGGAGCAGATACCACCGCATCTACGAGGGCATTATAGTCTGTAAAAACCTAACCCCAAATTATCATCAAGATGGGCACTGTCAGAAGGAGAACCAAAGCTTCTTTCTTAACTTCCCAATATTGACTCTATGTGCGTGCTGCTTACTTGTGGCATGTCCCTCTACTTCTGTCATGGTGCAAAACTGACGTACGGCGGGGGTGGTCAGAAAACAATAGTGGGTGGCTCTCAATTAATTTAACAATATCATGACGGGCTGATGCAGGCAAATTGGACAAAAACGAGCTTAAGTTATTCATAATTTCAGAGTTTCCCAGGCGCGCCGAAGGAACGCCGATTTTTTTTTTTTTTCAATGAGCCCTCCCTCCGCCAATGGGCACGGAGGGGGCGGAGGCTCAGGCGACACATTTTTCCGAGCAATGTAACGTAATTTTCAAAATAAACTAATTTCAAAATAAAAACCGAATGACAAATTCGATCATATATCATAATTGTATGTTATATTTGTCAGTACATTGTATCAGAGTGCGAGAGAGATTAAACACACACACACACACACACACACACACACACACACACACACACAAAAGTAAGCTACGGAGCGGGCTGGCTACAGGGCGAGGGGGGGCGATGATGAAAATGATTTTTTTTTTTTTTTTTTTTTTAAAGGAAAAAAGACTGCAGCTGAGCAGAAGCGCTTGTCGACCGTCGCGGAGCTGTTCGTGTCTGGTGTGAACCAGTTGGAGCCTCGCTCGCGAAATCCGTCGGCGCTCCGCTTCGCGGCGCTTCCGCTTCCATTGAAATGAATGGCACGAGCCGCGCGCCTGTTCGCGTCTGGTCTGAACCACTACATTCAGTGCGTTTACATGGCACTAGAGAAAATCGAATTATTGCCTTAGTCCGATTATGATCGGAGAACTCACGTGCATGTAAACACCTTACTCCGATTATGATTGGAGTTTGAGAACTCCGATTGGAATCGGAGAACTCCAATTGAGACACCCAGATAATGCGATTGGAATTCGAATTTCTCTGCCATGTATACGCCTTAATCGGACTATTAACTGGACAATGCGAGTGCGCATGCGCCACGCCTCGCTCTCGCGACTCATGACCGCACAACTACGTCGTCTAACAAAACAGACGGCGCGAAACAACCTGGCAAACGTGAATAAGAATGTTGACTTTTGGAGAGAGGATGAGACCGGGGCGATGCTTTCTCTTCTAAAAGAGATGGACATATTAAAATAACACGCAACGGAGACCTTTTTAAAAAGGGTAGTGCAGCAAATGCAGGGCTCCGGCTTTGCGCACCCCTGAACAAATACGTATTCCTTCATATTTATATTTCTACCTTTTCGTTCACATTTTTTGTAAGTTAGAAGAATTTTAACTTTGTAAATAAAAGCACAGCAAAGAGATGTTTTTCTGATTTGTTTTTAATTTGGTAATTTCGCTGTTATTCTGCTGGAAACGGCGTGCAGCGGCACCAGCTTCCTCCATGGTCGGCACTTTAATGAGCGTGTGTATAACTGAAGACACCGTTCCTTTGCAAAACCTGTACACAAACTCTCCCACCAGTCTGCTCCGAACCCGAATCCAACAAGAACGAGAGTTTGGGGTCCGTAGCGACGGCACAAAGCGTAGCATCGAAGTGTTGTTGTCGCCCTCCAACAGCAAACAACGTTCTTGTCTGCCTTTTAAAATAACCAGGAGCACAAGAAATAGGGTACACCTTATCTGCAAAGCAAGTAACACGTACATTATGAACTATCGTTCCATATCATAATAGATTTAATATGTCAACCGAAAGCAGCTGACCGGCTGAAAAGACTCACTCCACCCCCTAGTGTTGGGAGGAGGACACGTTCCCGTCAATAATTTGAATTTTTCAGCTGCATGGATACGGGGACCAAGGTGAGAACTCCGATTGGACGAGAAAACAGAATTATTGCTTAGTCCGATTAAGCTCTGCATGTAAACGCACTCATTGATTAACATGGGCGCTGAATGGAAGCGCTCGGCGCTTCCACGTCCAGTGTGAACCGGGCGTAACTTTTCAACATTTTGACGTGGCAGATGCGGGACGATCGTTTTCTATCAGGAGTGTGCACTACATAATCTGTATCGGAAAGTTTGCGCTCCACGACATACAGACCAGAAAAATGAGCCTGCAAACGGGAACCGGGTAACGGCAACAATACCAACACTCGGTCGCCTGTCTCAAAAACTCGAGCCACAGCTTTCTTGTCAAACTGCCGCTTCATTTTAGACTGGCTGGCGACAAGAGTTTTGTGAGCAGTTTCACAAGCACGATGCAAGCATTCACAAAAAAAAATGACGTAATCTAACACATTATTCTCTACTCATTTAACATCGGAAAGCCACTTACCCCTTAACAGACGCGAGGGTCCTCTCACCGAACACTAAATCAGCTGGGCTGAACCCGAGGGACTCCAAAACATACAATCGAGACTGAAGATACACTTTATGCTTTGGAACCATCACTGTGCTCACTGTGCCCCCCCCCCCACACACACACACACATACACACACACACACACACACTAAAATATACGAATTGCAGTAGGTTGGTTTTGTTGCTCTTGGTTGTCTGTTAGTTTTTTGAGAGTTAGTAGTAGATAGATCCCTAGATAGTAAGTTTGATAGATGGATATAAATAGATAAGTTAGTTACACACACACACAAGTTACACACACACACTCGCACATACATACATATACATATATATATATATATATATATATATATATATATATGTATATAAACCTCTTTCAATGAACTCCAAAACATACATGGTGAAAATCCATATTATTATTATGTTGTTTTTTTAAATGCTCATACAAAACAAAAAAAATGTGTGACATTCACTTGTAGTGCATTATTTCCGCTAGCAAGCTTCTCTTGTTACGACTGACCACATTGACCTATGTTTTCCATATACTCACCTGAATCACATCCCCTGCAAGGTCAACGATCTCGTCTCAGACCTCCCCCTGAGGTGATCGGTAGAGAGACGCACAAACAGCACGTGACCTCTACGATGAGCTTCCACCCACGGAAATGCCATAGGAGGACACGCATTAAATAGTATGGCTTGTCCACCAGAAGGCTGTATTATGGTGTACATAATATAAAACTTATATAAAACTTCGGCCCAGTTCTGCTTGTATTGCAATGTTTGTTGTTCCTGAAGTTTCATTTTTCGTCCCTTTTTATTTTTTACATCCATGTTTGTGACGAAATAGTATTGTGAATCGCTAGCTCGCATTGCATGCTGGGAAACAGCGTCACTCAAGGAAGTTTTGGCTTCGCTGACACGGTCCTGAAGGGAAGTGGGTTTTAGTGCACTGGAACGGGATGAATGTGTTCAATCAAGCAGTACAAACCTGATTAATTGTCTTAATACTTGACTTGGAATGGCCATATTGTTTAGGATTAGAATTAGATGACAACTTGTTCACAATATTTGCAACTATTCAATTTGACCAGCAGGTGTCAGTAGAAGACGAAATTTCATGTTGACTATTTCCTAATGGAAGTGCTCTCTTTACGTTGGATTTTTCTCATAATTATTTGAAGTGTAGGCCTGTAGTTGATGAGAAATCACGGTGTGCTAACGCTACTCAAACAGCTTAGATGAAAAAAGGGAGTGTGATTTGGGTTTGTGGTACATTATGACAATCTTGGACTTGCAAGACTGAGGCGATGGTTCAATTCCCATCAATGTGTATTATATATGTGTTATTTAGCTAATCTATTCTACATTTTAAATAGATCACATTTGACATCTGACCCACTGAACACTTACTATTGAACATATTTTTAAACTATGGGCTATTTAGTCTTGTTTTAGGATATAATATAATTCATTGCACAAACTGTCAGGCTAAGTATAAGAGCTATAGTCTACTACAATCAGTCGTGCCAAAAAAGAGACATTGTCTTTATTTTTCATTTTTATTTTATTGTGTCAGCATTGAACCATACAAGCATGTAGTGTTGTCCAACAAGAATGCATGGCGAATCAAATCCCAAACAACCTATGAAACAATGAACACGTTTCCATTGCACTTCATTTTATTGAGCACCAGATGATCTCCTCGAGCACTGTGTCATTGAAGCCTCGAGTAATGAACCATTTTTTGAAACAAGTGTCGAAGCTTCAACAAAGCCTCGATCGGCCATCACTACCTACGGCTGCGTGCTCTAACACCATTTCAGAAGTGACTAACTGCAGAGTTGGGAGCGGAGGAGGGACGACCGTCAGGCTGGCTCGACTGCTCCTCCTTCTCAGCCGTGGCGCGTCCAATCAGCAGCCGACATCCAGGACCGCACCTGCAAGGCGTCGTCCACTGTCAGACACACACACACACACACACACACACACACACACACACACACACACACACACACACACACACACACACACACACACACACGTGATTTTGAACAAATCTTTGACCACACATATTCTAAAAAAAATGTAAAGAGGTGTCAGAGATCTTGGAAAAAGACAGTTTTCTAGTGATTCAGGAGCCATGTGACAGCCATATTGTGTCTAATGTAGATGTGGAGGTCACAAATGATGAAGAGGTCACAAATGATGAAGAGGTCAGAGCAACAATGAAGGGATTGACTGTTCAGTTAACATGTTCAATGTTAAAATATTCACATGAAAAAAACCTGAAAATCGTTACGGCAGATGTAAAAATGTTTTTGAAAGAAAGTGTTGAAAGTTATCTTGAAATCATTTATGAGGATACTCATTATAATATTGATGAAGTGTTGTTGTTTCATGTTTTGTTGGCTGTTTCAAGGGTTTATTTAGTTTGTTGTGACACAATCTAAGGTTCAATTTGTAAAGAAATAAAAGTTTTTGTGAAAAAAGATAGTGGTCAAAGTGATTGATATTTGTGTTTGTGTTTTTTGTAGTCTTGTCTGGATTTGTCCTGTTCGTTTCTGGTCTGTGTTTGTGTTCCCACTCTTGGCCTTCACCTTGTCGTGGTGAGTGGGCTTTTAACTAAGACAGGCCAATTATATATATTGTGTGAAGCCAGCAAAACAGTCATTATTATGAGAATTACAACTGAAGCACACTAAATAATACACCATAAGTCACATTTTGCTTTTCTGTTATTAATCTAATGTGTGTTATGTCAAGCCTCCACAGTGGCGTGCTGCAGTCAAGATGAGACGAACAAGGTGAATGGATGGACGGATTGATGAGCCCAGCGAGCCTCCACCATCCACAGACAAGCCAGTCCCATTTTCCACCCAGAAGGATGCCTCTTCCATCTATCTTTGCCTGCCAGGGAAATGCAACCAAACATAGTAATTACAGATGGTGTTGTCTCTGTTAAAGTGACACATGAAAAAAAACAAAAAAAAAACAACTTGTGATTCATGTTCATGACAATAACAATCAAACAGATTTTCTTCATTCTTCCAATGAGTTTCGCAAACAAACATGGAATTTTCCCTGGATCATACTAATACTTTTGTATATTATATAAAGGAAATTATAAAAGTCATTAACACATTTGTGGTGGTTCTATATTAAAGGAGATAGTCAAACGTAAACACGTCCAGTGATACACTGTAGAATGGACATGTAAATGATTACAACTTTCTTGACTACTCTGCTTGTACACAAGTAAACGGGGTCCTGTTTTTCAGTCAATAAATACTGTTCAGAACCGAAATGATGAGTATGTCATCTGTGAAAGAGTAAAAAGCATGTTGGAGGCCAGATTTAGCACTTGGCCTACCACCTTAGCACAGTAGTACAGGAAATTAGTCTACAAACAATGGACATTGTCATACGCAATGCCCATACAATGACACTGTCCCCTTAATACGATGCTTTAGAGCAGGGGTGTCCAAACTACGGCCCACGTGCCAACTGCGGCCCGCAGTCCATTTTTAATTGGCCCGCAACAAATGTTATAAATAGAATAGAATATGGCCCGCACTTCAACTTTTGCCTGAGTGTATTGCACTTCTTCAGTTTAACACCAGGGGGAGCTGCTCAACACTGAGTGCAATGCAGTTCCTACTTTAAGTGAGTAAAAAATATATTCCACAGTACCCGTGTGTTAATAAGCATGCATGTGCAGGTACACACGCGACAAATATCAATAATGTGCATTAATTCTGTCACTACCCTGCTTTTGCGCACCACTTTCTTAGATGCGTTTTTCTTGTTAACACAGAGTGCACACCGCTGTGCACAGCGTACACGCTGCACACGCAAAGTCAGCTGATCTCATCTGATGCAGATTTCCTCCTTGATCAAGTGACATTTGTCAGGATTTTTGACACGAGTGGCGTCGGATCAGCACCGCAGCTGGATGGCCCGGTTTACACGCCCAGCGCAGCTGACACTCACCAGAATAATGCAGCACTCCTGTTATTAAGTCCAGTTCAGTCTGTTAATGTTGACAACCGTTTCAAACGAACGTTAAGAGCTGTATTGCTTTTTTTTTTTTTTTTTTTTTCCCCTTGTCCGGTCTGGCCATAATGACAAGCAGAAGTGTCTCTGAATGTCTATGATGGCTGACAGATTTTATTCTCAGAGGTAGATCTTGAGAGTGTGAGCCACGTGGGTGGTTTCAGGAGCGACCTCTTCAGTGGTTTTATTATAATGTTCTTGGTGACATTCTGGCCATGACCGGACTGAGGGGGACAGATAGGGGGGTGAGTAGAGAGGGGAAATGAGTGTGGGGGGGGGATGATGAGATGATGAGAGGGATAGAGAGAGAGGAGTAGAGGAGGCAACTGGCAACAATATACAATTGTGTTAAAAGAGAACAAAACAGATCGTAAATGTGCATAGCTAATTGTCAGATAGTGCATATATACCCATACAAACATACATGCGTTCATACAGTGATGTTAATAATAATAGCGATGATAATAATAGCAACGTTAATAGTAATAATAATAATGATAATAATAGTTATAATAATAATAATAATAATAATAATGTTGATAGTAATAATAACGATGATAATAATCTACTC
This sequence comes from Nelusetta ayraudi, assembly GCF_046127955.1. Classification (NCBI taxonomy): domain Eukaryota; kingdom Metazoa; phylum Chordata; class Actinopteri; order Tetraodontiformes; family Monacanthidae; genus Nelusetta; species Nelusetta ayraudi. The sequence continues at coordinate 731,553 of NW_027466185.1, forward strand.
ATGGATCAATAAGACAATAAGCTATGCAATAGTGTACAACAGTGTACCCGCGCTTGTGTATATTTGTGTGTGTGTGTGCGTGTGTGCGGGTGTGTGTGTATATTTGCATGTGTGTATACTTGTGTGTGTGTGCATGTTTGCATCTGTGTATACGTGTGTGTGTGCGTGTGTGTGCGTGTGTGTGTGTGTGTGTGTATGGATGTGGTGGTGTGTGTATGGATGTGGTGGTGTGTGTACCTGAATGTGGGAGTGGGTGTGTTTAAGTACGTCACTGGAAGTAGGCTGCCAATTAGTGCAGTCTCCGAGGCCGCAACCGCCCCAAGCCAGTGACGAGCCGGGGGGGGGGGGGGGGGGGAGTGGCCCGGACACGGCATACCCACCGCAAAACCGGCCAGGAAGAGGCCCGGAGCAGCAGGCCCCCGGGCCGGAGGGCACCCGCCCCACGAGGAGCCAGGGCAGGATGACAGGGAGGCAGATACCCCAAGGAGAAGGGACACCACCCAGGGCGGACAGGCAGCAGAGCCCGGCCCCCGGACGGGGCCCCCCAGGGCAAGCGAGACCAGACTCATCCCCATGACAGGACCCAGCCCCTTCACCCACCGGGAGGATCGGTACCCAAGGCAGGCCCGGGCACCCAGAGGCCCCCCCCCTACGGACCCAGTATGGCGCATCAACCGGCCCCCTCCACCCCCCACACACAGTACAATAGCTTTATTGCTAAGCCTAATAACTTAAATAACAAGCTTGAAATTTACCCGTCCCATTTTTCCCTTTATTGTTTTTTCTGTGTACTGTAAATCTTATGTCTAAGAAGAAATCAGAGGCTGCTGTTCTGAGAATGAGCTACCAAAGCTTTTTCTGAATAAATCAATAAAGATCCATTTATGGAAAGCTGTGATGAAAGCAGTTTTGTCTTTGATTATATTCAACAGTGTAACATATTTGACCACTTTTAATTGATTTTTCTAGTTAAGGCTGTATACCTAATTTCTAGTAAGTGGCCCAGCTTACACAACAAGTAGTGACTCAAAAGTAATTGGAGGGTGCTACATAGAAGCGGTACAGCGTTTTGGGGGGTGCCCTAGAGTTGTCTTGGAACCGAAAATGGCCATGTTAGAGGCTTCCAGCGTTTCCTCGTCCCTGTTCAACCAGACGACACCCTTGATAGTTACTTGGAGGGGGCCAGCACCGCCAATCAAATAATTGAATATTGGTGGGGTTTCCTGCGTGGCCAGCACATGGAGTTCTGGTTAGCCTTGTTATCAGACCTCAGAGACAACGGGCATTTTGATTGCGAGTTTCTGGACAAAAGTCTCCTGCAGTTTTGTTGTATGGGCCTCCATACAGGTGAGTTCATGAATAATGTTTTATTTTCATTTTGTGCGCATGTGTATGTGAGTGAGAGAGAGGGGAGGGAGGACAGAAACTGGAAAGGGGGTGTTGGGAAGACAGACAGACAGAGACGGGAGGAAAGGAAAAAGAATGCTAAAGAGAAGGGGTAGCAAAGGGAAAGGAACAGAGATGGAAGGGGAGAGAGATGGAACAGAAGGGTAGAAACAGAGAGGATAAGAGATGGGGAGAAAGAGGGGGGGGGGGTGAACAGTGACAGGGAGGGAGGGAGAGGGTGGGGTTGCTCATGTGTGAATGCTGTAATTTAGTGTTTTATTTATGTTCTGCTGGCACAGCTCTTCCTAAATGTATACATTTTCTACAGGATGAGTTGGATGACACTGCACAGGTGTGGAATGCACACAACATAAGAAAATGAAAATGCATATAGGAATATTTATTAATGATTTTAATTATGAGTCAAATAATGCAGTTTCGTTCTTAAAATGAAAAAGCATTCTGCTATTGCTTTTTCATTTTTGAATTTTACATTTCATATTGAATTTTGGTAACTCTTTGCTGGTGCATGTTTTGAAAATTAAATCTCAAATGTGTTTTCCTTTTTCATTTGAATTAAGTACAAGAATGAGCAGTCTTGAAGAAGAAAATGAAAATGCAGATTGAATGACTTATTAACCATTTTAATTATGAGTCAAATAATGCAGCTTCGTTCTTAAAATTTAAAAGCATTTCTGCTATTATATTCTTATTTTAATTTGGATTATGGTAACTGCTTCCATATAAAACAAATACATCCATAAATATATACAATGTGAGAATTGTTTCTTGCAAGAGCTGTACTTCAACCCATGACCATCGATAAAAGTGTACACATCTAATCGTAAACAATCTGCTGCAACCTGAATTTCCACTTCTGTGTCTATAAATCAGTCACAGCTTGACTGATGGCTCTGAAGAAGCAGTTTCCATCAGCCTCTACATTCTCATTTGTACACGGCGAACCTAATGGGCCTTTGCAATTAGAAATTGGAAAACTTGCACGGTCCAAATGAATCTTCAAGTTTTTGCAAAGGTCTAAACAAACATCAACATCAAGGGGAGAGAAGTTACACTCTTCATTGGTCACAGCACTGACAAACTCTACGTCAGAATTATCCATGTCAAAGTGAGGAGTTTTGCTCTTCTGAAGTGACTCACGGTTGCCAGCTGGTGCTGGAATTTTAAACCGTGACCGGTTTCGCCTTGATGAAAAGAACCATGCAGAACCTTGGCTAATCTAATACCAGTGCCATGATCTGCCACTGCATCTTCACTAGTACTAACTGATGATGGATCACAAATCACATGTGCGAGGCGTAGAACGAGCGGAGCAGTCAGAGGCAACAGAAGAAGAAAGAAAAGCCTCCTTAGCTTAGTTGATCTTCTGTGTTGCCTCCTGGACGGTGCTGGCCTCCTCTGGCTTGGTGCTGGCAACCACGGGAGCCACAGGAACCACGGGCACAGCTCTGGTCATCTGTGGCGTCGCCTCCAACTGATTAAAATAAGAAAGATGTGATTTTATGCCAATAAACATAGAAAGGAAAACACTAGGCTTTACACGATCACGATTTTTGTGCCGATCACCGATCAGTGAGTTTAAATAAACCGATCACCGATCCGATCACGTTAGGGGCAATAAATACTTGTTTCTGTACATCCCTTGCCTTCTCACGAGCACTGTCTAAAGTCGTTTGCTTTAGCATCTGTTTCAGAGTTTGCTTTTCTTTTTCTTTCTCCGCGCTGCGTTTCTTGAACTCGACATGCTCCTCCGTGTGTATCTTTTCCAAGCGCCTGATTAAATTTGTGGTGTTGAAATTTTTTGCCAAAGTTCCCCCGCTAGGTACTGTAGCGTTGCATATATTGCAGATAGCTTGTGCTATGTCTGTTTCTCTCACTTTGAAAAACTTCCACACCTCCGACACGTTTGTTTGTGTCGCCCATGGATGTTGCTGTCGTGAAGATTCAAAGAAACTTTATTGTCCCTCACATAGCGACAGTACTCAAAAAAGGAAGAGGCACGAAGACGAAAATGAAGGTTTTTGAATCATGAATCATTAGCTCTCGGATACAAACAAATAAACATGTCGATGCTGTGAAACTACTTTGGAGGAAATGAGACAGATTATGGTGATTCATGACATGACACCCGAAAAAATGCCAAATATCGGCCGATCCGATACAGCCGATAAGATTGGTGTAAAGCCTAGAAAACACACAGGTGATGAAGTGGAAATGAATAAGTACAAACCTGCTGCACTGCTGTGACATTGCTGGAGGCAGACTCAGTCATGTGGACAGTTGAACGTGTTGCCCACACCTGCAAATACAAGGACACAAAGTAACGTTTAAAGAACTGAATTTATTGTCCTATCACAAAGATGCACACAATGAAATACACATATCCCAAATACCAACATGTCACTTGTTTGTTTTGGTTTTTGAGGCAACGCGTGCTGATCAACGTCTCAGGCTGGACATCTGGAAGAACATAAAGAAATTAATTCATAAACAAAGTAACACACTAATTAAACTGTACATGTACTGTACATATGTGATCTTGTGTTGATAATAGGGGTGGGGCGATACGGCTAACCCACGATTCGATACTGTGACGATATTTGGCCCACGATAATGACAACATCACGACACACGATATCTTCGATATCTTCGAAATTTTGCAGACGATATTGTCATAACCCGGCTCAAGAGTTATGACAATAACGGAAGGGACACTGCGGATTGCGATTAATCAAAAGGTTTATTATAACAAAATAGATAATTGTATCTACCTTTTATCCTGCAGGGGGCATCGGCACAGGTGTCCTAATCGGAAGATGCCACTCCCACATCCACCGCTTTCCACCATTTCTAGAACGCAAGTAATGTTGTGTTGTTACAATATTCACCGTCATCATTATTGAATATTGATTCACATTCCCTGACACTCAGTTACACAAAAAAAACAAAAACAGTATGGGGACAGCATATAGTGTTGTGTTCCTATCACCACTGATAACATGTTTGTTCCAACAGACTCCCACCCACCCTCAAGTTACAACTACCAGGGGAGTGTATCACTACCTATGCCTAGTACACAGCTCTACTCCCCAATAAAATCTTTCCATTCTGCCATGGTCTTTTTTGTATGAGGCTGTGGTGTCTCACTCATGGATAGTGTCCTGTAGCACTTCTGTCTGAATGACAGAGAGAAGGGTTGCCACACACTTTTGGATATGTGAGGTGCAGGGCATAGTCGTAACCCATCAGATGAAGCAGACCGTCACTCAAGTCTTCCTTGGCAAGCGTGGTGGCGGGAGTGGCTCCAAGACAGATGAGACAGCGGGTCCCATCAAACAGCAACACAGGGCTGCAGAAAGACCTCTTCTGCGAGTACATTGTGGGATCTTCTGTTGGCTAAAGAAAAAGAAGAAGGAAACGCCACATCCATGCATGGAACTATGAAGTGTTGAATGTGAGAAAATGCAAACAAACTTTCACCTGAATGACATGAAGCAGTGCCTCACTGGCATGTCCCAGCTTCTTCGGTGGTGGACTTGGTGAAGGAAAGAGTGTGGGGAGTGCCCTGAGCAGCGCGATGGAATTTTCCACTGGAATAGAACAAATCAACTTTGAGTTCAAAGTTAGTCTTCCTAAAAATGAGTCTTATTAGGTTTGTGTTGATCACAAAAAAAATCTTATTTTTTCAGCATGAAGAGTATTACCATTCTGCATCTATTCATTCAGCGCAACATAAAGGAAACAGCTACACAGTCAATTAGAGACACAGCAAAATGACTCACCTACATCCAGCGTTATGCGTGGCTTCATCACTTCATTTTTTTTTCAAACACCATAAAATTACACATTGGTGCAGAAGTCTTCCCATCTCTTTTTTTAGTTCATCAATGAATTTTCTGTTGCCCTTATCCAGAATGCGCCGCAGCTCATTCATCGCCTATTAATGCAAGTCAGTGTTAAAATCTGCAAAAATGCTTGCTTTTCATCATAAACCAAAACAAGTTAATCACTTACACGATAAAGATCCTTGACACATGGATATGCATCCAGGATCTTTGTTGGCCTTGTCCTGTTCTTTCAGAACATCACTATCAATGAAGGATCTTCTTGCTTGAAACTGCAGGTCAAGAATTTGGGAGACAGCATCTTGGTTGGGTTTTGGTTTCTTGTACAGCTCCTGCAGGGTCTGATAATGTCTGGCCTGTGCTGTCAGACCATCTTTGGCTGATGAAATGGAGGAGACAAATCAGTAAATCAGTCAAATGGATGAAATTGTTTGGAGCATCAAAATATATCAAATGACAATTCAAATGTAAAAATGCCTGTGATATATCATGATATCCAAAACTATCATAACATTGCCTAGCTTTCATACATTATCATTATTATTAAAATGGACACGTTTCTACTTATGTGAAGTGTGGCCATTATCAGAACTGCGCCCTGGTGTGTGACACAAAATAATTGTTGATCCACCAATTGAGTCTGCATCATGATCTTCTTCTTGGTCACTTGATGAGAAGTCAATGCGATGCCTTTTCTTCTTGTGGCCCCTCTCTGGTGAATCTCTTGTGAAGATTCTTGTAAGTGCTCACTTGATAAATAAAATTTCACTCATTGAAAGAACAAATAAAGATGGAAAGTGAACATGCACAGATAAAAAAACGTATCAGCCAAAAATAACCACACGCTTCAAAATCTAAGTGCGCAAAATAATATAATCACTTACATGTTTCATTGTTTTGTCTTAATCCTTCAGCATGGGATAATACTCCACTAGTCTTTTAGCCATTGCAGTGACTTCATGCTTAGAAGGGTACCGGACCCCCTCTCCTTGCTGACTGGCTCTCAAGATAGAGATCATGCTGGTGAAAGTGTTTCTCACCAGCCTGCATCTCAGCTCTTTGAACATGACACATTTCCCCTCACTGGCAGCGCGGGCCATCTGGAAGTAGTGCTTACGAGCTTGCTCCAACTCACTGTCTGTATAGAGGGTGGGCAAACTTTTTTTTAGCAACGGGCCACATGACAGACCTGCATCGAGTCGGCGGGCCACGGAAGGGGGGGTTGTAGGTAGGTACAGAATTAGTCCGGGTGCAGAATCGTTCTGGGCGTAGTGACTGCCTGATACGGCAACTCCATTGGGACATACCTCTACATCGCGGTCGAACGTGATATATGGATAGATCACGGTCAAAACGCTATTTCGCGGGTGATAGATAGATAGATAGATAGATAGATAGATAGATAGATAGATAGATAGATAGTGTGTGTTGAATACATACATTCGTATATATATGTATATATATATATATATATATATATATATATATATATATATATATATATATATATATATATATATATATATATATATACACATATATGTGAAGAGAGAGAGAGAGAGAGAATTTCGTGTATACAATATAATACAAAGTACTGTAAATACGGCAGGGATTGACAGAAAAAAAAAGATAACCTTAATCAACCGATGTAGTTTGTCCTAATAGAGTTGCCGTATGTGACGTTGTTGGCATTCGCCCACTGGACAGAGGCGACTGCCAATTACGTCACATACGGCAACTCTATAAACGTACCGCGATCTATCCATATATCACGTTCGAACGCGATGTAGAGGTATGTCCCAATGGAGTTGCCGTATCGGCAGTCACTTCCGCCCAGAACGATTCTGCACCCGGACTAATTCTGTACCTACACCTCGTTGACGGGGGGGAAGCACGCTATTGCTATCGCGCTACGCTAACTCGGCAAAGTTACGTGCCGACAAAGTTTCGTTGGGGGGTGCGGTGTTGGGGGGTTATGACTGGCTTCACGCGGGCCGGACAGAGACACGCAACGGGCCGGATGTGGCCCGCGGGCTGGGGTTTGCCCATGTCTAGTTTCGACAACATCCAGTATTGTGGAGGAGCAGGAAGCTGGAGGGTCCTCTTTGGGCTGCTTTTCACCAAAGGAGTGGATGTCTGAGGACAGATTGGAGATGTCTCCTGGTGAAGACACAGTTCCTGGCTTCATTCGGGGCAGCCTTGTCTGGTACGGTGGAATTCTCAGCCGAGAGGAAACCAGATCCAAAACATTATGAACAAGAGAGAAACAATAGACCCAATTAGGAAAAAAAAGAAAAAAAAAAGAGTTATGTTCGATGTTTTCAGAGCAAAGTAGGTAACCAATCACATCTACACTAATAAGGGCCCAAATCCTTTTCCTCCTGAGAAAGTGTTCTGGTCCAGGAAAAAGGTCTCTCAAATCTTCACGACGGAGGGTGTGGACCAAGACTTCATCGATGTTGGCAGCTATAAAGACAGTCCAATCATTAACAAACCTTTTAAACTTAACAACTCATACATTTTTTTGACTAATGAATTTAATTCAACTTGACAAGTCAAACCAAGTTTGTTTTGTGCCAATTTCTGTTATCAGAATTAATTGTAAATGCAATTCAGTTTAGACATTTTGTCTCAAATTTGTAAAATACTTCTTTTTGAAATCAGTGTCAGCATACAGTTATTTTAATTACTTAGCGGACAAATCACAGTAATGGAAATTTTTTCATACCTACACATGACCTACCATTTAAAATTGATACTGTGACATCATCCAGCTCATCCATTATTGGCCCCGGTTTGGATGTCCATTTAATTTCTCCTCAATCTGGCAGGGAAAAAAAATCATCATAGTAAGGTCACAATTAGGACAAGCTAGCTTCCGACTCAAGATCCGTTTTTTTTACAATGCCCACCTGCCATGGATCCCAAAGTTCCCATGCAATTAAAAGTTGTGACACCTTATCTGAATGATAACCCTAGACAGCTCAACGGATTGCTAGTCATACAGACAACAATCAAAATTGGAGTGAAACTTGTAACCACAATGCCTGCAACATGGTGGTACTTATGGTAATAATCATCAAATACCAGTGTTCTTCGTGATAAAATGACAACATCTGATAGGATTGTGCCACCTTGAACTGCAATCAACTTAAATTTTGATAAAAAACAAGCAAATTGTACCTAAACTACATCTTCAATCAATCCAATTTGAGCACCCTCTACCCCATAAACTGAAGATACTGCAACTACAAACTTGGTAGTACAGTATTTCGTCATGCCACATGTACCAACCATTGCCAGAGCTTATGGAGCAATTTGATGTTATTGTACAGTAAAAATGGAATATTGGAGCTTTCGAAAAAAAAAAACAAAAGAAAAAAAAAAAAAGCCAACTTTAAGGCTTAATATCTCCAAAATGATACTGTACATATGCTTGATAATGACTGAGGATATAGTCAGGGTATTCCTCAGGTCAACTGTACCAACCACTGACAGAAATTATGGAGCAAAGCAATGTTACTGTGCAGTAAAAAAAATTGAGTACTGGGCCCTTTTTGCCTGTTTGAAAAGCTAAAAAGAAAAAGGAAAACAACAACTTTGAGGCTTAATATCTCCAAAATGGTACATTAAATATGCCTTATAATGATTGAAGATATATTCAAGGTTGTCCTGAGGTCAACTGTACCAACCATTGACAGAGCTTATGGAGCAATTTGATGTTATTGTACAGTAAAAATGGAATATTGGAGCTGTCGCAAAACAAAACAAAAAGCCAACTTTAAAGCTTATTATCTCCAAAATGATACAGTAATACAGTAAAAAAAAAAAGCATTTAGAAATCAAATGTTTCTAAATGTCAAGTCAGTAATGTCAAGTCAGTAATGTCAAGTCAGTGCTTGATGTGTCATCAGCAGGCGTCGGTGGCAGTAATGGGGCATCGGCGGGTTTCGGGCGGAATCGCCAGGCGTTGGGAAGCGTTGGCGGGTGTCGGGGGCTCGTGGCCAGGTGGCGGACGTCACGGCAGGCAGTGGCCAGGTGGGCTCAGTCCCGCAAACGCTGCTTACAGCTTTAATTTTGTATTGCTTTAAAACATTGTTTAAGTTGAGTTTAAATTTACACTATTTTTTTTTTCTTAGCTGCTAATTGTTCAAAAATGCTGATTTTAAAAGTGTGTTTGCACAGTAAATGTTATGGCACTTTAATTCATATGGCAGTACATTTAAAATAACTGGCCGTCAAGTTCCAGGAACTGACAAACTGCACTGAGTTGAGTGAGATTCTCCAAAGGAACTCCAGTATAAATGTGGACTTTACATTCTAGTCCCCTGTGAAGAAAAACCCAAAAGTGAACGTTTTTGTGCCTCACCCTTTCTAACTGGGACATTTGCAAGGGAACGCAGACTGGTTATGCTGCTCCCTGATAAAAGAAAAATGTTTCTGCTGTTACCTCAGAAATTATTGTGGCTCAGGATTTTGTAGGTAGATTTTTTTTATTTTTCATAAGGAACAGGATAACAGTAATGCCCTGGCATTGGCAATAAGCTTTAATTTTGTATTTGCATTTTTTTTAACTTTAGATTTACATTAAAAATGTTTCTGTGTAAAGTGCTGATGTTAAGTGTTTGCACGATAAATGTTATGGTGCTTTTGTTTATATGGCAGAACATTTCAATTAAAGTGTATGAAAGACTTCTTTTAAATTCATTATTGGAGTTGGGAGCGGAGGAGGGACGACCGTCAGGCTGGCTCGACTGCTCCTCCTTCTCAGCCGTGGCGCGTCCAATCAGCAGCCGACATCCAGACACACACACAGACACAAAGATAGAGGCACCTAGACCCACCCGTGGGTCATAACACTCCGTGTGTATCTTTTCACTCTGGCATTGAAAGGGGGTGCTAGCGCTAGCTGTTTGCTAAGCTATGTACAGACAGCACCACCGCTTGCCAAACCACATAGTCACACCGTTTATATACAACAACTCGTCATCAATATCTCTAAAGTAGAAGTCAAGAACTTTTTTCAAAAACGATAACTAACTCAAACTTTTTTGTGTGTTTATAAAAACAAACTAAAACAAACTTAAATTGAAGTCATATTTCACTTCGTTTACGTCTGTCAAATGAATATTTGCCCAGGAAAATGTTTGCGTTTTACGCAGCAGCACCTAAATGCACCTCGCGTTCTGTGACGTCACCCCTCTTTCACAGCAGTATGTTGACGAGCGACTCGCGGCGGGAAAGTCCGATATGCCACTTTTTCCCAATACGACGAAGAGAGTGACAAAAGCCAATGTCTTGTGGTGGAAAGACACAAAATATGTGGCTTGCTTCTAAAAAGGGAAAAACCCCGACAAACCTCCATTTAAGAAGCAGCAGTGGTGAACATGTTTATTGAGACTGGGAAGTAGACACGACAGTATGACTCAAATATCCTGTGGCGATGAGAGTGGTTATGGCTACCTGATAAAGCAAGATTTAATATTGGGAATTTAACAAAATGAAAAGGAACCGACAACGCCACCCTGGGAATTTCACCCAGGGAGTTCTACTAAACACAAAAGTAATAATTAGGCACACAGGTAAGTTCTACGAGGAAGGAGTAGGAGACGTGGTTCAGAATGTTTAAAATATCAAACCAACTTTTATTCAACATTTAAAAATAAAAGGAACAAACAGACCAACACTTAAAACGGAGCTACTGAGCTCCTTATTCTTGGTGTAGAAACTGAGGCTTACCGATGAGGGGGCCAAACGGGGGAGGAACCAAAGAAAACAAGGAACACCCCACTCACACGTGACACACCTGCAAAGAAAGTGAAGTGCAAAAAAAAAGAAGAAAACAACCACAATCCCGGGTCACAGCACTCGAAGGGGCCCACCACCCGGGACACCGCCACCACCAGCAGCTCTCAGCGACTACAAAAGAAAAGATAAACAGTTGGTTACTAAAAGTTCCCTAAAATCTGTCAAATGTACTGAAATAGCAAGAAAAACAAACAAACAATGCAATTACACACACACACACACACACACCAACCAAGTTCCCACCAACCACGCACACGCATACACGCACGCACACCACTGTAGCTGGACCGGCGACTTGATAGTGTAACGTCTGCTGTCTGAGGGTCAGCAGTGGCGACGTAAGCAAACGAAGAAAAACACAACGAGAACGGAAAAACAACAAGTAAAACCAAGGCGGGACGGAAGCAACATGCACCGTCCACCGTCTGTACGGGGCGGCTAGCACAATCAAGTGCGGGCGAAGCGGCAGTGTTCCTGCACTTATCTTATAGGACCGAGTTTTGGGCCACAGGTCTTGATCACCAAGCGTCCTCCAGGTGAGGAGAACAACGAGGAGGCTCTGCGCAGCTTTGTGCTAGCAGGCGGCTGTTGTGTGCCGGTGAGGTGTTCAGGAAGCGCTGTAAAAAGAACGGACAGGTGAGGTACTACGTCCCTATGCTAATAAGCCATAATAATTTAAATGCTAAAATGTCCGCACCTGATCCTCTTAAAACTCGGGCACACAAAGCGGATGTTCAGTGTCCCATTGACCACAATGGACCACTAAATGAAACTTTTAAGAAAAATGCGAAATGAAGCCACTGAGAGCTAAAACAACATGCAAACAATGCCACAGTGCAGCTTTTCTCAAACGGGTCAATTTTGAAATCATTTTAATCAACTCTGTCTTCATTGATCAGAAGGTTTTTGCAGATTTGGAATTAAAAAAATTTAACTGCAGGAATCATAAAATCGTCTCATCAGTGACGTTTATAGAGCCATTAAAAAATTAAATATGTGCTGAACAGACAAACGGAGGTGCAAACGGAGGTGCTGTGTGACCAGCAGGGGGCAGCAGAGGACCGACAGCCGCAAGTTCCTCCTCAGAGAGGCCTGAGAAGGTTCTGCACCTTCAGCTCCTCCAGGAGGTCCTCAGCAAAGTGTCAGAGTTTGTTGGTTTTTTACCTCGGTCGGCAGAGTCACAGTATGAAACTTGTAGCCAGGGGGCGCTGCAGCTCACTCAACACCTACAAGGTTTGAAAAGGAAATTGAGTGGAATTCATTTGGAATGAAAAGAAAAGCACAACTACAGCAGAAAAACTGAACACAAAGACGCACAAAGTTTGAACTACACACTGATTTTCTTCTTCTGTTGATTCAAATGAATTTGACAGAAATAATATCGGAAAAAATAGAAACCAAATGTTAAATTTCGACATTTAAAAAATGGACAGATTCATTTTACACCCAGTAAGATAAGAAGATATTTAGCTCTCAGCCAATTCAAGCTGCTGCTCCTGTGTGTGTGTGTGTGTGTGTGTGTGCGTGTGTGTGTGTGTGTGTGTGTGTGTGTGTGTGTGTGTGTGTGTGTGGATGTGGTGGTGTGTGTACCTGAATGTGGGAGTGGGTGTGTTTAAGTACGTCACTGGAAGTAGGCTGCCAATTAGTGCGGCCTCCGAGGCCGCAACCGCCCCACGCCAGCGACGAGCCCAGGGCGGGGGGGCCCGGACACGGCACACCCGCCGCAATGCCGGCCAGGAAGAGGCCCGGAGCAGCAGGCCCCCGGACCGGAGGGCACCCGCCCCACGAGGAGCCAGGGCAAGATGACAGGGAGGCAGATACCCCAAGGAGAAGGGACACCACCCGGGGCGAACAGACAGCAGAGCCCGTCCTCCGGACAGTGGCCCCCCAGGGCAAGCGAGACCGGACTCATCCCCATGACAGGACCCAGCCCCTTCACCCACCGGGAGGATCGGTACCCAAGGCAGGCCCGGGCACCCAGATGCCCCCCCCCTACGGACCCAGTATGGCGCATCGCTGCAAGTGGCGAGGTCCCCATAGGCCCAGCCGGTCTCGCACCCCAGGGGCACCGGACTGCACAGGGCCCATCCAGAGTGGGAAAGATGCCGGATCCCGCCCCCGCTAGCAGGCTGACCCCACTGTGTGTCGGGGTGTCAGTGTGTGTATATGTGCACTTGCTGGTGTGTTGAACTATGGTGCGTTTAAAATGGAAGGGTGGTAAGGCCCTGGGGCAACCACACTGCTGCTGAGCAGGGCGGCGGCCGCAGTGCACGAACCACCCCCCCAGGCCCAAAGTGTCTATAATGCAATTAAGATTGGAGAGGGTCTTAAGGCCAGAAGGCCGGGCAGCGACCACCCAAGACACAAATCCCCCGAAACAGAAGAAAATAAATAAATTAATTAAAAATTTAGGGAAAAAAACCAACCCGCAAAGCAGCCGAACCTCCCACGCCCAACACCCCCCCACCCCCACCCCCAGACCGCACCCGGCCCGCGGCAGCACGACCACGGCTGCCCACATCAACCAGCAGCCTCAGCTATTGATTGATTACTAGTTAGTTATAGGATGAAGCAGACATTCCTACCAAGGAGGTGTGGTCTAACAGTAAGTTGCTATATTGTGCAATGTGCAGGTGTTGTTTTGTTTTCCAGTTTGTGAGGATTGTTTTCTTAGCGATAGATAAGGAGGTGATCAGCATGCGAGATTCTGCCTTATCTGATGTGATATCACTGAGGTCCCCTAAGAGACAAAAAGAAGGAGTGGCTGTGATGTTGTAACCAACCTGTGCTGATAGATCATTGCATACTACGTGCCAGAATTTATTTACTGGTGGGCAATGCCATACAGCGTGTAGGTAATTATCTGGGACATTAACTGTGCAGTGTGAGCAGGTCTGAGAGGCGGTCATGCCCATCTGAAACATCCGCTGTCCAGTGTAGTGGATCCTGTGGAGTACTTTAAAATGTATTAATTGTAGAATAGGTTGTTTTATCAGTGAAAAGGTGTTCAGGCAGATTGTTCTCCAGAAATTAGAGTGAGGCTGGAGAGACAGGTCTCTTTCCCACTTAACAATGGGGATAGAAATCGTGCGATCTGTATTTGTAAGCAACTCACTCCAATAGAACTGCACTCGTCCTTCTCTCACATGACATTGGATCACAATGACCAAACAACACAACAAAGACAATTATGCCACTGTGCTGCCACATCCAGACTCTGTGTAGGTCTGTAGGCCTCTTGGACCTTCATGTGAACCACTGCGTGTTGACTGGAGGTGAAACATGACTGACTGCTGTCCTCCTCCCTGGACAATGCAATCTCACTTTCAATCTCACAGCCACTAAAAAACCTGATTGTGATTGAGAGGTCCTCAGCAGCCAATCACTGTTGGGAGTCCAGCCTTCAAACACTCCTCCTGAATCCACAGTCACATCTGTGAGCATCTGGAACTTTGGCCCCGATCCTCCACACCACACAACTTGGGATGACAGCGCCACCTACCTGTATACTTTCAGCAGCCAGTCCCATGTTCTGACCCGTTTCCACTGTGGCCTGTTGGCTCATCTGGTCCAAAGTCTGGATCATCAGTGTCCAGGTTCATGGAATGAGTCAGTGTGCCGCCGTCCTGTGATGTCATGATAGAGAATCACTCTATTTATACTAATGTGCAGAACCACTGGAGTGTGGAAGCAGACAGTTACCATAATCCAAATGAAAAAGCAACAGCAGAAATGCTTTTTCATTTTAAGAACGTGGCTGCATTAGTTGACTCATAAATAAAATCACCAATAAGTCCATTATGGTCCGAGTATGTTTTGGTCATTGGATTGAAAAACCAAAAACGGCCGCTAATTTGTTTTTCGTTTTACAATGAAAAAAAACCAAATATGAAATATGAGACATTTTTCCTTTTAACTGTGTGATATTAAATACAAGAAAATTTGAAAATGGCTTGATTCTATTTTTATAGTTTGAAGAACAAAAAATAAAATCACTAAAACACAAAGACAAAAAACAGTGCGTTTTACCCTGGTCTTTGGAGGGAGGTACGAGATCAGCAAGTTAGAGGCTCGTGTTGACTCAGGCAGAGCGCTGCAGATTTGCTCACTGGTTGTAGGAGAAAAGCTAATTGTTCATTGTAAATGTCTCTGGAACCCTACTCGGAAATCATTTTTCACATGGCAAGACAAGGCAAGGCATCCTCACAAGTTTCTGAGCGGACATCGCTGGAAAGTGGCAGGACAAGAGGTTCCTCTGCAAGAAATGTGAGAAGAGTTTGTGCTGAACATGGATGGCCTAAATGTGAAGGGGCTCCCTGATACACAGCTGGAGATCGAAGTGGCAAAAGCAATAACTGAGGTGTTGTAACAACTCCACTGGCAGATTAAACACGCTTAACAATGCTTCTGTGCTACGACTGAAAACCTTCTAGTGAACCAAAATTGATTAATTAATTCCAACATCCCCCCTTTTGACACATGGTCTAAACCGTGCGTCAATTTAGCGAAATGTGAAAATAAATGTTTTGGCAGACACGGGTTACCGTTTGGTCCCACCCAAATGTCAGTAACGTGGTCCCAGCATGCGCCGGCGGAGTGCCAAGCGGCCTTCTCCTTCGCTGTGGCGAGGGACTGCATTTCAGCCAGTGATGCATCAGCCTCCTCAAATGAGGCTGTCATCATCGGGGCTGACGAGGGTGCAGGCTGCCTTGCAGCGGACTTTGCCCTGGGAAACAGGGTCACAAAGGTTAGTGTGAGCAGAACATTTACACACTGCTATTTGGGAGGGCAAAAGTATGGCTCGCAAGAGGTCAGCAATAAGCACATGATTCAACACCGGCTTCCCGTCTGACTTGAGGAAGTCCCTGCATTTCCACAGTGCCCCAAAGTCATGAACGACACCAAACGCATAACGGGAGTCGGTGTAGATTGTGACAGACTTGCCCTCTGCAAATTTACACGCTTCAGTTAGCGCAACCAGCTCTGCCCCTTGTGCTGAGAGGTGACATGGAAGGGAGTCAGAGCAGATGACCTCCGAGTCGGAGACAACTACGTAACCAACTCTGTTGGCGCCTATGTCGTCCCGGAATGCTGAACCATCTGCGTAGAAAACAAAATCAGCATTAGCACGGCCCGGTTGGTTCTCTCTGATTGTATAAAGCGCTTTGAGACTCCTTTGGCTGTGATTTAGCGCTGTACAAATAAAAGTTTATTATTATTATTATTAGCAAGGGGTTCGTCAGGTCAGGTCAGGTCGGGGGGAGAAAATTGTGTCTAGCTCTGCTATGCAGTCGTGTGTGGGTTGGGCACGTTCGGTGCCCTGGCGTGGACAGCAGCGTTAACTGCTCTCAAATGTTGAACAAACCTCCAGTCATCACGTTGAGGAGGAGCTCTGGCCTTTTTTACAGGGAACGTGGGCGTGCGCACTGGCGAGTCGGGGCATGGGACAATGACACCTGCTTCGAGAAGAGAATCAAAAACAGGAGTGATCCCTTCAACAGCTTCTGGCTTCAGAGGATTTTGCGGCTGGTTGGGCCGAATATCACTTTTGGGTGTGATCTTCACCGGTTCGGCACCTTTGATCAGACCCACATCGTATTTGTGAGCAGCCCACAGTGAGGAGGGAACCTCACTCAGTTCCTCGGGCAGCTGCGATGTGTCAGTGAAACATGCAAAACTCGTGTTGTGGCGCTCGCTGTCACGTGTCTCTGTCAGGTGCAGACAGCGAAGAGCCTGTGTTTCCAGTGGAAAATCAGTCTTATGCACATTCGGGGTGGGGGAGTAAAAATGTCCCCGCTCCTTTCGGTGCCAGTCTTTGGTCGACAGGCATTTCATCAAAAACGGACCTAGGTCCTTCCACTCATCGCCTGGACTCTTGGAAAGTGAAATGTGTGGGGTAGACCCACAGACAGAAAAAAAAGAAATGCACTCTGCTCTGGTGTGAGTGAAACAGAGGCAACGCATCGTTGGGGGCCCCAAAACAACGTAGAAACAAAGAGGTCATCATTCACGCTTGGAAAAAAAAAAAAAAAAAAAAAAAAAAACTGACTCTCAAACACACTGTTTCTTTCACGAGTTGCACTGGCTGTGCAGTGCAAATTGGGAGCTTTCATGAAGTGAGCATCACCCGGCACCTTATCGTTAGCCGCCACTATCAATTCTTCTGGGGCCTCGAGGGGAAGCAACCACTGATAGACATGCAAGAGAGGCTTAGGAATTTGAGCCAAGGTCGAGGAAGATAACGACCTGGCAACAATCAACCCGTCGGGGGTGGAGATGAGATTCATGCCCATGGCTAGAAGCAAATCTCTTCCCAACAAATTCATCGGACACACTTCTGACAATACAAAGCTGTGTTTAATTTGGTTTTGTGATGTGCATGTCTCGTCGCCGTAGTCAATACAAGTAAGTGGAGCGGTGAGAGGCTCTCTCTTCTTCGTTCCAGCTGCCCCGACAGAATAAACATATCTCCCACTTTTTTTTTTTACACTGGGGAAGTTCTTCTACACGAAGGAGCGACAATGTTGCTCCGCTATTGGCTAGGAACGTGATATTTTTACCCATAATTCTAAAAGTGAGCCGCGGCAGTTTCTCAAAAGCAGCTTCTTTATACAACGTGTATGTGGGAGGAGGCGGCACGTGACGACGCTCTAAACCTGTCAATGGTGCTCAAAATTTGGTCACGTAAATCAACCTCGAACTCTGTGTCAGTGTCAATGCATGTCTCACCGTCAGGCTGAGAGCAATCAGTCGAACCTAAATCATTGTCAGAAGAAAAATCATTATCAACATGTAAATCACTATACGTTTCCGAATAATCAACATCAGAATATGAATCAGTGTACGTGTCTGCAGGGGAAAGGGAAGTTAGAGGGGACAGCAAGCATTTCTTCATTGCAAGAAGCGTGTTGCATGTGTGTGTGTGCATTACTTCCCTGCGAAGACGCTGTAGGCTGGGGGTCCGTCTCGCCGGGTCCATGCCGTGTCCCGCACTCCACTCTCCCCCCTCAGCTGCTCTAAGTTGGATCCTCTTTTCCGGCCCTCGCGATCACTCTCTTGGCTGCGGTGGGCATTGTTCTGCCCGCGGTGTCTTCCCTTGTCAGGACATTCTCTGGCCCAGTGACCCATTCGGCCGCAGATGTGGCACGCCCCCTTTTCGCCTCTGTCACCGCTAGTCGCCCTTCGTCAGTTGTCGTTGTTCCTATAGGGCCGTCTCGCCGTGTCACTGAGGTGCTTCATCATGGTGAGGGAGGCACGCTTTATCTTCTTGTCCTCTGCATCGCTGGCCTCCTGCAGAAGCCTCTCAGCGTGCACTGCATGACGTCGGACCTCTGTCAGCCGGGCATCTTCAATCCCCACGCAGCAGCTTGTGTTAACTGCTTTGGCGATCTGGGTCTGAAAGCAGTGATGAGGCTGGCCGTTTGGTTGACGGCAGTCCTGATGAACGTGGTGACGCTGCGGCGTCGGTGCTGGAGTGCGCAGGGTTGTACGGTGGTAGCTTTGTTGGATGAGGGCAGGCGGGAGGAGGGAAGACAGGCATGTCCAGGAGAGGGTCCCTCGGGCCTGTAAGAGAAGGATACAGACATTTGGTGCATTTGAATGCTCGTGTGTGAGCGGCTCCTTTTCTCCCTCCTCTGGGGAGTGTGTGTGAGTGTGTGCACCCTCTGCCGTTATCTCTGTCACCCCTGTGCTCCAGCGCCCAGCGCTGTTCACACGTTTGTTTTTGTTTTTTTTACTTGTTTCCTGTCCCTGACTTCTGCTTCAGTTTTCCAAAATGAAAAACACCCTTCATGATCTTTGATGATCTGAATTGCATATTTCTTTGTTTTTTTCTTTTTTGTAACCTTTCCCTCTGCTATCTTCAATTTATCCCGGAGGTTTCTCAATTCCTCCAAACTCAGTGATCCCCCTGCTGGGAAATCATACTTTTCAACCCAAATTCCCAACATGTCAAGACAATCTGGACCATATTTTTTCCTCATGTCGTCCACAATTGGTCCCCCCTGGGGAACAGCAGCAGCCACTTTGCTCTGGTTCTTCCCCAGCACTGTCTAGTTAGACTTATTACTCTGACTTTTCACTAAGTTTTCACAAAATTCCAAGTCAGAAAATACACAGGCGTCCCCGTGCACCCCTTTTTCTTACTCTAGCAAAAAGGTGGAGAAAAAACTCACCCCTATGGTAGTTTACCTACCAGAAGCTTCCGGCTCACTTGTGGAGCGGGAATTTCAGTGTTGATTCAGAATCAACACCGACCTGACAGGCACGGTTAACGTATGCGCTCCGTCCTGCCCCGGGACCGTTCGTAGACGACAAGGAAAACAACCCACTGGTCACTGATATGTCTGAGACAAGAACAATTACTTCTCACCCGATCTCTGAATCAGCACTTCCCTTCCAGGTTCGCTTGGATAGACGTGAAGCCGATCAGATCCACTCTTAGACGCCGATCCTCTCATCTCTGAATGCTTGGTTCGAGGTACAGTGGGAACGAGGAGTTTCCTCCGTTCCTGGTCCCGGGCCCGCAACGTCCCAGAGTTCCACTGACGGGTCTCCAGCAATCCTGTTCGTGACGCCAAATTGTTGTGGAAAAGAGCGAAGAGGAATACTGGGATGATAAGTAATTTAATGAACAAACAATAAAAAAAGGGATCGGAGCTCCGAGGCACAAAACACAGTAAAATGGGAGTGCGAGTGCGAGGTGGGAAGGAGGAAGAAGGTCTCTTATACACAGGACTGGGAGGGGATAAGATAAGGAAAGAACAGGGAGGAGAACAGAGAGAGACAAACCAACGACTATACGATAGTTGACCGATTTCACAGCTCATATCCTGTACAGGGAGAGGATGAACACATCAGTGGCAGCCCATAAAACAAAGTGAAATACGATGCGTATATGTTAGCCTAGGATTCTAACAGTTTACACGTGCTACTAGTGATCACACAATATAAACCAAGATAAAGAATAACACAAGAATACTCTATCATGTTCGACCCATCTTAATAACCGAGATTTTTTTTCCAGGTGCGCTTTGCTCATCTCTTTGTACCAAATATTTAGGGGAGTTTTTATAACATCACATAGGTTATTAGAGTATATAGTCTTGAAAGCTTTGTCACCCAGCAGAGATTGAAGTGGGATATCTCGGTCAAATTCTAGCTCCTTCCATTTTGCATCGTAACCCGCCCTGCACCAGTAGACTATATACTGCAGTTGTGCTGCTTTATAGTAGTCCTCCAAGCATGGGAGTGACATCCCTCCCTGTTAAGTGTAATGTTTTGTAGCGTACCCTTGGTTTCTTGTTCTGCCATATGAATCTAGAAATGATCCGATTCCATTCACTGAATTTCTTATTGGGTATTTCTACAGGTAGCGATTGGAGTAGAAATAACAATTGTGGTAAAATAACCATTTTTTAAGTATCGATTCGGTTGTAAAAATCAAGTACTAGGGGGGTCCAACTGTCCAGATCATTTTTAATTTTGGTTGTGATGCTACCGTAGTTTACACTATATAAATCTTTGGGGGTCTTGGGAATATGAAGACCTAGGTATTTCAAAATTCTGGTTTTCCATTTAAATTTAAAGGACTTAACGTATGTTTTCTTGGTTTCTTGTATGTAATTAAAAGTAAGAGTTTGAGTTTTCTCTATGTTCAATTTGTATCCCGAATATGAACCACATTGGTCGAAGGAGGGCATTAATTTAGGGAGACTGGTATCCGGGTCGGATAAAGTCACCAGGATGTCATCTGCATATAAACATGTCTTATATTCTTTCCCCTTGAATAGTATTCCCGTGATTTCTGGGTCTTCCCTAATCTTTTGAACAAGTAGCTCTATAAATAGAGCAAACAAGATGGGGCTCAGTGGGCAGCCCTGTCAGCAACCCCTCTCCAAACGGATTGTACCTGAAAGACTGCCATTTATTCTGATCCGGGCCACAGGTGAATTTTAAACATTTTATAACTGTATTGTTAAAGCCAAAACGTTGCAGGACCAGGTATAAAAATTCCCATAGAACAGAGTCAAAAGCTTTTTCTGTGTTAAAGCTAATTGCTAAGGACATTGTGTTTCCTTTGCTCATTATATGTAACAGATGTATAGCTCGCCTAACATTGTCTTGTGTTTGTCTATTTTTAACAAAACCTGTCTGGTCCGTGTCAATTAGGTTAGGGATAATATTTTCTAGTGTGTTGACAATAATTGAAGTGAAAATTTTATAATCAGTGTTTAAAACTGAGATAGGTCTGTATGAGCTGCAATCTGTCCTAGCTTTCCCTGGTTTCAGTATTACAGATAATATGGCCTGTTTCCAAGATGGTGGGGTCTCGCCACCTTTTAAGACATAGTTAAAACAATTTAATAAATAGCAGTGGGGTCACAGAGTCCCTAAAAGTCTTATACCATTCTGCTGGTAGTCCATCTCCCCCAGCTGCTTTGCTTGTTTTCAGTTTAGAAATTGCCTTGTCGACCTCTGCATTTGTAAACTCTGTAGTTAAGCACTTATTTTGTTCTGTGACAACAGATGGCAGGTCTAGGGATTTCAAAAAATTGATTGACTGTTACTGCTTCTGCTAATTCGGGTTGAGTGTATAAATTCCTGTAGTATGATTCAAAAGACTTATGTATTGCTTCTGGCTTATAACACATCTGGTTGGTGACCGGGTCCTTTACTTTATATATGGATAAGAGTTTTTTAGCACGGGGTCCATTTTCATAGTGGGTTTGTTTGATATACTTAAGTGTAAGTTCCTCCTGGTCGTTCAGTTTCTTATGTAGTTCTGATTTTACTACGGTTATTTGTTCCAATAAGGTGGGGTCGTTAGTCTCTACATGCTTCTGTTCCAGTGAGTCTAATTTACTTGTCAAGTCATTAAGGTGTTTAAGTTTTTCTTTTTTCCTTTGTGATGCCCAACTTATAATCTTCCCACACAATACTGCTTTTCCAGCATCCCATAAAATACTCTGTGACGTCACTGTGCTACCGTTAAGGTCCGTATATTCCTTCATTTCTTTCCTAATGTAATCTTCAAATCGGGTGTCATTTTTGTGTGGGACACCTACATTTATTTTCACATATACACCTGAGTGATCTGATGTGTCGCTAACAGCAATTCTACAATCTAAAACCCTGTGTCTGTCTGTTCTGAACATAAAGAAATAATCGATCCTCGAGTAAACTGAATGAGGGTGAGAGTAAAAAGTCAATTGTTTAGTGGATGGATGAAAATCCCTCCATACATCAAACATACCAATCCTTTTAATCATCTTCTTAATATTTAGTGACTCAGGATTTGTTTTCTTTGTCGGGTTTGATGAGTCTAGAGTGGGATGCAGCTGTACATTCCAAGGGGACTCGTGCCACGCAAAGCCTATTCCGACCTGGCGATCCTGTTTGAATCCATTAGCAACCAGCTACATTACCCTGGGCAGCTTCACGGGTACAGGTGGATGTATGCTAAATGCAGAGAAAATGGACTGCGTGTGAGAAAAGAGTCTGTGCGTTTGGTTTTGAAGGAGCTGGATCCAAGAGGAGTGTCATTAAGGCAAGCGGGGCGTCTCAGACGGAGGAATTACTTCTCAAACTTCTCAACTTCATCTGGCACCTGGACTCATATGATGAACTGAAGCCATATGGTATTTGTGTGAATGGATGTATCGATGGCTTTTCAAGAAAAATAATCTGGCTCAATGCTTACACAACAAGTAGTGACCCAAAAGTAATTGGAGGGTGCTACATAGAAGCGGTACAGCGTTTTGGGGGGTGCCCTAGAGTTGTTCGAGGCGACCTTGGAACCGAAAATGGCCATATTAGAGGCTTCCAGCGTTTCCTCGTCCCTGTTCAACCAGACGACACTCTCGATAGTTACTTGGAGGGGGCCAGCACCGCCAATCAAAGAATTGAATATTGGTGGGGTTTCCTGCGTGGCCAGTGCATGGAGTTCTGGTTAGCCTTGTTATCAGACCTCAGAGACAACGGGCATTTTGATGGCGAGTTTCTGGACAAAAGTCTCCTGCAGTTTTGTTGTATGGGCCTCCATACAGGTGAGTTCATGAATAATGTTTTATTTTCATTTTGTGCGCATGTGTATGTGAGTGAGAGAGAGGGGAGGGAGGACAGAAACGGGAAAGGGGGTGTTGGGAAGACAGACAGACAGAGACGGGAGGAAAGGAAAAAGAATGCTAAAGAGAAGGGGTAGAAAAGGGAAAGGAACAGAGATGGAAGGGGAGAGAGATGGAACAGAAGGGTAGAAACAGAGAGGATAAGAGATGGGGAGAAAGGGGGGGGGAGGGATGAACAGAGACAGGGAGGGAGGGAGAGGGTGGGGTTGCTCATGTGTGAATGCTGTAATTTAGTGTTTTATTTATGTTCTGCTGGCACAGCTCTTCCTAAATGTATACATTTTCTACAGGATGAGTTGGATGACACTGCACAGGTGTGGAATGCACACAACATCAGGCCATCAAGAAACCTGAACGTCCCCAGCGGTCGGCCTAATGTGATGCATGCTGTTCCTGAACTTGACCGAACAACAGCTTTTCTCTCCCCTGTTGAAGATGAACACATTCAACTGTGCAAAAATGAATGTGTCTTTCGGCTGGCTGTACCATGTAATCCAGATATTTATGAACTCTGGATCATCTTTATGGCTGAGTCCCATCTTGCTCCACCAACAGATCCGTATCAGGCTGTGAACTTGTATTTGCACCTAAGAGAGGCCATCACTGCATCTCTCTAAACCACCCGACCCTCTCCACAGGATGGACACTTATTCCACTGCAGTGCGCCTCCCCCTGACCCTATCCAGAGAATGGACACTAAATTGTTGTGAACCTCCTGTTATTTTGTGTATTGTTAAATCTCTAGTGTTCCTTTTAAAAATACACAGGGATATTGGTTATTTACTGCACTCCTTTGTTTCTGTTATTACGTAATCCTTATGGTGATGCTATTTACTGAATTTACTTTTTGACCTGAAGGTCGTGTGTGCAAAGAGCTGTTAAATAAAAGTAGCCATGTGAAAGAACTTAACTATGTTCAGAACCAAGTTGTTGAAACATTGAGAAACACAGAAGCACAAGGTTACTTTAAGATTTACTTTAATTATTCTTCACTTCCATGAATTAATGAACATTAATGTGATTCTTCAACGTGATAAGTCAACAATTCCTGAAAAATTAAACCGGTGTTGGACAACTCGTTCTGAATGCTTGGTTAGAGTAAACAGATGGACCTGTAAGCAGTCATTTTCAAAACAACATTTTCACTTTCAACAACAAAAAAAAAACACCCTCATAAAACTCTGCTGAAGCATTTACTATTCTGTAACACAGGTGTAACTATGGAAGCAGATAGTTACCATAATCCAAATAAAAATGCAATAGCAGAAATGCTTTTTCATTTTAAGAACGAAGCTGCATTATTTGACTCATAATTAAAATCATTAATAAATATTGCTATATGCATTTTCATTTTCTTATTCGTGTCGCACCTTTTATGACACAATCAAAAAGAAAACTGAGATCATTGCTTTTTAATTTTCGTGGTCCTGCCCTGCACAAGAGTTACCACAACTCGAAAACGAAATCGCAATCTCAAAGTAAGCGCGCGGCGCAGGAAAGTGACGTCAGCAGCTCTCCACCTGTGGGTATGGCGGTATGACGCCAAGTGTCATTTGCCTCCTGTTATGTGTAAATTCTAATGTTTGTGAATTTAATAAAGATATAAATATATATATATATATATATACATATATATATAAATATATTTATATATATATGTTTTTTTTTTATTTAAAAAGAAAAGAAAAGAAAAAAAAGGTATGGCGGTATGACACCACTTTGCCCTCGTTACTTCTTTCACGTCATTGAAGTTGCCGGTAATCGAGATTTAAATCGCCGAAAAACGTGGACCACTGACAGATCTCGCACCAGCATCTGCCACCAGTCGACGGATTGATCTGTTGCTTCGCATCCTTCGTCGGATGGACTGGTGGCCGACGCCGAACGGAAGCAATGATCCGTTGCATCGCATCCTGCGACGGATGGACTGGTGGCCGACGCCGAACAGCTGTTACTCCACCCATGTAACAAATAGCTTTAGCTTTGATGTTGTGCTGGTGCATCAAGGTGTTCCATAACTGACAACAGGTTGGCTAGGGCAACCTTGTTTGCGTCCGTATCTGGGACGGCAGAATACCTGCTCAACTCGGTCCCGAGCATCAGATTCAGATACACTATTCAACTCCACCTGGGAAGCTAAATCCAGCAGGGTTTGAACAATTGTGTCAATGTGCGCCATGCTCAAATCTGTCCGACCAACGAGATCCGTCAGTGGTCCACGTTTTTCGGCGATTTAAATCTCGTTTACCGGCAACTTCAATGACGTGAAAAGTAACGATGGCAAAGTGGTGTCATACCGCTATACCTTTTTTTTGTTTTGTTTTGTTTTTTTAAATATACAGTATATATATATACATTTATTAAATTCACAAACATTAGAATTTACACATAACAGGAGGCAAATGACACTTGGCGTCATACCGCCATACCCACAGGTGGAGAGCTGCTGACGTCACTTTCCTGCGCCGCGCGCTTACTTTGAGATTGCAATTTCGTTTTAGAGTTGTGGTAACTCTTGTGCAGGGCAGGACCACGAAAATTAAAAAGCAATGCTCTCAGTTTTCTTTTTGATTGTGTCATAAAAGATGCGACACGAATAAGAAAATGAAAATGCATTTAGGAATATTTATTAATGATTTTAATTATGAGTCAAATAATGCAGCTTTGTTCTTAAAATGAAAAAGCATTCTGCTATTGCATTTTCATTTTTGAATTTTACATTTCATATTGAATTTTGGTAACTCTTTGCTGGTGCATGTTTTGAAAATTAAATCTCAAATGTGTTTTCCTTCATTTGAATTAAGTACAAGAATGAGCAGTCTTGAAGAAGAAAATGAAAATGCAGATTGAATGACTTATTAACCATTTTAATTATGAGTCAAATAATGCAGCTTCGTTCTTAAAATGAAAAAGCATTTCTGTTATTATATTCTTATTTTAATTTGGATTATGGTAACTGCTTCCATATAAAACAAATACATCCATAAATATATACAATGTGAGAATTGTTTCTTGCAAGAGCTGTACTTCAACCCATGACCATCGATAAAAGTGTACACATCTAATCGTAAACAATCTGCTGCAACCTGAATTTCCACTTCTGTGTCTATAAACCAGTCACAGCTTGACTGATGGCTCTGAAGAAGCAGTTTCCATCAGCCTCTACATTCTCATTTGTACACGGCGAACCTAATGGGCCTTTGCAATCAGAAATTGGAAAACTCGCACGGTCCAAATGAATCTTCAAGTTTTTGCAAAGGTCTAAACAAACATCAACATCAAGGGGAGAGAAGTTACACTCTTCATTGGTCACAGCACTGACAAACTCTACGTCAGAATTATCCATGTCAAAGTGAGGAGTTTTGCTCTTCTGAAGTGACTCACTGTTGCCAGCTGGTGCTGGAATTTTAAACCGTGACCGGTTTCGCCTTGATGAAAAGAACCATGCAGAACCTTGGCTAATCTAAAACCAGTGCCATGATCTGCCACTGCATCTTCACTAGTACTAACTGATGATGGATCACAAATCACATGTGCGAGGCGTAGAACGAGCGGAGCAGTCAGAGGCAACAGAAGAAGAAAGAAAAGCCTCCTTAGCTTAGTTGATCTTCTGTGTTGCCTCCTGGACGGTGCTGGCCTCCTCTGGCTTGGTGCTGGCAACCACGGGAGCCACAGGAACCACGGGCACAGCTCTGGTCATCTGTGGCTTCGCCTCCACCTGATTAAAATAAGAAAGATGTGATTTTATGCCAATAAACATAGAAAGGAAAACACTAGGCTTTACACGATCACGATTTTTGTGCCGATCACCGATCAGTGAGTTTAAATAAACCGATCACCGATCCGATCACGTTAGGGGCAATAAATACTTGTTTCTGTACATCCCTTGCCTTCTCAGGAGCACCGTCTAAAGTTGTTTGCTTTAGCATCCGTTTCAGAGTTTGCTTTTCTTTTTCTTTCTCTGCGCTGCGTTTCTTAAACTCGACATGCTCCTCTGTGTGTATCTTTTCCAAGTGCCTGATTAAATTTGTGGTGTTGAAATTTTTTTACCAAAGTTCCCCCGCGAAGTACTGTAGCGTTGCATATATTGCAGATAGCTTGTGCTATGTCTGTTTCTCTCACTTTGAAAAACTTCCACACTCCCGACACGTTTGTTTGTGTCGCCCATGGATGTTGCTGTCGTGAAGATTCAAAGAAACTTTATTGTCCGTCACAAAGCGACAGTACTCAAAACAGGAAGAGGCACGAAGACGAAAATGAAGGTTTTTGAATCATGAATCATTAGCTCTCGGATACAAACAAATAAACATGTCGATGCTGTAAAACTACTTTGGAGGAAATGAGACAGATTAAAAAAGTTTCAACACGACCATGACGTCATTGATCGGTGATTCATGACATGACGCCCGATCACGAACGTTTCAAAAAATGCCAAATATCGGCCGATCCGATACAGCCGATAAGATCGGTGTAAAGCCTAGAAAACACACACAGGTGATGAAGTGGAAATGAATAAGTACAAACCTGCTGCACTGCTGTGACATTGCTGGAGGCAGACTCAGTCATGTGGACAGTTGAACGTGTTGCCCACACCTGCAAATACAAGGACACAAAGTAACGTTTAAAGAACTGCATTTATTGTCCTATCACAAAGATGCACACAATGAAATACACATATCCCAAATACCAACATGTCACTTGTTTGTTTTGGTTTTTGAGGCAACGCGTGCTGATCGACGTCTCAGGCTGGACATCTGGAAGAACATAAAGAAATTAATTCATAAACAAAGTAACACACTAATTAAACTGTACATGTACTGTACATATGTGATCTTGTGTTGATAATAGGGGTGGGGCGATACGGCTAACCCACGATTCGATACTGTGACGATATTTGGCCCACGATAATGACAACATCACGACACACGATATCTTCGAAATTTTGCAGACGATATTGTCATAACCCGGCTCAAGAGTTATGACAATAACGGAAGGGACACTGCGGATTGCGATTCATCAAAAGGTTTATTATAACAAAATAGATAATTGTAAGCAAAATAATGAAATATATGGTGTGGTTTGTCAGTATTCATCAGTAATGTAAGTGTGGATGAGTGAATAATAGGATGTGGGGTGTTGTCAGGTGCAAAACAGAACAAAAGAAGCTGAGAGTCGGCCAGACGCCCATGGCTGCTGGATGGAGAATGGGGAAGAGACCGAGCGGCACACGCAGTCGGCCTTTTATCCTGCGGGGGGCATCAGCACAGGTGTCCTAATCGGAAGATGGCACTCCCACATCCACCGCTACCTAGAAATGGGAAAACAGCTGGGAGCCACAACAAGTTATATAGAGACAGGGTCATCACAATATGTGACTGAAAAAGAAAAAAATACCCATAAAAAGGAAAATGCCTGTGATCTTGCATTTATTCCAAAACTTTGTATAATGTACAAACAAACGTGCACTGCACAAGCAAACATATTAAAGTGCATGAACAATAATAACTTTCATGTAAACAAGGACAGTGCTTTCTGGTAATGTAAAGTCAGTAGCAACTTGTCTTATCTCAACTTGGGGACTTGGGATATACAAACCGACGGGAAAATGAGAGAGGGAAAAAAATCCTTTCACTGCCCCGATTCTGAAAATCAATAAAAAATGATGCAGACAAAATAAATAAATAAATAACCGCGTCCCAAAATATACGGGACAAAGTGAAGTGCGTCCCCCATCAGTTCATTACGGGACAGGCTTTTTAGTTGCCAAATATGGGACAATCGCGTATTTTACGGGAGGGTTGGCAACCCTATCTAGACCACAGACGGAAATTAAATGAGGTTTTGTCATTTTCCCTAAAAAACGGGACAAATTGTGTCCCGGGAGAGATTTTGTCTTTCCCGGGACAGGTGGACAGGTGGTGTTTGGAAAAAAATATTGATATTTGCCGTCAGTGTATCGATTATTTATTGCGACAGAAAGCACAACAATATATTGCAATATTGATTTTTTTTTTCACCCACCCCTAGTTGATAAGTGTATGAATAATTGTGTGAATGTTACCGTGGCAGCTGGGGAAACCCTGCCAGATGACTCCACGACGGTCTCCATGTGGTCCAGCAGCACAGCCTCACTGAACCACACAGGATTGGACGGGATGTCTGTGTGAAATGCAGTCTCAACAGCTGTTGGTACTGTCTATAAAAAAAGAGGAGAGGAAATCAGAGTCAACTTAGGATAAGTGTTCATTTTTAAAATAAAAAGTTGCACTGTTTGACAAATACACGATTGGGGGGAAAAAAAAAAGAGAGGGATGAACAGGTTACCTCAACCTCCTGTCCAACAAGAGTCCATTCAGGAGCAGGTCCATACACTGGCATGTAGACAGGACCTGTCACAACCACTCTGGGAGACACCCTGGGCGCTGATTGGTTGTGGCACAACACCCCTGGCCTAGGTGAAGGGGGTGTGAGCTGATGGAGCATGCAGCATGCAGAAGCTCCACCAAAATCAGTCCTGAGGTGCACCTGAACAGAAAACAACATGTTAACACATATTTGTCAAATCAAATGAAGAGCAAGTAAGGCTGAAGAAGGCAAAACTTACACCATCATAACACCACCATGTACAGCTGACGAAGGGGGAGGTGATCGGCCATATACACAAATGTTAAACCTGGAAGAAGTGTCACATAATCAATTATGTAATCACACAATTCTAAGAAATATCTGTTAGCACAGTGTCACTGAAGAGAAAAAAATACAACAAAAATATGTATTTTACACACCCATGCGTGCAGCAACACGATGATATACTTGACGTAGCGCTGTTTGTAGTTCTGGCTTGACAGTCAGGCGAGGTGGAAAGTCAAGCACAAACACCTACAAAATAGTTGTATAAAAAAAAAAAAAAACCCAAACAAACATAAAAATGCAAAATAAATTCATGAATATTCATGTCATTGAACTATGGATCATGGAATTACTTGATATTGATAAAACAAAGTGGCGATGACATTCATGTGTTCAAATTTGTTTGTCACAGCAGATAAACAAACCTTGGGCCAGCGGTCCAACACAGTTGCCAGTAGCGCAGCAAAATCCTGGGCGGAGTCTGTTACAAGCCCGTGTTCAAGGTTGTTGCCCGGGGCGAGAACACAAAACCATCCACAAGTGGACAGAGATGTGAGTCTCCCACCACCAGAACAAAAACAGAAAGAAACTCGTGGCTTGACAAAATCACGACCCATACCTTCTTGTCTGGTTGCTGGGCCTTAAGAACGAACTTGCACTGTTTTGTCAGTCAGTAGCAAAACGGGCCATCTTCGCACCCAGGTCGCTGACCAGTACCACGCCCTGTGTAAATTGACAAAAAAGAAAACTCTAAATATGTTTTTGTAAGATTTATTTGGAATACAACATAACAACACAGGCAGAACATGAAATCATGAACGTGGAAGTACTCACAATGTTCAAAGTCCTTCCGAGGTGGAAAAGGTGTCCAATCCCGTTTTTGCTCCAGGCGTCGTTTCATGGCCAGAGAGCGACGGAATGCCTTGGTGTTCGGCATCTGAACAATGAAATGAAAGATTGTGTCATTTTCAATGAAGGACAATGATAACACAAGTTTACAGAAAAAAGTGATGTTTTCTCACACACGACATCAAAACACAGAAAGGTTTCTGTACCTTTGCAGCTGGAGACGATGAGCTTAAATCAAAAAAGTAAAAGAAAATGTGTATGTGTACTCTTGGACCCTAACCCTAATGCCATACAAGTCTATGGGGTGAAATTTCAACTTTGTCCTACAGATATGGGGCCACTTGCTTTTTCATCAGGAGCCCCCAAGAAGCGCCCACGCCAAATTTGGGGCTTCGAGTACTTGAGGAACCCCGAAACCCTAACCCTAATTTCAGCTAAGCCTAACCCTAACCCTAGTTTCAGCCTTATTTTTAACCCTAATTCAATGCAAGTCTATGGGGTGAATTTTCAACTTTGTCATAGAGACATGGGGCCACTTGCTTTTTCATCAGGAGCCCCCAAGAAGCGCCCACGCCAAATTTGGGGCTTCTAGTACTTGAGGAACCCCGAAACCCTAACCCAAATTTCAGCTAACCCTAACCCTAACCCTAACCCTAGTTTCAGCCTTATTGTTAACCCTAATTCAATGCAAGTCTACGGGGTGAATTTTCAACTTTGTCCTCGAGACATGGGGACACTTGCTTTATCATCAGTAGCCCTCAAGAAGCGCCCACGCTAGATTTGGGGCTTCTAGCCAATGAGGAAAAATTTGGAGCAGACACAACAGGTTTACAGCTGAGAAGGCACTTAAGATCCTCAAAGGACTGTTGCCACTCACTAGACCAAACAAATGGTTTCAATGGACTGGTTAATTCTTCTCTCGTGGCCGGCAGCTCCACTGCCTTAGTGCTGGAGATGAACGCTCAGGGGCGCCGCCAGGAATTTTGGGCCCCCTGAAAAAAAACAAAAACAAATGGGCCTCCTTTGCGCAGCGCTTGTCAAAAGCTTCACATCATTCACAGTATAGCTCAATAATAGTGCTTGAGTCCATCTTTGACAGTGTCAATGTATTTTTATTGTGAATTCTCCACAAAACAAACTCTTAACATTGATGAATGATTCATGAAAAAAACACTTGATGTTTCTCGGACAAAGTTGAGCTTTGACCTTCATAGACTTGCACTGCATTAGGGTTTAGCGATAAGGCTGGAATTAGAGTGAGGGTTTCGGGGTTCCTCATGGGCTAGAAGCCCCAAATTTGGCATGGGTGTGTCCAGGAGGATCCTGATGAACCTGAAAGTGGCCCCATGGCTCTAGGACAAATTTGACCTTTGACCTCCATAGACTTGCATTGAATTAGGGTTAACGATAAGGCTGAAACTAGGGTTAGCTGAAATTAGGGTTAGGGTTTTGGGGTTCCTCAAGAACTAGAAGCCCCAAATTTGGCGTGTGCGCTTCTTGGGGGCTCCTGATGAAAAAGCAAGTGGCCCCATGTCTCTAGGACAAAGTTGACCATTGACCCTCATAGACTTGTATGGCATTAGGGTTAGCGATAAGGCTGGAATTAGAGTGAGGGTTTCGGGGTTCCTCATGGGCTTGAAGCCCCAAATTTGGTGTGGGTGTGTCCAGGAGGATCCTGATGAACCTGAAAGTGGCCCCATGTCCCTAGGACAAAGTTGACCTTTGACCCTCATAGACTTGTATGGCATTAGGGTTATCGATAAGCGATACAAACCTGGTGAGTTTAAGACTTAGTGACTCTACGTACATGAATGTATGGGGTACCCCGTCCTTACTTTGTTCCAACCTTCCCTCCACAAACCTGGCTGTCCAGTGCAGAAGTCAAAGTGAGAGAGAGAACAAAGAAGGAGGAGGGCCTGTGACGCCGCTGCTGATTGGCTCGTTGGTCGGTTGAATGAGCCAATTCTAGAGCTCCCCTCGGTGTCCACACACTGCAAAATATATCTAAGAAATAAACACTTAAATTGAGAAAGAACAGGCTAGAAACAAGTCAAATTATCTGCCAATGCAGTAAGATATTTAGACTTGGTAAGATTTCTTAAAATAAGACGATATATCTAGGCATTTGAAGAATGGAAAAACTCTTGAAATAAACAGTAAAGCACTCATTCCAAGGACTGTACTAAGTCAAATAAACTTGATACTAGCTTCTCAATTCTTTTTTCACGTTTGCTTCTTTCTTAATTTGAATGAAAAGATCTTAAAACCAGACCTACTAACAGTGCAATTCTTCTTAATTTAAGTGTTCACAATATTAGCTTTTTTTTCTCAAAATGAGACAAAGCATCCACCCCCCCTACGCCCATTCCCCCCAAAAAAAAATAATTCAGCAAACAGAATTAATATTGTCAACAACTATTTATTCACTTAAATTGCTGACAGTGCCTTCACTGCCTTGTAATAAAAACGTCACTAAGGCATTGCATCTTAAAACAATCTCAAGCAATCATTTCTAGAACGCAAGTAATGTTGTGTTGTTACAATATTCACCGTCATCATTATTGAATATTGATTCAGATTCCCTGACACAAAAAAAACAAAAACAGTATGGGGACAGCATATAGTGTTGTGTTCCTATCACCACTGATAACATGTTTGTTCCAACAGACTCCCACCCACCCTCAAGTTACAACTACCAGGGGAGTGTATCACTACCTATGCCTAGTACACAGCTCTACTCCCCAATAAAATCTTTCCATTCTGCCATGGTCTTTTTTGTATGAGGCTGTGGTGTCTCACTCATGGATAGTGTCCTGTAGCACTTCTGTCTGAATGACAGAGAGAAGGGTTGCCACACACTTTTGGATATGTGAGGTGCAGGGCATAGTAGTAACCCATCAGATGAAGCAGACCGTCACTCAAGTCTTCCGTGGCTCCAAGACAGATGAGACAGCGGGTCCCATCAAACAGCAACACAGGGCTGCAGAAAGACCTCTTCTGCGAGTACATTGTGGGATCTTCTGTTGGCTAAAGAAAAAGAAGAAGGAAACGCCACATCCATGCATGGAACTATGAAGTGTTGAATGTGAGAAAATGCGAACAAACTTTCACCTGAATGACATGAAGCAGTGCCTCACTGGCATGTCCCAGCTTCTTTGGTGGTGGACTTGGTGAAGGAAAGAGTGTGGGGAGTGCCCTGAGCAGCGCGATGGAATATTCCACTGGAATAGAACAAATCAACTTTGAGTTCAAAGTTAGTCTTCCTAAAAATGAGTCTTATTAGGTTTGTGTTGATCACAAAAAAAATCTTATTTTTTCAGCATGAAGAGTATTACCATTCTGCATCTATTCATTCAGCGCAACATAAACCATCCTATGTCCAAGGAAACAGCTACACAGTCAATTAGAGACACAGCAAAATGACTCACCTACATCCAGCGTTATGCGTGGCTTCATCACTTCATTTTTTTTCCAAACACCATAAAATTACACATTGGTGCAGAAGTCTTCCCATCTCTTTTTTTAGTTCATCAATGAATTTTCTGTTGCCCTTATCCAGAATGCGCCGCAGCTCATTCATCGCCTATAATGCAAGTCAGTGTTAAAATCTGCAAAAATGCTTGCTTTCCATCATAAACCAAAACAAGTTAATCACTTACACGATAAAGATCCTTGACACATGGATATGCATCCAGGATCTTTGTTGGCCTTGTCCTGTTCTTTCAGAACATCACTATCAATGAAGGATCTTCTTGCTTGAAACTGCAGGTCAAGAATTTGGGAGACAGCATCTTGGTTGGGTTTTGGTTTCTTGTACAGCTCCTGCAGGGTCTGATAATGTCTGGCCTGTGCTGTCAGACCATCTTTGGCTGATGAAATGGAGGAGACAAATCAGTAAATCAGTCAAATGGATGAAATTGTTTGGAGCATCAAAATATATCAAATGACAATTCAAATGTAAAAATGCCTGTGATATATCATGATATCCAAAACTATCATAACATTGCCTAGCTTTCATACATTATCATTATTATTAAAATGGACATGTTTCTACTTATGTGAAGTGTGGCCATTATCAGGTGTGTGACACAAAATAATTGTTGATCCACCAATTGAGTCTGCATCATGATCTTCTTCTTGGTCACTTGCTGAGAAGTCAATGCAATGCCTTTTCTTCTTGTGGCCCCTCTCTGGTGAATCTCTTGTGAAGATTCTTGTAAGTGCTCGCCTGTGGTAAATAAAATTTCACTCATTGAAAGAACAAATAAAGATGGAAAGTGAACATGCACAGATAAAAAAAGTATCAGCCAAAAATAACCACACGCTTCAAAATCTAAGTGCGCAAAATAATATAATCACTTACATGTTTCATTGTTTTGTCTTAATCCTTCAGCATGGGATAATAATCCACTAGTCTTTGAGACATTGCAGTGACTTCATGCTTAGAAGGGTACCGGACCCCCTCTCCTTGCTGACTGGCTCTCAAGATAGAAATCATGCTGGTGACAGTGTTTCTCACCAGCTTGCATCTCAGCTCTTTGAACATGACACATTTCCCCTCACTGGCAGTGCGGGCCATCTGGAAGTAGTGCTTACGAGCTTGCTCCAACTCACTGTCTGTATAGAGGGTGGGCAAACTTTTTTAGCAACGGGCCACATGACAGACCTGCATCGAGTCGGCGGGCCACGGAAGGGGGGGTTGTAGGTAGGTACAGAATTAGTCCGGGTGCAGAATCGTTCTGGGCGTAGTGACTGCCCGATACGGCAACTCCATTGGGAAATACCTCTACATCGCGGTCGAACGTGATCTATGGATAGATCACGGTCAAAACGCTATTTCGCGGGTGATAGATAGATAGATTGTGAGAGAATTTCGTGTATACAATATAATACAAAGTACTGTAAATACGCCAGGGATTGACGGAAAAAAAAAGATAACCTTAATCAACCGATGTAGTTTGTCCTAATAGAGTTGCCGTATGTGACGTTGTTGGCATTCGCCCACTGGACAGAGGCGACTGCCAATTACGTCACATACGGCAACTCTATAAACGTACCGCGATCTATCCATATATCACGTTCGAACGCGATGTAGAGGTATGTCCCAATGGAGTTGCCGTATCGGCAGTCACTTCTGCCCGGAACGATTCTGCACCCGGACTAATTCTGTACCTACACCTCGTTGACGGGGGGGAAGCACGCTATCGCTATCGCGCTACACTAACTCGGCAAAGTTACGTGCCGACAAAGTTTCGTTGGGGGGTGCGGTGTTGGGGGGTTATGACTGGCTTCACGCGGGCCGGACAGAGACACGCAGCGGGCCGGATGTGGCCCGCGGGCCGGGGTTTGCCCATGTCTAGTATAGACAACATATTGTGGAGGAGCAGGAAGCTGTAGGGTCCTCTTTGGGCTGCTTTTCACCAAAGGAGTGGATGTCTGAGGACAGATTGGAGATGTTCCTCCTGGTGAAGACACAGTTCCTGGCTTCATTCGGGGCAGCCTTGTCTGGTACGGTGGAATTCTCAGCCGAGAGGAAACCAGATCCAAAACATTATGAACAAGAGAGAAACAATAGACCCAATTAGGAAAAGAGAAAAAAAAAGTGTTATGCTCGATGTTTTCAGAGCAAAGTAGGTAACCAATCACATCTACACTAATAAGGGCCCAAATCCGTTTCCTCCTGAGAAAGTGTTCTGGTCCAGGAAAAAGGTCTCTCAAATCATCACGACTGAGGGTGTGGAGCAAGACTTCATCGATGTTGGCAGCTATAAAGACAGTCCAATCATTAACAAACCTTTTACACTTAACAACTCATACATTTTTTAACTAATGAATTTAATTCAACTTGACAAGTCAAACCAAGTTTGTTTTGTGCCAATTTCTGTTATCAGAATTAATTGTAAATGCAATTCAGTTTAGACATTTTGTCTCAAATTTGTAAAATACTAAATCAGTGTCAGCATACAGTTATTTTAATTACTTAGCGGACAAATCATAGTCATGGAAATTTTTTCATACCTACACATGACATACCATTTAAAATTGATACTGTGACATCATCCAGCTCATCCATTATTGGCCCCGGTTTGGATGTCCATTTAATTTCTCCTCAATCTGGCAGGGGAAAAAAAATCATCATATTAAGGTCACAATTAGGACAAGCTAGCCTTCCGACTCAAGATCCGTTTTTTTACAATGCCCATCTGCCATGGATCCCAAAGTTCCCATGCAATTAAAAGTTGTGACACCTTATCTGAATGATAACCCTAGACAGCTCAACGGATTGCTAGTCATACAGACAACAATCGAAAATTGGAGTGAAACTTGTAACCACAATGCCTACAACATGGTGGTACT
Organism: Nelusetta ayraudi; assembly: GCF_046127955.1. Classification (NCBI taxonomy): domain Eukaryota; kingdom Metazoa; phylum Chordata; class Actinopteri; order Tetraodontiformes; family Monacanthidae; genus Nelusetta; species Nelusetta ayraudi. The sequence continues at coordinate 768,574 of NW_027466185.1, forward strand.
TATGGTAATAATCATCAAATACCAGTGTTCTTTGTGACAAAATGACAACATCTGATAGGATTGTGCCACCTTGAACTGCAATCAACTTAAATATTGATAAAAAACAAGCAAATTGTACCTAAACTACATCTTCAATCAATCCAATTTGAGCACCCTCTACCCCATAAACTGAAGATACTGCAATACAAACTTGGTAGTACAGTATTTCGTCATGCAACATATAACTAGGAATGCTAATTGCTTGTTCACATGACTAGAATTGCAGTACATCAATCCAATACAAAATACACACTTGTCATCAAGCTCATAAATCCATCGAGTCGAGATGAGCACGTGCAAGGAGTCGGACTCCGTGAGTTCACGTAAACGGAGCATTGCGTTTGCGTAAATTATGCACGGCTATCGAGCTAGAAGCCGAGTCCGATTTGGTGCACACAACCACACTATAATGCCTCTCAATGTCCTAACCCATGCCACGCAACAAACGTGAAGAACCGATTTGAGTTTCTCACGGGACCAGCAGTGAAGTCACAACCGTCGCCCCAAATGAAATGTCGCAGCAGGAGCCTGAGGATTTTCTGAGTCAACATGCTGATCAACAGGTAACGTAATGTTGGCTTCCTTGACGACATTAGACAACTCCCTGTTTATATTTTATTCATATTTTAGTACAAAGCCTCCTTGTTTTATGATCTTTGACTTGTTCGGTTTTTGTTTTGACATTATGCTGTTAGTGTTTATTTCAAATTAACAAGAAGTACCGGTACAGATAGGAGGAACTTAATATAACACTTGCGTCAAACAAAGAATAACTAACTGTACATATCATGTCTACAGAAAGGAGCTGGTACATTAAGTGAGAATATTCAAGAATATTAAGAGAAGATATATTCAAGGTTGTCCTGAGGTCAACTGTACCAACCATTGACAGAGCTTATGGAGCAATTTGATGTTATTGTACAGTAAACATGGAATATTGGAGCTGTCGCAAAACAAAACAAAAAGCCAACTTTAAGGCTTATTATCTCCAAAATGATACAGTAATCAATCACATTTAGAAATCAAATGTTTCTAAATGTCAAGTCAGTAATGTCAAGTCAGTGCTTGATGTGTCATCAGCAGGCGTCGGCATCAGTAATGGGGCATCGGCGGGTTTCGGGCGGAATCGCCAGGCGTTGGGAAGCGTCGGCGGGTGTCGGGGGCTCGTGGCCAGGTGGCGGACGTCACGGCAGGCAGTGGCCAGGTGGGCTCAGTCCCGCAAACGCTGCTTACAGCTTTAATTTTGTATTGCTTTGATAACATTGTTTAAGTTGAGTTTAAATTTACACTATTTTTTTTTTCTTAGCTGCTAATTGTTCAAAAATGCTGATGTTAAAAGTGTGTTTGCACAGTATATGTTATGGCACTTTAATTCATATGGCAGTACATTTAAAATAACTGGCCGTCAAGTTCCAGGAACTGACAAACTGCACTGAGTTGAGTGAGATTCTCCAAAGGAACTCCAGTATAAATGTGGACTTTACATTCTAGTCCCCTGTGAAGAAAAACCCAAAAGTGAACGTTTTTGTGCCTCACCCTTTCTAACTGGGACATTTGCAAGGGAACGCAGACTGGTTATGCTGCTCCCTGATAAAAGAAAAATGTTTCTGCTGTTACCACAGAAATTGCCTGTTATTATTGTGGCTCAGGATTTTGGAGGTAGATTTTTTTTTATTTTTCATAAGGAACAGGATAACAGTAATGCCCTGGCATTGGCAATAAGCTTTAATTTTGTATTTGCATTTTTTTTAACTTTAGATTTACATTAAAAATGTTTCTGTGTAAAGTGCTGATGTTAAGTGTTTGGACGATAAATGTTATGGTGCTTTCGTTTATATGGCAGAACATTTAAATTAAAGTGTATGAAAGACTTCTTTTAAATTCATTATTGGCTTTTGCGTATACGACGTGATTAATCGTGATTAATCAGGTAAATCATGCGATTAATTGCGATTAAAATTTTTAATCGTTGCCCAGCCCCAGTAAAAACATTTTTCTGGTGCCAGCATTTCGTGAGGCAGAAGTTGATTCATACTTCAGTGCCTTGGAGCGAATAGCTTCGCCACTCAACTGGCCAAGAGACATGTGGCCTGTCCTTCTCCAATGCAAGCGGGTGGGAAAAGCACAGGAGTTGGTGTCTGCTCTTTTCTTAGAAGACAGCCTGCAATATGATGTTGTAAAGGAAGCAATTTTTCCTGCTTATGAGCTTGTTCCTGAGCCCTACCGGCAAAAATTTAGGAACCATAGAAAATCTAGTGGTCAAACCTTTGTCGAGTTTGCATGGGAGAAAAGCAACCTCTTTGATAAATGGTGTGCAGCTAATGATGTCAAAAATGACTTTGAGTCACTCCGTGAGCTCATTTTAAAGACTCTTTGCCAGAGAAGGTGGTAATGTTCTTGAATGAACAGAAAGTGTCGTCATTGTCCAAGGCTGCTGTCCTCGCAGATGAGTTTGTGTTGACCCACAAAAATGTCATCTCATCTTCCCCCCCGATCGGACACGCCTTCTGCTTCTCGTCCCACAAGAGCCGAGTCTAGCCACCTCCCCCTTGAAAAGGCTAGAGGGAAGGGACTTCTGGTTTGGCCATAAAGCGGTAGACTGCGCGACACCAGGGCTCTCGACCATCCAGGGTAAAAACTCCCCGAAAACTTGAATAACTATTGTCAGATATCATATTAACTACAAAGTGATCAGGGGAACGTTGGAATGGGAAGGAAAACTCCATTCAACCAAAACAGAAACACGGTAACAGACAATATGGCGGAACTACCAGCTTGCTCTGAAACAGAGGGAGATGGCGAAACGAACTCCTCGTGACTAACGACGCGAAAAAGGGCTCGGACATAGAAATTATTAGCAAGGAGATACGGGATTTAAAAATGGAATCAAAAGAAGTCCTTCGCACGTTTGGAGAAACACTGAGGAACAACGTGGAAAAAGACTTGGACGACATCAAAGACGAAATAAATCAACAACTTGCGAAAGTCATCACCGAACAGGAGCTCCAAACCAGCAAGATCAACGAGGCTGAGTCGCGGATTGAAAAGCTAGAACGTTGGGCACAGGAAGCTAATGACGCTCTGGTCATATCACTGAGAGAACAAAAAGCTCTTCAGGACAAGTTAACTGACCTGGAGTCCAGGCCGAGGAGAAACAACCTACGTATCTATGGAGTCACTGAAGGAGAGGAGGGAGAATCTGTGGCCAAGTTTGTGGAAGACCTGCTGAAAAGCGAACTGCAACTGCCAGCAGATTTTAATTTCCAAATTCAGAGAGCACACCGCTCACTTGCACAGAAGCCAGCGGACGGTTTTTTAACGTTGGACTCATTTAGAACGACTAAAATCCTCATTGCAGGTTCAAGTGTCATTTCTAAGTTAGGTTAGATTTTTGACTACCTTCACGCGGGCCGGACAGAGACACGCCGTAGTTTGGCCGGCGCAGGTGTGATTGATGACGCGAAGGTGGGGGCAAACCCACCTGCCACATAGTTAATTAATTCAATTAATTAATTAAAGTGCTTTTTGAACCTTTGGCCGCTCCGTAGATTGTGGAGATTGCAGCCGGCTTGTAAACACAACAAAGAAAAAGAAAAAGACACTGAGCGTAGATGAGCACTAGGAAGGACTAACATGGATAAGGCGTCAATTGTAAATGGAAAGTTCCACTTCAAAAACCTGCCAGATGGCAGTCTTGACAGGACAAAAGTGATATGCATTTACTGTAAAGCTGTATTTAGTTTCCACCGGAGTACGAGCAGTCCAACCACGTTGGATGGGGTGGCACGGAGACCACTGGCCGCGTCCACCACACGCCAACTTTCAACAGCGGGGGCTAAATGGGTGTGGCTACGGCTTGCAGGCCAATTAATGTGGTGGAGGACGAGG
>NW_027466185.1:775000-822500 GCF_046127955.1 Nelusetta ayraudi
CACGAGTGAAATAAAATGTGTCATTCATTCAATAAAGATTTCATTCATTCATCTTCTATACCCGCTTATTCCTATTCAGGGTCACGGGGGTCTGCTGGAGCCTATCCCAGCTGTCTTAGGGCGAAGGCAGGGTGACACCCTGGACAAGTCGCCAGTTCATCGCAGGGCCACATAGAGACAAACAACCATTCACACTCACATGCACACCTACGGACAATTTAGAACGTTCAATTGACCTCACATGCATGTTTTTGGAGTGTGGGAGGAAGCTGGAGAGAACCCACGCAGACACAGGGAGAACATGCAAACTCCACACAGAAAGGTCCCAGGTCCAGGCCCCAGAATCGAACCCACGACCATCTTGCTGTGAGGCGGCAGCGCTAACCACTGCACCACCGACTATTTTATTACTTAGTTGAAAATGCCATTTTATTTTATTTAACAAAGCATATCATTATTTCATCATGCATTTAATTGTTTTGTGGTCCTGTGTTTTAGTGCTTCATAATTGTATTCTGTTGTCAAATTTGCCCATCAAAGTCAGATTAGTAATCCTGTACATCAGTTTAAGGAAAACCAATTCTAGGTAATGGATTGCAGATCTTGTAGCACCTGTTACAATGGAAAGAAATGTATACATAATAAGTACGTCTGTGTGCCCGATATTTTAGCTAACACTAAACTTTCTGCACAACTGTCTGCATTGTGCTTTTTCTTCGGCCACAGAGAACAGAAACATCTGTAGTTCTTTGTTCACCCATGGTACAGTTTCATAAGCTTTTCAGTTTTTAATACGTGTTAATGTAAAAATCCACACGCGAGGCATTTAAAAATGGCGGTTTTGGTCTTTCGTGAAAGACTGCCTTTGGCCAATCAGTGTCCTGAACGTTGCTACGTCACCCTTATGGTCTCAGCTCTGCTCGCTTCGAACCCCAACGAGGCAGGTACCAAAATCCTAACCCCTGGCAACGTGATAATTGTTTTTTTCAATTTAAGTTTTCGTTATTTTGTTCGTTTTCGTTAACTATTATAACCGTGGTCAGGACCTCCAGTGAGAAGATCCACTGGAGGACATTTAGAGCAAACAGTCAGACAACAGCAGCTTCACCACATCAGCTGAAAAATGGAGTTTGGATGCTTTCAGCTTCAAGTCGTGGACAGAAAATGATGCTCACACTGTCACACTGATGTTTTCTTCTCCAACCTTCTCTCAGCTCCAGAGGTTGGTGGTCTGCAGGAGCTTCTACAGCAGCAGAAGATCAGTCTGGAGAGGAGATGTGAACGTGTGACTGAAGGTGAAGAAGCAGGAAGTCAAACTCTCCTCAACAGCATCTACACTGAGCTCTACATCACTGAGGGACTGAGTGAGGAGGTCAACAGAGAGCATGAGGTCAAACAGCTGGAGACCAAGAAGACCAAGGAGATCCTCCACGACCGTCCAATCAGGTGCAACCAGATCTTTGAAGCCTCACCTGAGCAGCAGGGACTCAGGGAGTCAGAGTGGTGCTGACCAGGTCTCTGGGCTGGACCGGGAAGCCTTGGGGTCCCACTGGAGGAGCTGGAGGAGGTGACTGGGTCCAGGGAAGTCTGGGGGTCTCTGCTGAGGCTGCTGCCCCCGAGACCTGACTCCGGATACGGCAGTAGAAGATGGATGGATGGATGGATGGATGGATGGATGGATGGATGGATGCCAGGTGATAGAACATTTCATAAAAACAGACTCTGCATTATAACTTCTATTACACTCTAAAAAACTCACTCCAATATAACTGCACTCGTCCTTCTCTCACATTACATTGGATCACAATGACCAAACAACACAACAAAGACAATGATCCAACTGTACTGCCACGTCCAGACGCAGTGTAGGTCTGTAGGCCTCTTGGACCTTCATGTGAACCACTGCGTGTTGACTGGAGGTGAAACATGACTGACTGCTGTCCTCCTACCTGGACAATGCAATCTCACTTTCATTCTGCTGCAGATGGCCATTTTCATTTTACACCGTCCAAATTTACAGCTCAGGGCGCTGGGACGAATTCCAAATTGTGTGCAGATACAGGCCTACACTTCAAATAATTATGAGAAAAATCCAACGTCAAGAGAGCACTTCCATTAGGAAATAGTCAACATGAAATTTCGTCTTCTACTGACACCTGCTGGTCAAATTGAATAGTTGCAAATATTGTGAACAAGTTGTCGTCTAATTCTAATCCTAAACAATATGGCCATTCGAAGTGAAGTATTAAGACAATTAATCAGGTTTGTACTGCTTGATTGAACACATTCATCCCGTTCCAGTGCACTAAAACCCACTTCCCTTCAGGACCGTGTCAGCGAAGCCAAAACTTCCTTGAGTGACGCTGTTTCCCAGCATGCAATGCGAGCTAGCGATTCACAATACTATTCCATCACAAACATGGATGTAAAAAATAAAAAGGGACGAAAAATGAAACTTCAGGAACACCAACCATTGCAATACAAGCAGAACTGGGCCGAAGTTTTATATTATGTACACCATAATACAGCCTTCTGGTGGACAAGCCATACTATTTAATCAGTGTCTTCCTATGGCACTTCCGTGGGTAGAAACTCGTCGTAGAGGTCACGTGCTGGGTGCTCGTCACCCCACCAACCACCTCGGGGAAGGTCTAACAGGAGAAGCTTGCTGGCGGAAATGATGCACTACAAGTGGATGTGACGCTCATGAGTGCGATGGATGAGGTAGAGCAATGCTCCAGAAGCCGATTCAGACTACTCTCCCTCCACTTTTTTTGTTTTGTATGAGCGTTTAAAAAAAACAACATAATGATAATCGAATAAGCTTTAGTTTATTAATCAGAATTAAAACAAGTAGGTTTTGCCCTTACAAGGTTGTAGATTTGTTATAGATGAGTTCCTTTGTTGTAGTTTGGCGCTTGAAAAACTATATATGGGATGTACCATGACCTGAGGGATTTCCTCATCCCATCCCAGCTTGGTTCTGATGCTGAATGTGAATGTATCTTGCTGTACATCCCACTGAGCTCCAAGGGCCCTCTCCATAGGGAGCTGGTCTCTGTCAAGGTTAAGTGTTTTTACCTCTTTAGCTCTCTGCTCTTCAGGAATGGCGGCCAGCACCGAGCGATGATTGCTCACCCACTTATTGAGCTTAAAACCACCTCTACCGCACAGGTCTGTTAGCTGCTGGTACAGATGTATTGCTTGTTCTACCGTGCTGACGGCCTTTAGACAATCATCCACGTAGAAATTTTGACCAACAGTGTTTATAACCTCGGCTGGGAAGTCATGCTGATTGTCGTCGAATGAAGCACAGCTTGGGGATGACACTGCCCCAAAGATGTGGACCAGCATCCTGTGCTCTTGTAGGTCCTTTGTAATGTCCCCATCTGGCCACCAGAGGAAGCGTAAGAAGTTTACATCCTGGTTGGAAACTCTTACTTGATGAAACGTTCCCTCAATGTCAGTCATGAATGCTACAGGGCCTTGGCGAAAACGAAGCAGCACACCTAGCAGTGTACTTGTCAAATTGGGACCCTGCAGGAGCTCTTTATTTAATGATGTTCACTCACTTTCAATCTCACAGCCACTAAAAAACCTGATTGTGATTGAGAGGTCCTCAGCAGCCAATCACTGTTGGGAGTCCAGCCTTCAAACACTCCTCCTGAATCCACAGTCACATCTGTGAGCATCTGGAACTTTGGCCCTGATCCTCCACACCACACAACTTGGGATGACAGCGCCACCTACCTGTATACTTTCAGCAGCCAGTCCCATGTTCTGACCCGTTTCCACTGTGGCCTGTTGTGTCATCTGGACCGGAGTCTGGATCATCAGTGTCCAGGTTCATGGAATCTGTCAGAGTGCCGCCGTCCTGTGATGTAATGATAGAGAATCACTCTATTTATACTAATGTGCAGAACCACTAGAGTGTCATTTCTTCACTGCTGTCAGCAACAAGCATTTGGTGTCACACTGGTGTACAACACTTATGGGTTAATTAATAAGAAATGACATATTTATGAATCACCCGCAATGCCCAGATTGTTGCTGCTTATCTGCTGATATGAGCCGTCAACTGTTGCAATATAGAACCACGGGCAGGAAATTACAATTAGTGTAGAGTGTATTATAATTTAAAAGTTTACTTACGGTAGTTCTTTAAAGAATTTAGCAGGGATGGAACAGGCTAACGTGACGACGTCACCTGTAATACGGTAGGAGCTCAACCTGCTGTCACGGCGAAAACTCTGTGTTACGTCCCGTCGAGGGGGACCGAGACACAACGTGTGGGACACCTTCCCCCACTCCCAAGCCTCATTAATTTTTCACTGCAGTTGGCAGTTTCAACAAAAAACATTTTATTAATCAGTAAATGAAATAAACAAAACAACTTAACCGGTGGGCAGCAAAGGCTTCAGGGTGGGCGCAGGCCAAAATAATAAACCAAACTCCAACTAGCTCGCCTTAAGAACTAACTAAAGAAAGAAAGAGAACCCAAATACAGAAAGGCTAACCTCCCTACATACTTAATAAACAGGAGAAAAGAGGGGACAAAGAAAATGGCAGCCCACCCCTACGGCTGCGTGCTCTAACACCATTTCAGAAGTGACTAACTGCAGAGTTGGGAGCGGAGGAGGGATGACCGTCAGGCTGGCTCGACTGCTCCTCCTTCTCAGCCGTGGCGCGTCCAATCAGCAGCCGACATCCAGGACCGCACCTGCAAGGCGTCATCCAATCTCTCTCACACAGACACACACACACACACACACACAGACACAAAGATAGAGGCACCTAGACCCACCTGTGGGTCATAACACCCCCTCCCTTAAGAACTAAACCCTATTAACATACCTACAAATAAAACTAAACAAGAAAAACCTCACTTCCCCGAAATAAGAATTCCGCAGCTAGTCCACATGTACACGTGATAATGCACTTGCCAACACATTATCAACCCCCCTTCCTGTGGCAAATCTGGAGATTGAAGTCTTGTAAGAGCAGAGACCACCACATCTTCGAGGGCATTATGGTCTGTAAAAACCTGACCCCAAACATCAAGATGGGCACTGTCAGAAGGAGAGCCAAAGCTTCTTTCTGAACTTCCCAATATTGACTCTGTGTGCATGCTGCTTACTTGTGGCATGTCCCTCTACTTTATGTCATGGTGCAAAACTGACGTACGGCGGGGGTGGTCAGAAAACAATAGTGGGTGGCTCTCAATTAATTTTATATTATCATGACGGGCTGATGCAGGCAAATGGGACAAAAACGAGCTTAAATTATTCATAATTTCAGAGTTTCCCAGGCGCGCCAAAGGAACACCGATTTTTTTTTTTTTTTTTCAATGAGCCCTCCCTCAGCCAATGGGCACGGAGGGGGCGGAGGCTCAGGCGACACATTTTTCCGAGCAACATAACGCCCGGTTCACACTGGACGGGGAAGCACCACGAAGCGCCGAGCGCTTCCATTCGGCGCCCATGTTAATCAATGTAGTAGTTCACACCAGACGCGAACAGGCGCGCGGCTCCCCTCGCGGATCGCGCCATGCATTTAACGTCAGTTCACTGGACGTGGAAGCGAAGCGCCGCCGAGCGCTTCCATTCGGCGCCCACGTTAATCGATGTGGTGGTTCACAGTAGACGCGAACAGGCACGCGGCTCGCGGCATGCATTTGTTGTTTCGGCGTCTGCTCTATTTCGTGCGTGAGCCGCGGGCGATCCTCGTCAAAAGTACAGGAAGTCGCTCAATAAAAACGAGAAAATCCGGTGAATTTTCAAAATAAACTAATTTCAAAATAAAAACCGAATGACAAATTCGATCATATATCATATTTGTATGTTATATTTGTCAGTACATTGTATCAGAGTGCGAGAGAGATTAAACACACACACACACATACACACACACACACACACACACACACAGGAAGACTTGATCAAAATACGTCTGTTTGAGCCTAGAGATGCCAGTCAATGATCATTATGAAAGAGGTCTTGTCTTGAGATGGACACCTGAGTGCGTGTTTCTATTTATTTACACACACACACACACACACACACACAAAAGTAAGCTACGGGCTGGCTACGGGGCGAGGGGGGGGCGATGATGAAAATGTTTTTTTTTATTTTATTTTTTTTAAAGAAAAAAAAAAGAAGCTCAAGTGGGAGTGAAAAGAAGACTGCAGCTGAGCAGAAGCGCTTGTCGACCGTCGCGGAGCTGTTCGCGTCTGGTGTGAACCAGTTGGAGCCTCGCTCGCGAAATTCGTCGGCGCTCCGCTTCGCGGCGCTTCCGCTTCGCGGCGCTTCCGCTTCCATTGAAATGAATGGCACGAGCCGCGCGCCTGTTCGCGTCTGGTCTGAACCACTACATTCAGTGCCTTTACATGGCACTAGAGAAAATCGAATTACTGCCTTAGTCCGATTATGATCGGAGAACTCACGTGCGTGTAAACACCTTACTCCGATTATGATTGGAGTTTGAGAACTCCGATTGGAATCGGAGAACTCCGATTGAGACACCCAGATAATGCGATTGGAATTCAAATTTCTCTGCCATGTATACGCCTTAATCGGACTATTAACTGAACAATGCGAGTGCGCATGCGCCACGCCTCGCTCTCGCAACTCATGACCGCACAACTACGTCGTCTAACAAAACAGACGGCGCGAAACAACCTGGCAAACGCGAATAAGAATGTTGACATTTGGAGAGAGGATGAGACCGGGGCGATGCTTTCTCTTCTAAAAGAGATGGACATATTAAAATAACGCGCAACGGAGACCTTTTTAAAAAGGGTAGCGCAGCAAATGCAGGGCTCCGGCTTTGCGCACCCCTGAACAAATACGTATTCCTTCTTATTTATATTTCTACCTTTTCGTTCACATTTTTTGTAAGTTAGAAGAATTTTAACTTTGTAAATAAAAGCACAGCAAAGACATGTTTTTCTAATTTGTTTTTATTTTGGTAATTTCGCTGTTATTCTGCTGGAAACGGCGTGCAGCGGCACCAGCTTCCTCCACGGTCGGCACTTTAATGAGCGTGTGTATAACTGAAGACACCGTTCCTTTGCAAAACCTGTACACAAACTCTCCCACCAGTCTGCTCCGAACCCGCATCCAACAAGAACGAGAGTTTGGGGTCCGTAGCGACGGCACAAAGCGTAGCATCGCATCGAAGTGTTGTTGTAGCCCTCCAACAGCAAACAACGTTCTTGTCTGCCTTTTAAAATAACCAGGAGCACAAGAAATAGGGTACACCTTATCTGCAAAGCAAGTAACACGTACATTATGAACTATCGTTCCATATCACAATAGATTTAATATGTCAACCGAAAGCAGCTGACTATATATATATATATATATGTATATATGTATGTATATATATATACATATATACATATATATATATATACATACATATATACATATATATATATATATATATTAATTAACCTCTGTCATTGAACTCCAAAACATACATGGTCAATATCCATATTATTATTATGTTGTTGTTTTTTTTTAAATGCTCATACAAAACAAAAAAAAAGTGCAACATCCACATGTAGTGCATTATTTTCGCCAGCAAGCTTCTCATGTTACCACTGACTACATTGACCTATATTTTCCATATACTCACCTGAATCAGATGCCTTGCAGATCCCCTGCAAGGGCCCCGAGGGGTGACGCACAACCAGCACGTGACCTCTACCATGTGCTTCCACCCACGGAAGTGCCATTGGAGGACACGGATTAAATAGTATGGCTTGTCCACCAGAAGGCTGTATTATGGTGTACATAATATAAAACGTCGGCCCAGTTCTGCTTGTATTGCAATGGTTGCTGTTCCTGAAGTTTCATTTCTATCCTGGTCCCTTTTTATTTTTTACATCCATGTTTGTGATGAAATAGTATTGTGAATCGCTAGCTCGCATTGCATGCTGGGAAACAGCGTCACTCAAGGAAGTTTTGGCTTCGCTGACACGGTCCTGAAGGGAAGTGGGTTTTAGTGCACTGGAACGGGATGAATGTGTTCAATCAAGCAGTACAAACCTGATTAATTGTCTTAATACTTCACTTCGAATGGCCATATTGTTTCGGATTAGAATTAGATGACAACAATATTTGCAACTATTCAATTTGACCAGCAGGTGTCAGTAGAAGACGAAATTTCATGTTGACTATTTCCTAATGGAAGTGCTCTCTTTACGTTGGATTTTTCTCATAATTATTTGAAGTGTAGGCCTGTAGTTGATGAGGAATCACGGTGTGCTAACGCTACTCAAACAGCTTAGATGAAAAAAAGGGAGTGTGATTTGGGTTTGTGGTACATTATGACAATCTTGGACTTGCAAGACTGAGGCGACGGTTCAATTCCCATCAATGTGTATTATATATGTGTTATTTAGCTCATCTATTCTACATTTTAAATAGATCACATTTGACATCTGACCCACTGAACACTTACTATTGAACATATTTTTAAACTATGGGCTATTTAGTCTTGTTTTAGGATATAATATAATTCATTGCACAAACTGTCAGGCTAAGTATAAGAGCTATAGTCTACTACAATCAGTCGTGCCAAAAAAGAGACATTGTCTTTATTTTTCATTTTTATTTTATTGTGTCAGCATTGAACCATACAAGCATGTAGTGTTGTCCAACAAAAATGCATGGCGAATCAAATCCCAAACAATCTATGAAACAATGAACACGTTTCCATTGCACTTCATTTTATTGAGCACTAGATGACCTCCTCGAGCACTGTGTCATTGAAGCCTCGAGTAATGAACCATTTTTTGAAACAAGTGTCGCAGCTTCAACAAAGCCTCGATCGGCCATCACTACCTACGGCTGCGTGCTCTAACACCATTTCAGAAGTGACTAACTGCAGAGTTGGGAGCGGAGGAGGGATGACCTTCAGGCTGGCTCGACGGCTCCTCCTTCTCAGCCGTGGCGCGTCCAATCAGCAGCCGACATCCAGGACCGCACCTGCAAGGCGTCATCCACTGTCAGACACACACACAGACACAAAGATAGAGGCACCTAGACCCACCCGTGGGTCATAACACTCCGTGTGGATCTTTTCACTCTGGCATTGAAAGGGGGTGCTAGCGCTAGCCGTTTGCTAAGCTATGTACAGACAGCACCACCGCTTGCCGAACCACATAGTCACACCGTTTATATACAACAACTCGTCATCAATATCTCTAAAGTAGAAGTCAAGAACTTTTTTCAAAAACGGTAACTAACTCAAACTTTTTTGTGTGTTTATAAAAACAAACTAAAACAAACTTAAATTGAAGTCATATTTCACTTTGTTTACGTCTGTCAAATGAATATTTGCCCAGGAAAATCTTTTAGTTTTACGCAGCAGCACCTAAATGCACATCGCGTTCTGTGACGTCACCCCTCTTTCACAGCAGTATGTTGACGCGCGACTCGCGGCGGGAAAGTCCGATATGCCACAGTAGTGAACATGTTTATTGAGACTGGGAAGTAGACACGACAGTTTGACTCAGTTGACTCAAATATCCTGTGGCGATGAGAGTGGTTATGGCTATCTGATAAAGCAAGATTTAATATTGGGAATTTAACAAAATGAAAAGGAACCGACAACGCCACCCTGGGAATTTCACCCAGGGAGTTCTACTAAACACAAAAGTAATAATTAGGCACACAGGTAAGTTCTACGAGGAAGGAGTAGGAGACGTGGTTCAGAATGTTTAAAATATCAAACCAACTTTTATTCAACATTTAAAAATAAAAGGAACAAACAGACCAACACTTAAAACAGAGCTACTGAGCTCCTTATTCTTGGTGTAGAAACTGAGGCTTACCGATGAGGGGGCCAAACGGGGGAGGAACCAAAGAAAACAAGGAACACCCCACTCACACGTGACACACCTGCAAAGAAAGTGAAGTGCAAAAAAAAGAAGAAAACAACCACAATCCCGGGTCACAGTACTCGAAGGGGCCCACCACCCGGGACACCGCCACCACCAGCAGCTCTCAGCGACTACAAAAGAAAAGACAAACAGTTGGTTACTAAAAGTTCCCTAAAATCTGTCACATGTACTGAAATAGCAAGAAAAACAAACAAACAATGCAATTACACACACACACACACACACACACACCACTGTAGCTGGACCGGCGACTTGATAGTGTAACGTCTGCTGTCTGAGGGTCAGCAGTGGCGACGTAAGCAAACGAAGAAAAACACAACGAGAACGGAAAAACAACAAGTAAAACCAAGGCGGGACGGAAGCAACATGCACCGTCTGTACGGGGCGGCTAGCACAATCAAGTGCGGGCGAAGCAGCAGTGTTCCTGCACTTATCTTATAGGACCGAGTTTTGGGCCACAGGTCTTGATCACCAAGCGTCCTCCAGGTGAGGAGAACAACGAGGAGGCTCTGCGCAGCTTTGTGCTAGCAGGCGGCTGTAGTGTGCCGGTGAGGTGTTCAGGAAGCACTGTAAAAAGAACGGACCGGTGAGGTACTACGTACCTATGCTAATAAGCCATAATAATTTAAATGCTAAAATGTCCGCACCTGATCCTCTTAAAACTCGGGCACACAAAGCGGATGTTCAGTGTCCCATTGACCACAATGGACCACTAAACGAAGCTTTTAAGAAAAATGCGAAATGAAGCCACTGAGAGCTAAAACAACATGCAAACAATGCCACAGTGCAGCTTTTCTGAAACGGGTCAATTTTGAAATCATTTTAATCAACTCTGTCTTCATTGATCAGAAGGTTTTTGCAGATTTGGAATTAAAACATTTTAACTGCAGGAATCATAAAATCGTCTCATCAGTGACGTTTATAGAGCCATTAAAAAATGTAATATGTGCTGAACAGACAAACGGAGGTGTAAGAGGCCTGTGTGACCAGCAGGGGGCAGCAGAGGACCGACAGCCGCAAGTTCCTCCTCAGAGAGGCCTGAGAAGGTTCTGCACCTTCAGCTCCTCCAGGAGGTCCTCAGCAAAGTGTCAGAGTTTGTTGGTTTTTTTTTACCTCGGTCGGCAGAGTCAAAGTATTAAACTTGTAGCCAGGGGGCGCTGCAGCTCACTCAACACCTACAAGGTTTGAAAAGGATATTGAGTGGAATTCATCTGGAATGAAAAGAAAAGCACAACTACAGTAGAAAAACTGAACACAAAGACGCACAAAGTTTGAACTACACACTGATTTTCTTCTTCTGTTGATTCAACTTAATTTGACAGAAATAATATCTGAAAAAATAGAAACCAAATGTTAAATTTCGACATTTAAAAAATGGACAGATTCATTTACACGAAGATATTTAGCTCTCAGCCAATTAGAGCTGCTGCTCCTGTGTGTGTGTGTGTGCGTGTGTGTGCGTGTGTGTGTGTGTGTGTGTGTGTGTGTGTGTGTGTGTGTGTGTGTGTGTGGATGTGGTGGTGTGTGTACCTGAATGTGGGAGTGGGTGTGCTTAAGTACGTCACTGGAAGTAGGCTGCCAATTAGTGCGGCCTCCGGCCTCCGGGGGGGCCCGGACACGGCACACCCGCCGCAATGCCGGCCAGGAAGAGGCCCGGAGCAGCAGGCCCCCGGACCGGAGGGCACCCGCCCCACGAGCCAGGGCAAGATGACAGGGAGGCAGATACCCCAAGGAGAAGGGACACCACCCGGGGCGAACAGACAGCAGAGCCCGTCCTCCGGACAGTGGCCCCCCAGGGCAAGCGAGACCGGACTCATCCCCATGACAGGACCCAGCCCCTTCACCCACCGGGAGGATCGGTACCCAAGGCAGGCCCGGGCACCCAGATGCCCCCCCCCTACGGACCCAGTATGGCGCATCGCTGCAAGTGGCGAGGTCCCCATAGGCCCAGCCGGTCTCGCACCCCAGGGGCACCGGACTGCACAGGGCCCATCCAGAGTGGGAAAGATGCCGGATCCCGCCCCCGCTAGCAGGCTGACCCCACTGTGTGTCGGGGTGTCAGTGTGTGTATATGTGCACTTGCTGGTGTGTTGAACTATGGTGCGTTTAAAATGGAAGGGTGGTAAGGCCCTGGGGCAACCACACTGCTGCTGAGCAGGGCGGCGGCCGCAGTGCACGAACCACCCCCCCAGGCCCTAAGTGTCTATAATGCTATTAAGATTGGAGAGGGTCTTAAGGCCACAAGGCCGGGCAGCGACCACCCAAGACACAAATCCCCCGAAACAGAAGAAAATTAATTAATTAATTAAAAATTTAGGGAAAAAAAAATAAATAAAAAAAAACAAAAAAAAAAACACCTATTATGTGACCAGGGGGGACTCCCGGTCAGGGCGCCCCCTCAGCGACATCGGGGCCGGGGACACCACAGGGATCCAGGAGCCAAAGGGGGCCCGCCCCCAAACCGCACCGCACCACCCGGGCACACAGGAGCGGTAGCCGGCGAACGCGCAGCCCCACCCCAGACATGCGACCCCACCGCGTACGATCCAGCGCCACTCCCCAGACACAGGGACGGACCAGCCCTCCCACCAACAAGGGGGCCCCCAGACCAGAGCCAGGATCCCCCCCCCGGAGCACCACCCCCGGAGCACCACCCACCCAACCCCCGACCCCCCACCAACCTGCAAAGCAGCCGAACCCCCCACGCCCAACACCCCCACCCCCCACCCCCCCCAGACCGCACCCGGCCCGCGGCAGCACGACCACGGCTGCCCACATCAACCAGCAGCCTCAGCTATTGATTGATTACTAGTTAGTTATAGGATGAAGCAGACATTCCTACCAAGGAGGTGTGGTCTAACAGTAAGTTGCTATATTGTGCAATGTGCAGGTGTTGTTTTGTTTTCCAGTTTGTGAGGATTGTTTTCTTAGCGATAGATAAGGAGGTGATCAGCATGCGAGATTCTGCCTTATCTGATGTGATATCACTGAGGTCCCCTAAGAGACAAAAAGAAGGAGTGGCTGTGATGTTGTAACCAACCTGTGCTGATAGATCATTGCATACTACGTGCCAGAATTTATTTACTGGTGGGCAATGCCATACAGCGTGTAGGTAATTATCTGGGACATTAACTGTGCAGTGTGAGCAGGTCTGAGAGGCGGTCATGCCCATCTGAAACATCCGCTGTCCAGTGTAGTGGATCCTGTGGAGTACTTTAAAATGTATTAATTGTAGAATAGGTTGTTTTATCAGTGAAAAGGTGTTCAGGCAGATTGTTCTCCAGAAATTAGAGTGAGGCTGGAGAGACAGGTCTCTTTCCCACTTAACAATTGGGATAGAAATCGTGCGATCTGTATTTGTAAGCAACTCACTCCAATAGAACTGCACTCGTCCTTCTCTCACATTACATTGGATCACAATGACCAAACAACACAACAAAGACAATGATGCCACTGTGCTGCCACATCCAGACTCTGTGTAGGTCTGTAGGCCTCTTGGACCTTCATGTGAACCACTGTGTGTTGACTGGAGGTGAAACATGACTGACTGCTGTCCTCCTCCCTGGACAATGCAATCTCACTTTCAATCTCACAGCCACTAAAAAACCTGATTGTGATTGAGAGGTCCTCAGCAGCCAATCACTGTTGGGAGTCCAGCCTTCAAACACTCCTCCTGAATCCACAGTCACATCTGTGAGCATCTGGAACTTTGGCCCCGATCCTCCACACCACACAACTTGGGATGACAGCGCCACCTACCTGTATACTTTCAGCAGCCAGTCCCATGTTCTGACCCGTTTCCACTGTGGCCTGTTGGCTCATCTGGTCCAAAGTCTGGATCATCAGTGTCCAGGTTCATGGAATGAGTCAGTGTGCCGCCGTCCTGTGATGTCATGATAGAGAATCACTCTATTTATACTAATGTGCAGAACCACTGGAGTGTGGAAGCAGACAGTTACCATAATCCAAATGAAAAAGCAACAGCAGAAATGCTTTTTCATTTTAAGAACGTGGCTGCATTATTTGACTCATAAAAAAAATTGTTAATAAATAATCCAAACTGTATTTTCATTTTCTTATTCACGACTGCTCATTCTTGTACTTAATTCAAATGAAGGAAAACACATTTGAGATTTAATTTTCAAAACATGCACCAGCAAAGAGTTACCAAAATTCAATATGAAATGTAAAATTCAAAAATGAAAAAGCAATAGCAGAATGCTTTTTCATTTTAAGAACGAAGCTGCATTATTTGACTCATAATTAAAATCATTAATAAATATTGCTATATGCATTTTCATTTTCTTATTTGTGTCGCACCTTTTATGACACAATCAAAAAGAAAACTGAGAGCATTGCTTTTTAATTTTCGTGGTCCTGCCCTGCACAAGAGTTACCACAACTCGAAAACGAAATTGCAATCTCAAAGTGACGTCAGCAGCTCTCCACCTCCGCTGTGGGTATGGCGGTATGACGCCAAGTGTCATTTGCCTCCTGTTATGTGTAAATTCTAATGTTTGTGAATTTAATAAAGATATATATATATATATATATATATTTTTTTTTATTTAAAAAGAAAAGAAAAGAAAAAAAAGGTATGGCGGTATGACACCACTTTGCCATCGTTACTTCTTTCACGTCATTGAAGTTGCCGGTAATCGAGATTTAAATCGCCGAAAAACGTGGACCACTGACAGATCTCGCACCAGCATCTGCCACCAGTCGACGGATTGATCTGTTGCTTTGCATCCTTCGTCGGATGGACTGGTGGCCGACGCCGAACGGAAGCAATGATCCGTTGCATCGCATCCTGCAACGGATGGACTGGTGGCCGACGCCGAACAGCTGTTACTCCACCCATGTAACAAATAGCTTTAGCTTTGATGTTGTGCTGGTGCATCAAGGTGTTCCATAACTGACAACAGGTTGGCTAGGGCAACCTTGTTTGCGTCCGTATCTGGGACGGCAGAATACCTGCTCAACTCGGTCCCGAGCATCAGATTCAGATACACTACTCCACCTGGGAAGCTAAATCCAGCAGGGCGATTTAAATCTTGTTTACCGGCAACTTCAATGACGTGAAAAGTAACGATGGCAAAGTGGTGTCATACCGCTATACCTTTTTTTTTGTTTTGTTTTGTTTTTTTAAATATACAGTATATATATATATACATTTATTAAATTCACAAACATTAGAATTTACACATAACAGGAGGCAAATGACACTTGGCGTCATACCGCCATACCCACAGGTGGAGAGCTGCTGACGTCACTTTCCTGCACCGCACGCTTACTTTGAGATTGCGATTTCGTTTTGGAGTTGTGGTAACTCTTGTGCAGGGCAGGACCACGAAAATTAAAAAGCAATGCCCTCAGTTTCCTTTTTGATTGTGTCATAAAAGGTGCGACACGAATAAGAAAATGAAAATGCATATAGGAATATTTATTAATGATTTTAATTATGAGTCAAATAATGCAGCTTTGTTCTTAAAATGAAAAAGCATTCTGCTCTTGCTTTTTCATTTTTGACTTTTACATTTCATATTGAATTTTGGTAACTCTTTGCTGGTGCATGTTTTGAAAATTAAATCTCAAATGTGTTTTCCTTCATTTGAATTAAGTACAAGAATGAGCAGTCTTGAGGGGGGCGCTAGTGAGATGCGAGCAGAGTAGACGTGTTTTTTATAGCTCCTCACAGCATGCCAAATCTTACTATTTAAAATCGCTTTTTTGAACACTTGACTTGATTTCTTTCTGACAGACTTTATTTCGTGTTTACACCACCGCTGAGTGGTAAGCAAAAATGTCCGGTAAAAATGCTCGAAGTGGAAAGGGAGCCAGCCGCCCGTCGTCGCTAGCCGACACTCCAGCTAGTGCCAGTCGCGACCAAGCTAGCAAGAATTCGCCGGGCAAGTCGTCAGCTGAAGAGGACGACGAGCTTCCACTTGCTTGGCATAAAATGTCAAACATGCTTTTGCAGTCCTTTAACGAGCGGTTTGACAAGTTTGAGCAGAGTTTTCAGAACATTCTGGCTGCCCAGCGGGAGCTAACCGAGAGGCTGACTACCACCGAGTGCCAGGCTGCGGATCATGAGCAACGTATTCGCGCGGTGGAAACTTCCGTCACTGAACTGCAGTTAGAGAACAAGAAGCTACGGGCCAAGCTTTCCGATCTCGAAGGGAGATCCAGGCGCAACAACATAAGAATTCTTGGCATCCCAGAGGGTGAAGAGAAGGGGAGGCCGACTGAGTTTGTGTCCGACCTGATCCCCAAGCTGCTGGGCGACGACAACTTCACCAAGCCGGTCGTTATCGATAGAGCGCACCGTATACAACAGCCCAAACCACCGGAAGGCTCCAAATCCCGCATGATAATCGCACGGGTGCATCTAACACAGGAGAAGGAAAAGATCCTGCGGCTCGGGAGGCAGTGCTCCATGGAATACGAAGGTAACCGAATCCTAATCTTCCCCGACTACACCGCGGAGGTGATGGAACAACGGCGAAACTTCCGTGAGGTGCTGCAGCTGCTCAGAGAGAAGGAGATCCGCCACTCGCTGCGCTTCCCGGCCAGACTGCACATTCATCACCAAGGGCAAGTAAAAACATTCAACGACCCGGACGAAGCTAAGACTTTTATCAACCAAAAACTCTGAGAGCTCTCTTTTCTGTTGGTGAATAGAGTCTAAACATGTTCTGAGCAAAATTATACTTAAGCGTTTTTTTGTTTTGTTTTGTTTTGTTTTTGTTTTTCAAAAGCTAAATTCATATCTCTAGTGTGCTGATGAGGGGCGGTTGGATGGAGTTGTTCTGCTTTTTTCTTTTGACCCGCGTTCCCAGCTTAGGATGAGGGTAACTATGCTTCATTTGGGGAAGCTTTGGGTGGGGGGCTTGTTGGGGTGTTTAATTGTTCATGTTATTATTTTTTTTTTCTGTTTGGGGCTGGCTGCCAGACTAATTGTTAAGTTTGTATCTCACTCTAATGCAACAGGTACCATGTGTGAAATAAAATTTTGGAGTGCATGTCCTTGGTCTCTTGGAACGTACGTGGTTTAGGTCACCCAGTTAAACGAGGCAAAGTGTTTTCACATCTAAAATCACTGAAATCTGACATTATGTTTTTGCAAGAAACACACGTTGAAGCCACTCAGCATCGGAGACTCAGGGCCAACTGGATTTCACAGGTCTATCAGTCACCGTTCACATCGAAAGCCCGAGGCGTTGCCATTCTCTTTCGAAAGACTGTGCCCTTTCGGTTTCAATCATCGACAACTGACCCAAATGGCAGGTTTATAATTGTAACTGGGCATATAAATTCTTTTCCTATCACACTACTGAATATTTATGGGCCAAACACAGACGATCCAGCTTTTTTTCGAAAGGTGTTTGATCTGATCCCCGATGATGACTCAAGCCACATAGTAATTGGGGGTGACTTTAATTGTTACCTAGACCCCTATTTGGATAGGCTGTCTTCTGCCCCCCCTCCCAATATTCTTGCTGTACAAACCATCAACAATTTGATGAAAACAAAAAAGGTGGTGGATATTTGGAGATTGCAGCACCCATATGATCAGGATTACTCTTTTTATTCACATGTTCACAGATCATACACACGGATAGACTATTTTTTAGTCGATTCCAGATTGATTTCTAACGTAACTCACACTAAATACCACAACATAAAAATATCTGATCACAGCCCCGTTAATATTAACCTTAAAATGTGCTTGCCTAGGCAAGCCTACAGTTGGCGTTTTAATCCCTATCTCCTTGAGAATCAGACTTTTAAAACATATATTACCACACATATATCACAGTTCCTTGAGACCAATGACAACGGGGAGGTGAACGATACAATACTGTGGGAAACTCTCAAAGTGTATATTAGAGGGCAAATTATTTCTTATGAAGCAACTCTGAAAAAGACTAAGCGTGATAGATTGGAAGAGATCGAAAAAGAGCTTCAGACCGCTGAACAGGTCTATAGAAATTCGCGACTTCAATCAGATCACAATACAATTCTTAAATTAAAGTACGAATATAATACTATTCTTGGAGATCAAATAGGCAACCTACTATTAAAACTTAAACGGAAGCACTTTGAGCTCGGTGACAAGCCGCAGAAGCTGTTGGCAAGACAGTTAAACGGAGAACAAGCAAAGTGGGCTATTCATAAAATAAAATCTAAATCTGGGGAGATGCTTACGGACTTAAAGGACATCAATAATCGTTTTAGAGAATTTTACTCAGATATTTACACATCCAAATCAACAGCGACACAGGAAGACTTTGAGCAATTTTTTGATTCACTTCACTTTCCAAAGCTGGACACAGCATTTAGGGAGAGTCTGGACTCTGATTTCTCACTCTCTGAGCTACAGGATGCCATTAGGGCATTCCCCACTGGTAAAGCGGTGGGCCCAGATGGGTTTGGGCCAGAGTTTTACAAGGCTTTTCTTGGGGACCTGTCACCCTTTCTTTTAAGAATGATCCAAGACACGTTTAAAAACAAACAGCTTCCACCCTCTCTCAGTGAAGCAAATATTTGTGTTTTACTAAAAAAGGACAAGGACGACACAGACCCAGGTAGCTATAGGCCTATTGCCTTATTAAACTATGATCTGAAAATAATTACAAAAGTTTTAGCTAACCGACTCGGAAGGAATGTAGCAAGTATAATTCATCCAGATCAAACAGGATTCATTCCGGACAGATACTCCTTCTGCAATGTCCGCAAAATTCTTAATATTATGTATGCAGACTAGGGCAAAAAGGACAGAGCAGCTATATTGTCTTTAGATGCTCGCAAGGCGTTTGATATGATAGAATGGCCTTATCTATTTGCGACACTTAAGAAATTTGGGTTCGGTGACACTTTCATAGAGTGGACCAAAATACTATACAGCAAACCAAACTCTTCCATCCTAACGAATGGGGACAGGTCCAGTCCATTCACCCTGCAGCGGGGCGTCCGCCAGGGGGACCCATTGTCCCCCCTACTGTTCAATATAGCGCTGGAGCCGCTGGCTATCGGTATCAGAGGACATCCACACATTAAAGGTATCGAGTCTGGGAGTACCGAGACCCGTGTGACCCTTTATGCGGACAACCTCCTTGTCTGTTTAGCTAATCCAGTGGTCCCCATTCCAGTCTTGTTAGAATATATAAATGCCTTCGGGAGCATCTCTGGCTACACCATAACTTGGGGCAAGAGTGAGTTCATGCCCCTAACTGACCAACTCACTGATGACTTTCTGACAAGTCTGCCTTTTAGAGTGACAAAGGAGTGTTTCACCTATTTAGGACTTAAACTGACCAAAAGCCCTAGGCATCTCTTTAAATTTAATTTTGCAGAATCCATAGATAAACTTAAAACAAATATTGAAGCTTGGAGAATATTGCCCCTATCTATGATTGGCCGGGTAAATGCAATCAAAATGGTGAGCCTACCCAGGTTTCTATATCTTTTCCAGAATTTGCCTATATACCTAAATGCATCTTTTTTTTAAGAAACTTGACTCTGTCATATTGCCCTTTGTGTGGGGTTACAAATCTCACAGGATATCCAAGGCTCACCTTCAAAAGTCTTCCAAAAATGGTGGTCTTGGACTACCGGTTTTTAAACACAGCACAGAAGTGCTAAAGCTGAGGAGAATCCTTTGTGGCTAAAGTTGGAGGCTGCTGCTGCGGTCAATACGTCATCACTTCCTGCCCTTTTGTTTTCTGATCCCGCCCCAGTAGCCAAACTAATTAACCGTAACTTTATTGTGAAGAACTCTTTACGTATCCTAAGGCAAATAAAAGCAGCTTGCCAGGTTCCTAGTGTCTCCATACATGCACCTATATGTCAAAATCATTCATTCCTGCCTGCTCGACTGGATGGGGTGTTTGCGGCCTGGAGAGAGAAGGGTATTAAAACATTCTCAGATCTGTACATTAACAGCCAATTGGCATCATTTTCTCAGTTAAGCAACAAATTTAATCTTCCAAACTCTCACTTTTTTCGATACCTCCAAATCAGACACTATGTGAAGGAGAATTGGCCACATTTAGATTCTACCCCCACCACCAGTCCTTTCCTTGAGACGCTCCTGCTTGCTCCAGACTCCAAACAGTTAATTTCAAAATTTGTGGGTTCATTTTCTAAGTCAGCTTCCTCTGATTCTATTAGGGAAGCCTGGTCCAAAGACTTGAACTCTGAAATATCAGTAGAACTTTGGGAAGAGGCACTGCAACAAGTCCATCGTTGTTCTATTAACTCACGTCACAGGTTGATTCAGTTCAAGGTGCTGCACCGGTTGCACTACTCCAAAACAAAACTAAACCGTATTTTTCCATCTGTGTCTTCTGTATGTGATAAATGTGAAATTGCTGAGGGCTCATTAGCGCATCTTTTTTGGTTTTGTCCTAAGCTGCACAATTTCTGGTCAGCTATATTCGAACGGATGTCGAAAGCCTACTCCAGAGACATTAGGCCTAATCATGACCTGGCCATCCTTGGATGCTCGACTGTGACTTCTGATCTTCCACGTGACACTCAGGTCGCTCTGCACCTAGGGATGGTGGTGGCAAAGAAGCTTGTTCTCCTAACTTGGAAGTCCACCACTCCTCCTACCTTCACTCACTGGCTCAGCGAGATGCTTTCAGTTATTCGAATGGAAAGACTGCGCCTGCACAAACCCAATGAACAGAACAGATTTGAGAGAATCTGGGGACCCTTCCTGGCCAAGTGTCAGGTGTGATACCTGACACAAACTTTCATATGGTACTTGCTTTAGTTTTACAACTGCAACTATGTTTCCTTTTTTGAATGTAAGATGTCGAATCATTACAGTCTGGCAGCCCCTTTTCTTTTTTTTTTTCTCTCTTTTTTTTTTTTCTTTTCTTTGTTTTTCCTGCTTTTCTTCTGTTTTCCTTTAAGTTTTGTAAAGTTAAGAACTGTAAATAAAATATATATATATAAAAATGAAAATGAAAATGCAGATTGAATGACTTATTAACCATTTTAATTATGAGTCAAATAATGCAGCTTCGTTCTTAAAATGAAAAAGCATTTCTGTTATTATATTCTTATTTTAATTTGGATTATGGTAACTGCTTCCATATAAAACAAATACATCCATAAATATATACAATGTGAGAATTGTTTCTTGCAAGAGCTGTACTTCAACCCATGACCATCGATAAAAGTGTACACATCTAATCGTAAACAATCTGCTGCAACCTGAATTTCCACTTCTGTGTCTATAAACCAGTCACAGCTTGACTGATGGCTCTGAAGAAGCAGTTTCCATCAGCCTCTACATTCTCATTTGTACACGGCGAACCTAATGGGCCATTGCAATCAGAAATTGGAAAACTCGCACGGTCCAAATGAATCTTCAAGTTTTTGCAAAGGTCTAAACAAACATCAACATCAAGGGGAGAGAAGTTACACTCTTCATTGGTCACAGCACTGACAAACTCTACGTCAGAATTATCCATGTCAAAGTGAGGAGTTTTGCTCTTCTGAAGTGACTCACTGTTGCCAGCTGGTGCTGGAATTTTAAACCGTGACCGGTTTCGCCTTGATGAAAAGAACCATGCAGAACCTTGGCTAATCTAATACCAGTGCCATGATCTGCCACTGCATCTTCACTAGTACTAACTGATGATGGATCACAAATCACATGTGCGAGGCGTAGAACGAGCGGAGCAGTCAGAGGCAACAGAAGAAGAAAGAAAAGCCTCCTTAGCTTAGTTGATCTTCTGTGTTGCCTCCTGGACGGTGCTGGCCTCCTCTGGCTTGGTGCTGGCAACCACGGGCACAGCTCTGGTCATCTGCGGCGTCGCCTCCACCTGATTAAAATAAGAAAGATGTGATTTTATGCCAATAAACATAGAAAGGAAAACACTATAGGCTTTATACGATCACGATTTTTGTGCCGATCACCGATCAGTGAGTTTAAATAAACCGATCACAGATCACCGATCCAATCACGTTAGGGGCAATAAATACTTGTTTCTGTACACCCCTTGCCTTCTCACGAGCACCGTCTAAAGTTGTTTGCTTTAGCATCCGTTTCAGAGTTTGCTTTTCTTTTTCTTTCTCCGCGCTGCGTTTCTTAAACTCGACATGCTCCTCCGTGTGTATCTTTTCCAAGTGCCTGATTAAATTTGTGGTGTTGAAATTTTTTGCCAAAGTTCCCCCGCGAGGTACTGTAGCGTTGCATATATTGCAGATTCAAAGAAACTTTATTGTCCGTCACATAGCGACAGTACTCAAAACAGGAAGAGGCACGAAGACGAAAATGAAGGTTTTTGAATCATGAATCATTAGCTCTCGGATACAAACAAATAAACATGTTGATGCTGTGAAACTACTATGGAGGAAATGAGACAGATTAAAAAAGTTTCAACACGACTATGACGTCATTGATTGGAGATTCATGACATGACGCCCGATCATGAACGTTTCTAAAAATGCCAAATATCGGCCGATCCGATACAGCCGATAAGATCGGTGTAAAGCCTAGAAAACACACACAGGTGATGAAGTGGAAATGAATAAGTACAAACCTGCTGCACTGCTGTGACATTGCTGGAGGCAGACTCAGTCATGTGGGCAGTTGAACGTGTTGCCCACACCTGCAAATACAAGGACACAAAGTAACGTTTAAAGAACTGCATTTATTGTCCTATCACAAAGATGCACACAATGAAATACACATATCCCAAATACCAACATGTCACTTGTTTGTTTTGGTTTTTGAGGCAACGCGTGCTGATCGACGTCTCAGGCTGGACATCTGGAAGAACATAAAGAAATTAATTCATAAACAAAGTAACACACTAATTAAACTGTACATGTACTGTACATATGTGATCTTGTGTTGATAATAGGGGTGGGGCGAAACGGCTAACCCACGATTCGATACTGTGACAATATTTGGCCCACGATAATGACAACATCACGACACACGATATCTTCGATATCTTCGAAATTTTGCAGACGATATTGTCATAACCCGGCTCAAGAG
Organism: Nelusetta ayraudi; assembly: GCF_046127955.1. Classification (NCBI taxonomy): domain Eukaryota; kingdom Metazoa; phylum Chordata; class Actinopteri; order Tetraodontiformes; family Monacanthidae; genus Nelusetta; species Nelusetta ayraudi. The sequence goes on from NW_027466185.1 coordinate 797,932, forward strand.
TTATGACAATAACGGAAGGGACACTGCGGATTGCGATTAATCAAAAGGTTTATTATAACAAAATAGATAATTGTAAGCAAAATAATGAAATATATGGTGTGTGTTTGTCAGTATTCATCAGTAATGTAAGTGTGGATGAGTGAATAATAGGATGTGGGGTGTTGTCAGGTGCAAAACAGAACAAAAGAAGCTGAGAGTCGGCCAGACGCCCATGGCTGCTGGATGGAGAATGGGGAAGAGACCGAGCGGCACACGCAGTCGGCCTTTTATCCTGCGGGGGGCATCGGCACAGGTGTCCTAATCGGAAGATGCCACTCCCACATCCACCGCTACCTAGAAATGGGAAAACAGCTTGGAGTCACAACAAGTTATATAGAGACAGGGTCGTCACAATATGTGACTGAAAAAGAAAAAAATACCCATAAAAAGGAAAATGCCTGTGATCTTGCATTTATTCCAAAACTTTGTATAATGTACAAACAAACGTGCACTGCACAAACAAACATATTAAAGTGCATGAACATTAATAACTTTCATGGAAACAACAAACACGATTGGGGGAAAAAAAAAGAAAAGAGGGATGAACAGGTTACCTCAACCTCCTGTCCAACAAGAGTCCATTCAGGAGCAGGTCCATACACTGGCATGTGGACAGGACCTGTCACAACCACTCTGGGAGACACCCTGGGCGCTGATTGGTTGTGGCACAACACCCCTGGCATAGGTGAAGGGGGTGCGAGCTGATGGAGCACTGCAGCATGCAGGCGCTCCACCAAAATCAGTCCTGAGGTGCACCTAAACAGAAAACAACATGTTAACACATATTTGTCATATCAAATGAAGAGCAAGTAAGGCTGAAGAAGGCAAAACTTACACCATCATAACACCACCATGTACAGCTGACGAAGGGGGAGGTGATCGGCCATATACACAAATGTTAAACCTGGAAGAAGTGTCACATAATCAATTATGTAATCACACAATTCTAAGAAATATCTGTTAGCACAGTGTCACTGAAGAGAAAAAAATACAACAAAAATATGTATTTTACACACCCATGCGTGCAGCAACACGATGATATACTTGACGTAGCGCTGTTTGTAGTTCTGGCTTGACAGTCAGGCGAGGTGGAAAGTCAAGCACAAACACCTACAAAATAGTTGTATAAAAAAACAAAAAACAAACAAACATAAAAATGCAAAATAAATTCATGAATATTCTTGTTATTGAACTATGGATCATGGAATTACTTGATATTGATAAAACAAAGTGGAGATGACATTCATGTGTTCAAATTTGTTTGTCACAGCAGATAAACAAACCTTGGGCCAGCGGTCCAACACAGTTGCCAGTAGCGCAGCAAAATCCTGGGCGGAGTCTGTTACAAGCCCGTGTTCAAGGTTGTTGCCCGGGGCGAGAACACAAAACCATCCACAAGTGGACAGAGATGTGAATCTCCCACCACCAGAACAAAAACATAAAGAAACTCGTGGCTTGACAAAATCACGACCCATACCTTCTTGTCTGGTTGCTGGGCCTTAAGAACGAACTTGCACTGTTTTGTCAGTCAGGAGCAAAACGGGCCATCTTCGCACCCAGGTCGCTGACCAGTACCGCGCCCTGTGTAAATTGACAAAAAAGAAAAATCTAAATATGTTTTTGTAAGATTTATTTGGAATACAACATAACAACACAGGCAGAACATGAAATCATGAATGTGGAAGTACTCACGACGTTCAAAGTCCTTCCGAGGTGGAAAAGGTGTCCAATCCCGTTTTTGCTCCAGGCGTCGTTTCATGGCCAGAGAGCGACGGAATGCCTTGGTGTTCGGCATCTGAACAATGAAATGAAAGATTGTGTCATTTTCAATGAAGGACAATGATAACACAAGTTTACAGAAAAAAGTGATGTTTTCTCACACACGACATCAAAACACAGAAAGGTTTCTGTACCTTTGCAGCTGGAGACGATGAGCTTAAAGCAAAAGAAAATGTGTATGTGTACTCTTGGACCCTAACCCTAATGCCATACAAGTGGGGTGAAATTTCCACTTTGTCCTACAGATATGGGGCCACTTGCTTTTTCATCAGGAGCCCCCAAGAAGCACCCACGCCAAATTTGGGGCTTCTAGTACTTGATGAACCCCGAAACCCTAACCCTAATTTCAGCTAACCCTAACCCTAACCCTAGTTTCAGCCTTATTGTTAACCCTAATTCAATGCAAGTCTATGGGGTGAATTTTCAACTTTGTCCTAGAGACATGGGGCCACTTGCTTATTCAACCGGAGCCCCCAAGAAGCGCCCACGCCAAATTTGGGGCTTCTAGTACTTGAGGAACCCCGAAACCCTAACCCTAATTTCAGCTAACCCTAACCCTAACCCTATCCCTAGTTTCAGCCTTATTGTTAACCCTAATTCAATGCAAGTCTATGGGGTGAATTTTCAACTTTGTCCGAGAGACATGGGGCCACTTGCTTTTTCATCAGGAGCCCCCAAGAAGCGCCCAAGCCAGGAATTTTGGGCCCCCTGAAAAAAAACAAAAACAAATGGGCCTCCTTTGCGCAGCGCTTGTCAAAAGCTTCACATCACTCAAAAAATACAGTATAGTTCAATAATAGTGCTTGAGTCCATCTTGACAGTGTCAATGTATTTTTATTGTGAATTCTCCACAAAGCAAACTCTTAACATTTATGAATGATTCATGAAAAAACACTTGATGTCTCTCGGACAAAGTTGAGCTTTGACCTCCATAGACTTGCACTGCATTAGGGTTTAGCGATAAGTCTGGAATTAGAGTGAGGGTTTTGGGGTTCCTCATGGGCTAGAAGCCCCAAATTTGGTGTGGTTGTGTCCAGGAGGATCCTGATGAACCTGAAAGTGGCCCCATGTCCCTAGGACAAAGTTGACCTTTGACCCTCAGACTTGTATGGCATTAGGGTTATCGATAAGCGATACAAACCTGGTGAGTTTAAGACTTAGTGACTCTACGTACATGAATGTATGGGGTACCCCGTCCTTACCTTGTTCCAACCTTCCCTGCACAAACCTGGCTGTCCAGTGCCGAAGTCAAAGTGAGAGAGAGAACAAAGAAGGAGGAGGGCCTGTGACGCCGCTGCTGATTGGCTCGTTAGTCGGTTGAATGAGCCAATTCTAGAGCTCCCCTCGGTGTCCACACACTGCAAAATATATCTAAGAAATAAACACTTAATTTGAGAAAGAACAGGCTAGAAACAAGTCAAATTATCTGCCAATGCAGTAAGATATTTAGACTTGGTAAGATTTCTTAAAATAAGACGATATATCTAGGCATTTGAAGAATGGAAAAACTCTTGAAATAAACAGTAAAGCACTCATTCCAAGGACTGTACTAAGTCAAATAAACTTGATACTAGCATCTCAATTCTTTTTTCACGTTTGCTTCTTTCTTAATTTGAATGAAAAGATCTTAAAACCAGAGGTACTAACAGAACAATTCTTCTTAATTTAAGTGTTCACAATATTAGCTTTTTTTCTCAAAATGAGACAAAGCATCCACCCCCCCTACGCCCACTCCCCCCCCCCCCAAAAAAAATTAATCAAACAGGATTAATATTGTCAACAACTATTTATTCACTTAAATTGCTGACAGTGCCTTCACTGCCTTGTAATAAAAACGTCACGAAGGCATTGCATCTTAAAACAATCTCAAGCAATCATTTCTAGAACGCAAGTAATGTTGTGTTGTTACAATATTCACCGTCATCATTATTGAATATTGATTCAGATTCCCTGACACTTAGTTACACAAAAAAAACAAAAACAGTATGGGGACAGCATATAGTGTTGTGTTCCTATCACCACTGATAACATGTTTGTTCCAACAGACTCCCACCCACCCTCAAGTTACAACTACCAGGGGAGTGTATCACTACCTATGCCTAGTACACAGCTCTACTCCCCAATAAAATCTTTCCATTCTGCCATGGTCTTTTTTGTATGAGGCTGTGGTGTCTCGCTCATGGATAGTGTCCTGTAGCACTTCTGTCTGAATGACAGAGAGAAGGGTTGCCACACACTTTTGGATATGTGATGTGCAGGGCATAGTAGTAACCCATCAGATGAAGCAGACCGTCACTCAAGTCTTCCTTGGCAAGCGTGGTGGCGGGAGTGGCTCCAAGACAGATGAGACAGCGGGTCCCATCAAACAGCAACACAGGGCTGCAGAAAGACCTCTTCTGCGAGTACATTGTGGGATCTTCTGTTGGCTAAAGAAAAAGAAGAAGGAAACACCACATCCATGCATGGAACTATGAAGTGTTGAATGTGAGAAAATGCAAACAAACTTTCACCTGAATGACATGAAGCAGTGCCTCACTGGCATGTCCCAGCTTCTTCGGTGGTGGACTTGGTGAAGGAAAGAGTGTGGGGAGTGCCCTGAGCAGCGCGATGGAATATTCCACTGGAATAGAACAAATCAACTTAGAGTTCCAAGTTAGTCTTCCTAAAAATGAGTCTTATTAGGTTTGTGTTGATCACAAAAAAAATCTTATTTTTTCAGCATGAAGAGTATTACCATTCTGCATCTATTCATTCAGCGCAACATAAACCATCCTATGGTAGGTGAGCAAAATGACTCACCTACATCCAGCGTTATGCGTGGCTTCACCATAAAAAAAAACACCATAAAATTACACATTGGTGCAGAAGTCTTCCCATCTCTTTTTTTAGTTCATCAGTGAATTTTCTGTTGCCCTTATCCAGAATGCGCCGCAGCTCATTCATCGCCTATTAATGCAAGTCAGTGTTAAAATCTGCAAAAATGCTTGCTGCGCCCTGGTGTGTGACACAAAATAATTGTTGATCCACCAATTGAGTCTGCATCATGATCTTCTTCTTGGTCACTTGCTGAGAAGTCAATGTGATGCCTTTTCTTCTTGTGGCCCCTCTCTGGTGAATCTCTTGTGAAGATTCTTGTAAGTGCTCGCCTGTGGTAAATAAAATTTCACTCATTGAAAGAACAAATAAAGATGGAAAGTGAACATGCACAGATTTAAAAAAGTATCAGCCAAAAATAACCACACGCTTCAAAATCTAAGTGCGCAAAATAATATAATCACTTACATGTTTCATTGTTTTGTCTTAATCCTTCAGCATGGGATAATACTCCACTAGTCTTTGAGACATTGCAGTGACTTCATGCTTAGAAGGGTACCAGACCCCCTCTCCTTGCTGACTGGCTCTCAAGATAGAAATCATGCTGGTGACAGTGTTTCTCACCAGCCTGCATCTCAGCTCTTTGAACATGACACATTTCCCCTCACTGGCAGGGCGGGCCATCTGGAAGTAGTGCTTACGAGCTTGCTCCAACTCACTGTCTGGAAAGAGGGTGGGCAAACTTTTTTAGCAACGGGCCACATGACAGACCTGCATCGAGTCGGCGGGCCACGGAAGGGGGGGTAGTAGGTAGGTACAGAATTAGTCTGGGCGTAGTGACTGCCCGATACGGCAACTCCATTGGGACATATCTCTACATCGCGGTCGAACGTGATATATGGATAGATCACGGTCAAAACGCTATTTCGCGGGTGATAGATAGATAGATATATAGATAGCTAGATAGTGTGTGTTGAATACATACATTCGTATATATATATATATATATATATATATATATATATATATATATATATATATATATATATATATATATATATATATATATATATGTGAAGAGAGAGAGAGAGTGAGAGAGAGAGAGAGAGAGAGAGAGAATTTTGTGTATACAATATAATACAAAGTACTGTAAATACGGCAGGGATTGACAGAAAAAAAAAAGATAACCTTAATCAACCAATGTAGTTTGTCCTAATAGAGTTGCCGTATGTGACGTTGTTGGCATTCGCCCACTGGACAGGAATTATGCACGGCTATCGAGCTAGAAGCCGAGTCCGATTTGGTGCACACAACCACACTATAATGCCTCTCAATGTCCCATGCCACGTAACACAAACGTGAAGAACCGATTTGAGTTTCTCACGGGACGAGCAGTGAAGTCACAACCGTCGGCCCAAATGAAATGTCGCAGCAGGAGCCTGAGGATTTTCTGAGTCAACATGCTGATCAACAGGTAATGTAATGTTGGCTTCCTTGACGACATTAGACAACTCCCTGTTTATATTTTATTCATATTTTAGTACAAAGCCTCCTTGTTTTCTGATCTGCTCCTGTTTGACTTGTTCAGTTTTTGTTTTGACATTATGTTTGTTAGTATTTATTTCAAATTAACAAGAAGTACCGGTACATATATAATATAACACTTGCGTCAAACAAAGCATAACTAACTGTACATATCATATCTCCAGGAAGGAGCTGGTACATTAAGTGAGAATATTCAAGAATATTAAGAGAAGATATATTCAAGGTTGTCCTAAGGTCAACTGTACCAACCATTGCCAGAGCTTATGGAGCAATTTGATGTTATTGTACAGTAAAAATGGAATATTGGGGCTGTCGCAAAAAAAAAAAAGAAAAAAAAAGCCAACTTTAAGGCTTAATATCTCCAAAATGATACTGTACATATGCTTGATAATGACTGAGGATATAGTCAGGGTGTTCCTCAGGTCAACTGTACCAACCACTGACAGAAATTATGGAGCAAAGCAATGTTACTGTACAGTAAAAAATTGAGTACTGGGCCCTTTTTGCCTGTTTGAAAAGCTAAAAAAAAAAAAGGAAAACAACAACTTTGAGGCTTAATATCTCCAAAATGGTACATTAAATATGCCTTATAATGATTGAAGATATATTCAAGGTTGTCCTGAGGTCAACTGTACCAACCATTGACAGAGCTTATGGAGCAATTTGATGTTATTGTACAGTAAAAATGGAATATTGGAGCTGTCGCAAAACAAAACAAAAAGCCAACTTTAAGGCTTATTATCTCCAAAATGATACAGTAATCAATCACATTTAGAAATCAAATGTTTCTAAATGTGAAGTCAGTAATGTCAAGTCAGTGCTTGATGTGTCATCAGCAGGCGTCGGTGTCAGTAATGGGGCATCGGCGGGTTTCGGGCGGAATCGCCAGGCGTTGGGAAGCGTTGGCGGGTGTCGGGGGCTCGTGGCCAGGTGGCGGACGTCACGGCAGGCAGTGGCCAGGTGGGCTCAGTCCCGCAAACGCTGCTTACAGCTTTAATTTTGTATTGCTTTGATAACATTGTTTAAGTTGAGTTTAAATTTACACTATTTTTTTTTTCTTAGCTGCTAATTGTTCAAAAATGCTGATGTTAAAAGTGTGTTTGCACAGTAAATGTTATGGCACTTTAATTCATATGGCAGTACATTTAAAATAACTGGCCGTCAAGTTCCAGGAACTGACAAACTGCACTGAGTTGAGTGAGATTCTCCAAAGGAACTCCAGTATAAATGTGGACTTTACATTCTAGTCCCCTGTGAAGAAAAACCCAAAAGTGAACGTTTTTGTGCCTCACCCTTTCTAACTGGGACATTTGCAAGGGAACGCAGACTGGTTATGCTGCTCCCTGATAAAAGAAAAATGTTTCTGCTGTTACCTCAGAAATTGCCTGTTATTATTGTGGCTCAGGATTTTGGAGGTAGATTTTTTGTTTTGTTTTGTTCATTAGGAACAGAATAACAGTAATGCCCTGGCATTGGCAATAAGCTTTAATTTTGTATTTGCATTTTTTTTTAACTCTAGATTGACATTGAAAATGTTTCTGTGTAACAAGTGCTGATGTTAAGTGTTTGCACGATAAATGTTATGGTGCTTTGGTTTATACGGCAGAACATTTAAATAAAAGTGTATGAAAGACTTCCTATAAATTCATTATTGGATTTTGCGTATACAACGTGATTAATTGTGATTAATCAGGTAAATCATGCGATTAATTGCGATTAAAATTTTTAATTGTTTCCCAGCCCCAGTAAAAAAAAAATTCTGGTGCCAGCATTTCGTGAGGCTGAAGTGGATTCATACTTCAGTTCCTTGGAGCGAATAGCTTTGCCACTCGACTGGCCAAGAGACATGTGGCCTGTCCTCCTCCAATGCAAGCGGGTGGGATAAGCACAGGAGGTCGTGTCTGCTCTTTCCTTAGAAGACAGCCTGCAATATGATGTTGTAAAGGAAGCAATTTTTCCTGCTGATGAGCTTGTTCCTGTGACCTACCGGCAAAAATTTAGGAACCATAGAAAATCTAGTGGTCAAACCTTTGTCGAGTTTGCACGGGAGAAAGGCAACCTCTTTGATAAATGGTGTGCAGCTAATGATGTCAAAAATGACTTTGAGTCACTCCGTGAGCTCGTTCTTTTAGAAGATTTTAAAGACTCTTTGCCAGAGAAGGTGGTAATGTTCTTGAATGAACAGAAAGTGTCGTCATTGTCCAAGGCTGCTGTCCTCGCAGATGACTTTGTGTTGACCCACAAAAATGTCATCTCATCTTCCCCCCCGATCGGACACGCCTTCTGCTTCTCGTCCCACAAGAGCCGAGTCTAGCCACCTCCCCCTTGAAAAGGCTAGAGGGAAGGGACTTCTGGTTTGGCCATAAAGCGGTAGACTGCGCGACACCAGGGCTCTCGACCGTCTAGGGTAAAAACTCCCCGAAAACTTGAATAACTATTGTCATATATCATATTAACTACAAAGTGATCAGGGGAACGTTGGAATGGGAAGGAAAACTCGATTCAAACAAAACAGAAACACGGTAACAGACAATATGGCGGAACTACCAGCTAGCTCTGAAACAGAGGGAGATGGCGAAACGAACTCCTCGTGACTAACGACGCGGAAAAGGGCTCCGACATAAAAATTATTAGCAAGGAGATACGGGATTTCAAAACTGAATCAAAAGAAGTCCTTCGCACATTTGGAGAAACACTGAGGAGCAACGTGGAAAAAGACTTGGACGACTTCAAACACGAAATAAATCAACAACTTGCGAAAGTCGTCACTGAACAGGAGCTCCAGACCGGCAAGATCAACAAGGCCGAGTCGCGGATTGAAAAGCTAGAACGTTGGGCACAGGAAGCTAATGACGCTCTGGTCATATCACTGAGGGAACAAAAAGCTCTTCAGGACAAGTTAACTGACCTGGAGTCTAGGCTGAGGAGAAACAACCTACGTATCTACTATAGACCTGCTGAAAAGCAAACTGCACCTGCCAGCAGATTTTAATTTCCAAATTCAGAGAGCACACCGCTCACTTGCACAGAAGCCAGCGGACGGTGCCCAACCGAGACCCATCATTGTTAACTTTCTGGAATTTACTACCAAAGAGAGGGTCCTGAGAGAGCTATGGACAAAGAAAATACAACTGGGGAATAAAGTACCGTCATTCCATCACGATGACGCGACAGAGATGGTCCAAAAGAGAAAGGAGTACAACACTGCTAAAAGAATCCTGAAGGAGAAGGGCATCCGGTTCCAGAAGCCATTCACCAAGATGAGGACCCACTGGGATACGGGAACTCGAACCTACAACAGCGCAGAGGAGGTCAAGGAGGAATTGGCGAGACGCGGCCTGGCGGAGAAGACGGCGGTGGCGACGGGTGCGGAGGGGCCTGCGGCACTCGGTGCCCCGCACTACGACGGAGTGGCAGTGCAAGGAGGGATCCTGGAGGGGCTACGCATCAGCAGCCACACGAGCCAGAGAAAAGCTACAAGAGTTTTAAAGATTCTTTGATTAAATTCAGAGAATAAAGGAAGGAAAGCTGGTAGGGATGTTCTAGTACGACCGGTGTTTTTAGTTGACAAATTATTAAAATTGAATTCCCATGTTAATAGAAAAGAGACTGTGGGAAGTCCGGGTCGCTCCTTTTTTTCTAACGTTGGACTCATTTAGAACGACTAAAATCCTCATTGCAGGTTCAAGTGTCATTTCTAAGTTAGGTTAGATTTTTGACTGCCTTCACGCGGGCCGGACAGAGACACGCCGTAGTTTGGCTATGCCTGATCTACAGGAAACACATCTCTCTCAGCAAGAGCACGACACACTGAAAATATTTGGATATAGAAATATATATTTTTTTAGCTTGTTCAGGAAAGGCCCAAAGAGAGGTGTCACAATATTAATCTCTAATTCTATCATTTTTGAAGGAAATTGGAGGATAACTCAGTTACTTTGGTCAATGTCTATGTCCCACCTCATTCAGACCAGGTTTTTTTTTTTGAAGGAATGAAGGAATCCTAATATGTGCAGGGGATTTCAAAATGATTCAAAAGCTAAACTTGACATAACTAATACATACATATATATACATATACACACATATACATACATATACATACATATACACACACACATATATATATACATATATATATATATATATATATATATATACATATATATATATATATATTAGAGCTGTCAGTCGATTAAAAAAATTAATCCGATTAATCGCATGGTTTTCCATAGTTAACTCACGATTAATCGCAAATTAATCGCATATTTTTTTTTTATCTGCTCTAAATCTACCGTAAACTGATATTTTCCCATTTTTTTAATAACCAATATCAACATGGGAGTAGGCAAATACTTTCTTTCTGCAAGTGCAGCATGTTTATTCGTGTTGGAGCAATGACAAGTACTACGAACAAAACAAAAGATGCGTGGGTAAAAAAAATAATTATAAACTCAAGCCCAACAAAGATAACAGGTGGGCATAACTGTAACATTACAGAGTAATGATTACTAGTACTACCAAAATTTGTATATTTTACTTTTCAACTCAAACTTGAACCATTCATCTCCTTTTTTCAGCAGGCATTAACACAAAAGGATGACCCTCTCTCTCGCACTCTGATACAATGTACTGACAAATATAACATACAAATATGATCGAATTTGTCATTCGGTTTTTATTTTGAAAATTCACCGGATTTTCTCAGGTTTTTTTTAGCGACTTCCTGTACTATTGACGAGGATCGCTCGCGGCTCGCGCACAAAATAGAGCAGACGCCGAAACGACAACTGCATGGCGCGAGCCGCGCGCTTGTTCGCGTCTAGTGTGAACCACCACATTGAATAACGTGGGCGCCAAATGGAAGCGCTCGGCGCTTCGCTTCCACGTCCAGTGAACTGACGTTAAATGCATGGCGCGATCCGCGAGGGGAGCCGCGAGCCTGTTCGCGTCTGGTTTGAAGTACTACATTGATTAACAGGGGCGCCGAATGGAAGCGCTCGTTACAGTAAATGCATATCACTTTTGTCCTCTCAAGACTGCCATCTGGCAGGGTCTTGAGGTGGAACGTTCCATTTACAATTGACGCCTTATCCACGTTAGTCCTTCCTAGTGCTCATCTACGCTCAGTGTCTTTTTCTTTTTTTTGTTGTGTTTACAAGCCGGCTGCAAGCGTGTGACTGTGTGCTGTGAGTCAATTCATTTCCCGTTTCCACAATCTACGGAGCGGCCAAAGGTTCAAAAAGCACCGTGTGCGTTAATCGCGCGATAAAAAAAATGTTGGCGATAAAGCGGCGTTGAGTTAACGCGTTAATAATGCGTTAACTTTGACACCCTTACTATATATATATATATGTATATATATATATACATATATATATATATACATACACATATTCATATATACATACATACATACACATATATATTTATATATATAGATATATATGTACGTGTATATATATATATATATATATATACATATACATACATACATACACATATATATATACATACATACATACACATACATATATATATATATACATATATATATATATATACATATATACATATACATATATATATATATACATACATATACATATACATATACATATATATACATATATATATATAGACCTGCTCGGATTTGAGCAGGCCTTCGCTGAGGCTCAGCCCCGAATAATAGTGAAGAAGAAACGTTACAAATACAATCGAGTCTTCGCCTTGCGAAGACCTGCTCGGATTTGAGCAGGACTTCGCTGAGGCTCAGCCCCGAATAATAAGAATAAACATAGCAAATACAATTGAGTCTTCGCCTTGCGAAGACCTGCTCAGATCTGAGCAGGACTTCACTGAGGCACAGCCCCGAATATTAATAATAAGAATAAACATAGCAAATACAATCGAGTCTTCGCCTTGCAAAGACCTGCTCGGATTTGAGCAGGACTTCGCTGAGGCTCAGCCCCGAATAATAAGAATAAACAAGTTCAATGTAGAGAAGTTGTCACACATATTCAAAAATATTTTACTGTTTGCAGTGGAAGAGGTGAAAAAGAAGTGGAAGAATCTCAGGGACCGATATGTCAGAGAGAGGAGAGCTGCCAGGGAAAAGAAGAGTGGGTCAGCAGCAGGACAGGGCACAGGGTGGAAATATTTTAACATCCTCAGCTTCCTGGAGCCCAGTGTGATAGAGAGGGAAACCTCCTCCAACTTCTCACCACGTCCCACCACCAGTTCATCCCTCTGCATGCCAAATTCACAGCCCCCCCACTCGAAATTCATTAACCTCCACCTCCACCTCTGATTTAAACATCCCCCTTGATGCTGATGAGGACACCTTTGTCCTCAACCTTACCGCTGTTCACCCAGAAGACTATGAGGTGGCAGGCACCTCATACTCGCCACATTCACCTTCAATCAGTGAGCCTCCCTCAAGTGCACCGCTTCCCCCTCCTCCCACTGGTGAACAGAGAGGCAAAAAAAGGAAGGGCCAAAGAAAAGATGACAACTTTGAGAAGGAGGTGGTGGGGTTCATCAGGCAAGGGACAGATCCTGAGGACTTTTTTAATGAGCCTGGCTCCTCGCCTCCGCAGTCTTTCTCAGGAGGCGAGGAGCTCAGTCAAAATTGAATTTTTGCAAATTCTTCACCGAGCTGAATTTTCAGTTTTTTCTTTCTATTAGTTATGTACATAGTTTATGCGCACACACACACACACACACACACACACACACACACACACACTGTGTTCCTATGTTCGTTATACAAAAACACACACCTGTACAAATTGGTTTCCTTTGTTAAATAAAAATGTATTGTTCAATAAAGCATTTTTGGAAAGAAAGCAGTATTTGTTTCAGTAGATATATTCTAAGTGCAGATATGACATTATTAAATATCTATATGAAATATTAAATAAAAAACTATATTCTTTGTATTAACATATTGTTTATTAACATCAGGAAAAGCGCTTCAGTTGTAAATGGTTGGCTCTTAAAAGAGCCTTTTTGGGGAGCAGCAGAAAAGAGTGTGGGTCAGGTTTTCAGGATTATAAATTATTTTGCCATGGCACTTCACCAGCAGCTGAAAGAAAGAAATTTGCAAAATTCTCCCTTACAGCCATTGCATCCTGGGTGGGACGATTTGCGCCACTCCTTCCCAGCTCTTGCAGTGCAGGGGGGGCCCGGGCCTCAGCTTGTCTTTCCAGTGGTGACAAGTGCAACCTCTGGAAATTGTGAAGAGCCACAGTTGCCTTCACAACCCAGTCTGCAGTTTTCGGCCTAACTTCAAGAACCCGGTGGTTGACCCTCCACTGGGCAGCGAGTATGCCGAAGGCATTCTCCACCACTCTGCGGGCTCTCGAGAGGCGGTAGTTGAAGACCCTCTTGGACCTTGAGAGGTTTCTCCCTGGGTAGGGCCGAACCATATTCCAAATTAAACATCAGCCTCCATTGGCAAAAATAAACAAACTATTGAGGACAACAATACAAAAGGTAAATAAAAATGTCATCATTGAATTAAAATTTGTTAGCATAATGCTATATATACCTATAAAATATTTAAAACAATTTCCATGTTTCACAAAAACTTTCCAAATGATTGACTATATTAAGTGAAAGCATTTTATCATTTAAGAATACAATGTGTGAAATATTTAGAGAATATATACTACACAGTACTAAATAACCCATTAAAAGAAGTGTACCAACTTGAGAGGAAAAGCTTCATCTGCCACAAAAGTGTGAGGCATAGGGGCCAGGTGTTCTGCGCGAGGTAGAGGGGCATCTTCTGGCAGATCCAGAGTCCCCTCCCGCAAAGCACGCCCAAAAGCGGATGCAGAAAAGGTGCCCCCATCACTGCTGCGGCCAAAAGCCCCCACATCAACCACCCTGAAACTGTAGCTCGCATCCACTAGGGCAAGGAGCACGATGGAGTACGTGCCCTTGTACTTGTAGTACTGCGAGCCGGAGTTTGCTGGTGCCTTGATGACAACATGATTGCCATCCAAGGCCCCCAAACAGTTGGGGAAATTCCACCTCTCCCAGAAACCCTTTGCAATTTCCCCTCCAATCTGCCGCCCGCGGGACAGGGAGGAACTCCTCCACAAGGCTTTCCCAAATCTTTTGGCAGACTTCTGGGACGATGCCTGCCACTGTTGAGATCCCTACACGGTAACTGGAGGCAATGGTGGTGTAGGAGTCTCCAGTTGCCAGGAACCTGGAAAAAAGTGAGACAAAAAATTAACGAAGAAATAAGTAAAGAATTATAATAAGTAATGATAATCATAATAATAATAATAATAATAATAATAATAATAATAATATAAAATACACTTTATCTATCTATCTATCTATATATATCTATATCTATATCTACATATATATAGAGAGATAGATATATATACATACATACATACATACATATATATATATATATATATATATATATATATATACATATATATACGTATGTATATATATATATATATATATGTATATATATATATATATATATATATATATATATATATATATATATATATATTAAGAGAGAGACCGACTTATGTAATCGTACATCTGTATATAAAGGACATATAAAAAGTCACCTCACCTCAAACAAATGGCCAGGCGTTCAGTTGAAGAAATGGGCTTCCTGAAGTTCGTCCGCATTCTGCTGATGCTTGGACCCACTCGCGACAACAGGCGGTCAAACTGCTCCTTGCTCAGCCTGAAGTACTGCTCAAAGCGGTCCGGACGAGGTTGTACTCGCCCAAATCCTTTCTCGACATTAAAATCGGGTGGACCCACACCCTTCTCTTTCGAGCAGCTGCTCGTCTCCTCCTTCTCCAAACTAAATATAAAGCCAGAGCTTTTCGCTGCGCCAACGACAGATAAAACATTTTTCGGACACGAACGAAAAGCGTGCCGTCGAGAAAAGAACCCTGCAACGCGTTCAGTGTGTAAGCGCCTGAAGACCCCCGTGTCTTGGGTCGTCGCCGCTCGGGGGCGGCTGGGCGGCGACGACCCAAGACACGGGGGTCTTAAGGCGCAGGGGGACCACCCGGGCAGCGGCCCGGCCCCAGGATTGGGGGAAGGGGGACCTCGCCGCAAGTGGCGAGGTCCCCATAGGCCCAGCCGGTCACGCACCCCGGGGGCACCAGACTGCACAGGGGCCATCCAGGGTGGAAAAGATGCCGAATCCGCCCCCCCTCCCCCGAGGCCCTGAGTGTCTATAATGCTATTAAAATTGGAGAGGATCTCGGATGGAGTGGTGGCCGGCCGATGGAGACCCTCATCCAAAGCCCTAGTGATAATGTCAGTGGGTTATTGACTGCGTGGGGGCCAGATCCTCGCCAACAAGGGTGCAGTCGGCGCCCCAGAGCAAGGGTGAGGAAACCGTACCTGGGGGGAGGCCCACTGGGGACCCGGTCGCCGCCCACATCGAGCCCCCCACAGCACCCGGTCAGAAGGCTGGACAGCGACCACCCAAGACACTAATGCCCCGAAACAGAAAAAACAAAGAAAAAAAAAAACACACCTATTATGTGTCCAGGGGGGACTCCGGGTCAGGGCGCCCTCTCGGCGACATCAGGGCCAGGGACACCACAGGGATCCAGGAGCCAAAAGGGGCCCACCCCCCACCGCCCGAGGGCCCCGGGGCAGCGGTGGTGACCAGGGAGACGGAGGGCGAAGGTGGGGCAGAAGGCACCACCCGGGCACACAGGAGCGGTAGCCACCGGCCGCGCAGCCCCACCCCAGGCATGCGACCCCACCGCGTACGATCCAGTGCCAGTCCCCAGACACAGGGACGGACCAGCCCTCCCACCAACAAGGGGGCCCCCAGCCCAGAGCCAGGGACCGCCCCACATTTTTTTGAACATTATATTTCTTGACTTTCTGTAAAATATCAAATTCAACGACTTTTTCCAATTTTCTTGCTTTGAAATAGAATGTGCAGTGTCCTTAATGCATTTGTGTTCATTAAATACAATTTATTTGAGGAATTTTGAAGTTTACTCACCTTTTTAAACCTTTTTAAACACCTTTTTAAACATACTGCTATTATTATGAACACAACTGTATATGTGTATATAAATATATGATATATATATATATATATATATATATATATATATGTATATATATGTATATATATATATATATATATATATACATATATATATTGTGACAACCCCAAGTGGGTGGGGTTGTTGTTCGTGCGTGTGCACGCAGTCTTCCTCTCTCCCTCGCTCGTTCTCTTTCTCTCTCTCTCTCTGTCTCCCTCTCTCTTGTTTGCAGCCTGATTGTTCATGTGCTCCTGGTGTGCGTACTTCCGAGAGGGCGGGGCCATGTGAACAAAAGCACCTGCAGAGCTCACCTGTTCCTGCTCAGCTGCTCGACCTCATGACGTCTTGGCGGTTTGCTGCCCAATTGCGCTGCTGCTGCTCGGTTGCCAGCGGACCGCGATGCACCAGGCGGGATCCAGCCGCTCACCAATTATTTGTTATGTTTAGTTTGCATTTAGCTTTCGTTTCACTCTGTTAAAATAAATATTCTTTCTTAGCTGCATTCCCTCGTTGCTTTTTGGTTGTCAGAGATTGAGCCAGCTCTGACAAATGGGGGCTCGTCCGGTCCAGGATTTTGCATAGTGGTAGGGTCTTCGTAATTGTCTGAAAGTAAGTTTTCTCACCTTTGGGGGGTTGAATGAAATGCTATGGGTGCGCATTCTCTGGGGGGTTCCCGTTAGGCTGTAGGGCGCACTCTCCTTTGGGAGTGTGTCAGTTTTTTTTTTTCCCACGTAGTGTTGTGGGGAGTGGTTAGCGTTGGTTGTGCGAGCAACCTTCTCGGGGGCACTCCGTGGGGTCGCTTGTGCGGATCTCGCTGGTTTTGTGCTTAATTAACCCACCACAGAACCGCACGAAGACTAGGGTGGAGATTAGTTAGGTTTTGGGGTAGGCA
Organism: Nelusetta ayraudi; assembly: GCF_046127955.1. Lineage (NCBI taxonomy): Eukaryota > Metazoa > Chordata > Actinopteri > Tetraodontiformes > Monacanthidae > Nelusetta > Nelusetta ayraudi. The sequence goes on from NW_027466185.1 coordinate 815,071, forward strand.
GTTAGGGGAACTCTCTGGGGGGGCGTTGATTGCTCATTACGCACCTTGTAGTGTCGATCCGGCTCCAGGTGGAGATGGATTTGGAAGCTTTTTACAACGCACCCTGTGCGGTGTTTTTGGATTCACGTACGAAACGGTAAAGTCGGCTGTTCTTCGAGCGTATGAATTAGTTCCAGAGGCGTATCGCCAAAAGTTCAGGAACTGGGTAAAGTCTGATAAACAGACCTGTACAGAATTTGTGCGGCAGCAGAAAAAGTGACAACATTTGACGGTCTGTGCCAACTCATCGTTATGGAACAGTTCAAAAACGCTGCACCGCAGCGCGTGGCCGTGTATTTGAATGAGAGGGGTCCGGCGACGGCGCTGAAAGCGGCCGAATTAGCGGATGAGTTTTTGTTGACGCACAAGACGGGGGGTCCTGAGGGGCGCGAGCGAGTGACCAACACCAGTTTTCCACGCAGCCGTTTTCCAGGTTAGAACCACCCCGGAGCGCGTTAGCCTCGATGCGTCCTGGGCGTTCGAACCGGTGCAATTTCTGCCGTGGGGAGGGTCACTGGAAGGACCAATGTCCTCTGTTAAAACAGAAAAGAAACATTGCGCCGGCTCCGGCCATGTTGTGTGCCAGTGGGCGGGAGAAGGTGGTGGAGGATGTTGCCCGATAAGTCGGGGTTTGAGCCTTTTATTATAGACGCGCAAGTGTCCCTCGTGGGTACAGCCAAACCTATGAAAATTAGAGTTTTGCGTGACACGGGGGCCCAACATTCTTTCATCATACAGTCGGTACTGCCTTTTTCTCCTGATACGCAGTCTGGAGATTTTATTGTGATGAGGGGAATGGAGCTTGGCTTCGTCCCGGTCCCGTGCCATGACGTGATGTTGGAGTGTGACCTGGCTAAGGGAATCTTCTCTGTGGGTGTGCGGCCCGAGCTGCCTTTACCGGGGGTGTCAATGATTTTGGGAAACGACATCTGTGGAGGTCGGGTTTGGCCCAGGGTTTCCCCGGCACCCGTGGTGGCGTCCCAGCCGTTGGAAGTGGCATCTGAAAGTTCGGCGCAAGAAGTTTTTCCCGTGTGTGCCATGACGCGTGCTCAGAGTAAAGAGGCGTCTGCACGCGCTGACGCTACATCCGCCGTGGAGTCAATTCCGTTGAAAAAACTGCCGGCGATGGTGTCAAGAAATGAGTGGATTAAAGAGCAGAGAGCGGACGGCTCGTTGTCGTCATTGTGGGATCAAATTGTCCCACCTCACCAAGTTGCTGAAATTGCACGGGGCTACTTTGGTTATGAGGGGACACTTGATGCGAAAGTGGTTGCCTTGTGTTGATGATGTGGTGGGGGCGCCTGTGTTTCAGGTGGTGGTGCCTCAGTGTTTTCGTTCCCAGGTCCTGCGAGAGGCACATGATGAAGGGGGTCACTTTGGGGTGCGTAAAACCTACCTGCTTGTGTTAAGAGATTTTTTCTGGCCGCAGATGAAGAAGGATGTGGCAGCATACATCAAGACCTGCCATGTGTGTCAGTTGACCGGGAAACCTAATCAGCACATAAAGCCTGCACCGTTGCAGCCAATTTTGGTGGTGGGTCAGCCCTTTGAATACTTGATTATAGACTGCGTGGGGCCACTGCCCAGTGCCAAGTCGGGGTGTAAGTATTTATTGACCGTAATGTGTCAGTGTACTCGTTACCCAGCAGCTTACCCACTTCGTTCCATTACAACCAAAGCTGTGATTAAAGCACTCTCCCAGTTCATCTCCGTGTTTGGGATACCCAAGGTAATACAGAGTGATCGGGGGTCTAATTTTTGTTCGCGTATGCTTACTCAAGTGTTAAAAACACTAGGGGTGAACCACAACCAATCCACTCCGTATCACCCACAAAGTCAAGGAGCGTTAGAGCGTTTCCATCAAACGCTTAAGTCTTTGTTGCGGGCATATTGTACAGAGTTGGACCGAGACAGGGAAGACGGTCTCCCGTGGTTGCTGTTGGCGGCGCGAGAGGCGGTACAGGAGAGCACGGGCTTCAGCCCGAATGAGTTGGTTTTTGGTCACTCGGTGCGCGGGCCATTGGCTGCCCTGAAGGGTGAGTTAGTTTCTACTGAGGCGCCAAGGAACCTCATTGATTTTATCAGTGGTTTCCGTCACAAGTTGTTTCGGGCATGTCTGTTGGCGCGGAAAAAACTGGAACAGGCACAGGGAAACATGGAGACCCACTATGACCGTGGTACGGTGCGCCATGAGTTTAGCCCAGGGGACCAGGTCCTCGCGTTGACACCGCTGGTGACGTCTCCGTTCCAGGCTAGGTATGTTGGTCCATACTGTGTCTGAAAAAGTCTCCGACGTCAACTATCGGGTTTCTACTCCGGGTCGAAGGAAGACTTCTCAGCTGTACCACATCAACCTGCTAAAGCCATATCATCAGCGCGAAGGGGGTGGTGAGGGTGTGACAGGTGCTAAGGTGTGTCCCGTGCTTGCAGCGGAGACCTGCAGCGTTGCGCAGGAGTCCGACGGAGTTCCGGAGCCTGATGACGGTCTGCTGAGTGGTAGGCTGAAAAATTCAGAGTCCCTGCTTAAACTTGATTCCTTGTTGTCACACCTTTCAGATGAACGGCGTGTCGAGCTGACGGAGCTGATTAGGGAGTTCCCGCAGCTCTTTGGGGACGTCCCCTCGCGTACCACTTGGATTGCGCATGACATCGATGTGGGCGAGGCATCACCAATTAGACAGCGGTTTTACTGCATGAACCCCGAAAAGCTTGCCCATTTAAACTCTGAGGTAGAGTATATGCTGGAAAACAACATCGCCATTCCGTCTACGTCTAGTTGGGCGTCGCCCTGTGTGTTAGTACCAAAATCGGATAACACACCACGGTTTTGCACGGACATGAGAAAGGTTAACGCTGTCACAAAGTCCGACTCCTTTCCTTTACCGCGTATCGATGACTGCGTGGATAGTGTACGGTCGGCTAAGTTTGTGTCTAAGTTTGACCTCCTCAAGGATAATTGGCAAGTGCCCCTATCAAAACGCGCCCAAGAAATTGCTTCTTTTGTGACCCCTTCAGGTCTCTATTCTTTCACAGTTATGCCATTCGGGTTAAAAAACTCTCCAGCCACTTTTCAGCGGTTGATGAACCGGGTTGTACATGAGTTAGAAGGTTGCTCAGTCTACTTGGATGATTTAGTGGTGCACAGTGACACATGGCAGTCACACTTGCAGAGGGGGGTTGGCTGCGGCGCAGTTAACAGTGGCCAACACTGGCCAAGTGTGATTTCGCCAGAGCAACTGTTACTTACCTGGGCCATGTGGTGGGTCAGGGTAAGGTTTCTCCTGTCATGGCCAAGGTGTTAGCAGTGTCGGAGTTTCCGTAACCGGCTACAAAAAAGGAGCTCCAGCGATTTTTTTGGGGGGGTTGGTTGGGTTTTATAGGGGGTTTTGCAGAAACTTCTTGACCGTTGTTTTTCCCCTCACTGAATTGTTGAAGGCGGAAACCAAGTATGTGTGGTCTAGCCAGTGCCAGCAGGCATTTGAAAATGTAAAGTCTCTACTGTGTTCACGTCCTGTGTTGGCCGCTCCACGGTTTGAGCAACAGTTTGTGCTGCAGGTGGATGCCAGCCAGGTCGGGGTCGGGGCCGGTGCCGTCCTACTCCAGGGAGGGGATGAAGGGGTGTTAAGACCAGTCTGCTTCTTTTCACGCAAGTTTAATCGTCATCAGGCCAACTACTCAGTGAGAGAGAAAGAGGCATTAGCACTCATTTTGGCTTTACAACATTTTGAGGTGTACGTGGGCGGGACGGCACCTCCTGTAGTTTATACTGACCACAACCCTTGCCTTGTCCAGGGCACCAATAGTATAGAACATAGGACCGGGCCCGGTGTTTACTGCTGTGACATGTATCTTTACCCCCACCACTCTCCTGCTCTCCCCTTGTTTTCCAGTCTCTTAAATAGGCTTCCATGGTACCAGGTTGCGGAATACTGGGGAGCGAGGTGGTGAGTTACGTTGAGTTCTGGGGGGGGTGAACTATTCATGTATAATCTAGTTACACTGGGATGCGAGGGGGTTGTAATTGGACCCGCACTTAAGTTTTAGATGTAGGGCTATTATGACTGTGCCCCTTAGGGGTCCTGGTTTTTAAGGGGGGGGGGTGACAACCCCAAGTGGGTGGGGTTGTTGTTCGTGCATGTGCACGCAGTCTTCCTCTCTCCCTCGCTCGTTCTCTCTCTCTCTGTCTCCCTCTCTCTTGTTTGCAGCCTGATTGTTCATGTGCTCCTGGTGTGCGTACTTCCGAGACAGCGGGGCCATGTGAACAAAGCACCTGCAGAGCTCACCTGTTCCTGCTCAGCTGCTCGACCTCATGACGTCTCGGCGTCACTGCCTGTTTGCTGCCCAATTGCGCTGCTGCTGCTCGGTTGCCAGCGGACCGCGATGCACCAGGCGGGATCCAGCCGCTCACCAATTATTTGTTATGTTTAGTTTGCATTTAGCTTTCGTTTCACTCTGTTAAAATAAATATTCTTTCTTAGCTGCATTCCCTCATTGCTTTTTGGTTGTCAGAGATTGAGCCAGCTCTGACAAAATGTTTATATATATATATGCATATATATACAGACCCTTTTCAAAAAATTTGAATATCATGGAAAAGTTCATTAATTTCCATAATTCCATTCAAATAGTCAAACTTTCATAGATTATAGATTCAGGGCCCACAATTTAAGTGATTTCAAGTATGTATTTGTTTATTTTCACATAATTTGGGCTTCCAGCTCAGAAAACCCACGAAAACAGGATTTCAAAAAATTAGAATACTGTGAAGAAATCAGCCCAGATTTTGCAGGGCATGATTTTTTTGAACTGAGTGTCATTTACTAAACTCAAAGCACCTGCACAGGTTTCCCCAGGTGTCATTAAATTGCTTCAGTTTGGTTGAATTGTCTCAGTTCGGTTCAACATGGGGAAGACTGCAGACTTGAAAACTGTCCAGAAGAACATCATTGATACCCTCCATAGGATGGGTAAGCCACAAAAGTTTATAGCCAAGGAAGCTGGTTGTTCAGAGTGCTGTGTCCAAGCAGCTCAGTGGAAAGTCTAGTGGAAGGGCAAAATGTGGCAGGAGAAGGTGCACTGCCAAAAGAGATGACCGTGGGCTTCAGCGGATTATCAAACAGAGAAGATTCAAGAACCTGGCAGAGATACAGAAAGAGTGGAATGAGGCGGGAGTCACAGCTTTCCACCACATTCAGACGCATCCGGGAGATGGGCTACAAAAGTCGGGTTCCCCAGGTCAAGCCACTTCTGAGCCTGAGCCAACGTAGGAAGCGTCTAAACTGGGCCAAGGAGAAGAAGGACTGGACTGTTTGCCTGTGGTTCAAGGTTGAAAGTAAATCGTGCCTTTCATTCGGGAATCAAGGGTTTGGAGGAAGACGGGTGAGGAACAGAACCCAAGCTGCTTTAGGTCCAGCGTGAAATATCCAGTCAGTCATGATTTGGGGTGCAATGTCCGGTGCAGGTGTTGGTAAACTCTGCTTCCTGAAATCCAAGGTCCCAGCAACAGTCTACCAGAATGTTTTAGAGGACTTCATGATTCCCTCTGCTGAGGATCTGTATGGAGATGCAGATTTCATCTTCCAGCAGGACCTGGCCCCTGCCCATACCGCCAGAAGCACCAAAACCTGGTTTGATGCCCATGCGATCACAGTGCTTGACTGGCCAGCCAACTCACCGGACCTCAAACCCCATTGAGAATTTATGGGGTATTATCAAGAGTAAAATGAGGGACACCAGACCCAAAAACAAAGAAGAGCTGACAGCAACCATCAAGGAGATCTGGGCTTCGATAACCGCCGGGCAATGCCACAGGCTGATTGCCTCAATGCCACGGCGCATCGAGGCAGTTATTAAGGCAAAAGGGTTTCCAACCAAGTATTAAAGATTGACATATCGTTTTGAAAGTACAATATTTTGATTTAATTGATGTGATCTTAATTTATTTCTTTTTTCTGAGAAGTAAATGGTGATTTCTTCACAGTATTCTAATTTTTTGAAATCCTGTTTTTGTGGGTTTTATGAGCTGGAAGCCCAAATTATGTGAAAATAAACAAATACATACTTGAAATCACTTAAATTGTGGGCCGTGAATCTATAATCTATGAAAGTTTGACTTTTTGAATGAAATTATGGAAATTAATGAATTTTTCCATGATATTCTAATTTTTTGAAAAGGGTATGTATATACATTGTTTCATATACATATTATGTATATATATATATATATAATAATAATAAACTTTTATTTGTACAGCGCTAAATCACAACCAAAGGCGTCTCAAAGCGCTTTATACAATCAGAGAGAACCAACCGGGCCCCCGGAGCAAGCAAGATGCGACAGTGGCTGGGAAAAACTCCCCTGTGGGAAGAAACCTAGGGCAGAACCAGACTCCAGAGGGCCATCATCTGCCTATGAGTAGTTGGGGTGAAGTAGAAAGATAGATGAGAGACAGAGAAAGAGAGAAAGGAGCAGAGTGAGCCAGGGTGGCAGACAGGACAGAGTGAAAAACAGATACACCAACCAGGCAAAACAGATATAAACACAAAGAATAGGAAATAATTCAAGGCTGCTGTCCATGTGGAGTGTAAGTGTCCATGCTTTGGAAGGCAAGAGCCTAGCTCGATGGACAATCTGCCGATAGGACAAGTCCAGGTCTTAAACGTGGTGGTGGGATGAAGCAATGACAGCAAGACCCCCAGGACAGCACAATCCAGCTCCTGGCGCAGTGGTCATCACCTGCCAGGGACACAGATACTGCGGCAGTATCATGCATATCGAGCATACTGTACAAAGCATAATGAGAGCTTGGACAGAGTGGATAGAGTAAAATATTGATTGGGTGAGGAGAGTGATAAAGGCTCCGCCTGCACAGAGCAACGATCCCTGTAACGGGAGCGAAAGATCTCCCTCCACGGCGAAAGCCTACAGCAGCTTAACTGACAGTGGATGGAGTCTAACTATAAGCTTTAAGAAAAAGGAAAGTCTTAAGTCTACTCTAAATAAACTAACTGTGTCTGCCCCCCTCACCGAGGCTGGAAGATGGTTCCAAAATAGAGGTGCCAGGAAACTGAAACACCTACCTCCTGATCTAACTCTAGAAATTTTTGGGATAACTATAAGACCTGAATCCTCAGAGCGGAGGGCTCTTGCAGGATGATAAAGTTCAATGAGTTCCCTAATATAAGAAGGAGCCTGAGAATGAAGAGCTTTGTAAGTTAAAACTAGAATCTTAAATTCAATTCTAAATTTGACAGGCAGCCAATGCAAGGAAGCTAAAATTGGAGTAATATGCTGCCTCCTTCTAGTTCCGGTTAACAATCGTGCCGCGGAGTTTTGGATTAACTGTAATGTCCTAAGGGATGAATTTGGGCATCCTGCTAGTACCGAGTTA
>NW_027466185.1:825000-842500 GCF_046127955.1 Nelusetta ayraudi
GTGTGTGTGTGTGTGTGTGGAGGGGGGTTGGCAAAGTTATAAAGCTGTAGCGGTACGACTGAAATGTTTTATATATATATACATATACGTATATATACATACATACATATACGTATATATACATACATATATACTGTATATATATATATATATATATATTGTAGTGACCTACAAAGGTGGGAAGGGGAGAGACATTCACCTGGTTGGCGGGATACTTAAGTGGGCGTGATGGGGGTGGGGTTTTGTTGTGTTTGATGTTCCGGGTGCCACGTAGCGCGGTGGATTTGAATGTGTTGGAAGTGCGGAGAATAAACGCTTCAACCTTCTGCCTTCGCTTCTGGGTCTCATTCTCTGCACCTCCACATTGGTGACCCCGACGTGAGTTGAATCATGTCAAAGTTTGACGATGGCTACGGTGATCCGGTGGCGCCTGGACCGAGCCGGGCTATCGAGGCGCATCACGCGAGCATCTACTCCGCGACCATCAAGTTGCCTGACTTTTGGCAGCATAACCCGCGATCGTGGTTTCAGCACGTCGAGACTCAATTTCAAATAAGAGGAATATCTCAGGACGTGATGAAATATTTCCATGTGGTAACGGCGTTGGACGCTGCGACTACAACTCGAGCGATGGCACTGCTGGAGGCTCCACCGGCTGCCGGCAAGTACGATGCGCTCAAGGCGCTCCTGTTGAGAGTTTTTGAGCTGTCGGAGCTGGAGAAGGCGGACCGGCTGCTGTCCCTGAACGGCTTGGGGGACAGCAAACCTTCGGATTTAATGGAGCGGATGCTGTCGGTGCTGGGCTCGGCGGGTCCTTCATTTCTTTTCGCCCACATTTTTCTACGGCAGTTACCGCCGCCGGTGTGCACGGCGTTAGCCAGCTCCCGCCTCGTTGCCTCAAAGGACTACCGGGAGCTGGCCGCGGAGGCGGGCAAGATTTGCCAACCGGCAGTTTGTGCACTTGGGACTGGATTATGCTTCTATGGCTGCGGACCAGGCCACTGACTCGGATGTTGAAGCCTACCGGACAGGCCCTACGGGGCTGCGGCTAGAGGAGGTGGTGGCCCCGGTGCCCACCCGGGTTCGGAGGTCACCCAAGGTCCCGGATCCGCTTCCCGCGAAACGGACCCGTTTTGGCCGGTTGATATGCCCCCCACCACGTTGACTGCTGGGGGGGAATGGTTTGCAAGATGCGAATGGTTTAGGGTGAATTCTGGGGGGGCCTGTGTAGTGACCTACAAAGGTGGGAAGGGGAGAGACATTCACCTGGTTGGCGGGGTACTTAAGTGGGCGTGATGGGGGCGGGGTTTTGTTGTGTTTGATGTTCGGGGTGCCACGTAGCGCGGTGGATTTGAATGTGTTGGAAGTGCGGAGAATAAATGCTTCAACCTTCTGCCTTCGCTTCTGGGTCTCATTCTCTGCACCTCCACAATATATATATATACGTGGCATATAACTGATGGACCGAAGCTACAGTGCCACCTGCTGTTTCGGAGGGACAGCAGCATGCCCGTTGCACGCCCCGACTAATGATGTGTTTGACTGTGCGGTCCAATGACATGGCCTCAACAAAGACCACTACAATAACGTAGTTTTTCCAACCGGATTAGCATTGTATTAAGGTGAAAAGGATGAAGGTAGTGAGACAATGGGAGGAGTTTAGACAATCCAATAACAAAGGAATGATGTTAGTGCACCGTGGTGTCAATATCACTTTGACAAATCTCAAAATTCAACGTTCTCTCACAAACTGAAAAAAAACTCAGCAAATCAAAATAACCATGGTGACAAACAACCTTCCACTCACTTGTACCAGCTTACTACAGACATTGCAGTGTGAATCTTTAGCTGAGTAGAGATGGATTGTAACTGTTTCGCCCCAACTGATCAGAATACTGTTGACATAAAGACAAAACAAATAAACAAACAAAATCAATTTGTCTTTGCTGTCAACACTTGCAAGAAGGAAATGACTGAGTTCATTAAATATGAATTACAAATTGTAAGTTCAATGTTCAGAAGTACTTATGCATAGCATAATGCAGTAGCTAATATAATATGTTAATCGTGTGACTTTAAATTGTTTGTGAAGCATTTGGTCCAATGTTTTTCAAAGACAATTTCATTCATCATCAAAATGCACTTTTAGCTCAGCACTTAAAACATACACACACTCCTGACCGCAATATCACTCTCATCATTCATTGTTTCACTTCACTGTGAAAAAAAAAAAAAGCTTAAATCCGGACAGGAATTACGAAAATCATTCTTTTTCCACTTACTTGGAACATGTAATTACACTTTATTAAACAAATTTTAAAAAGCTATATCAAAGCTAAAGGTGCAGTTTAAAAAAAGACAAGAAAAACTGTAAATTTAGAAAAAAGCCAACAAAAGGAAAGTTGTGTTTTTCTCTGCATTTTTGACCACTGGGCTCTTTTTGCTCAAACAGTGTTAAGTTTGAGAGCAGCTGCTGATGTTTTTGAACACAGGAGAAGGGATGTGGTGACAGATACCAATACATGGACATCCTGATATCAACAGTTGTCATGAGAAGATACACATACACACAGTATGTAGCTATGCTTCCATTAAGTGGTCCAAAATAAAAATCAAACAAAATGCTGACGCGTTAGAAGAGTGAATTCTGAATTTTCAAAGCTAAATGCTCATATTAACATGCTAATATTGTCTACAGCAGAGGTGGGCAATTATTTTTTGCAACGGGCCACATGACAAACCTAAATCGTGTCAGAGGGCCACGGACGTTTCGGGTAGGGAAAAAAAATCGATAGTGCAATATATTGTTGTGCTTTCTGTTGCAATAAATAATGGATACACTGACGGCAAATATCGATATTTTATTTCAACACACATTATGGATTTACCCCGTTGTCACGTCAACTATTAATCTCGCCCGTCCTGTTTGTGGGGGATGCTAATCCCGTAAATGAGAGTCAAGTAGGCGTAAGCAGCGGCAGGTGAATAAGACGAGTTAACAATGGAAGAATGGCGGAAAATACGAACGAAAAACAAATCCTGTTAAGACCCGAAAAGACCCACCCGTTACCACTCCAGAGTGTGGACCCACTTTGGCTTTTATGAGACACATGACGGGAGAAAACTGGACAAAACATATGCAATCTGCAAAAACTGTTTTGCAAAGGTAAAATACAACAGCAACACTACAACTCTGCAGAGCCACCTCGTTCGCTATCACGGTGAACTACTCTCAGGTGATAAAAAAGGCAAACCAAGTCAGCCGACAATCACAACTGATTTTAAAGCAAAGTTTCCATTTGGGTCGCCGAGGGCACAGAGTATCACCAAGTCCATGGGCAAATTTATTTGCAAGGACCTTCACCCTTACAGTGTGGTGGAAAATTATGGTTTTCACCAAATGCTAGCTACACTGGAACCAAGATAGGAGGTACCAAGTCGTCAGCACTTTACAGAAAAAGTCATCCCCGCATTGTATGCAGAGACCAGAGCAAAAGTGGAGGATGCACCTCAGTCTGCGAAACGAGTCGCACTAACCTGCGATGGCTGGACTTCAAGGGCTACCGAGTCCTTCGTAACTATTACTGCTCACTTCATAGACGAAAACTGGGATGCACAAACCTATGTCCTTCAAACTCGGGTTATGTATGACAGTCATACTGGCGCTCACATGGCAGAAGTGCTAAAGGCGGCTACAGAGGAGTGGAAGCTCACAGAGAAAGCGCCAGCAGTGGTTACTGACAACGCAGCGAATATGGCTGTAGCTGTTGCAATTACCGGATATCTACACGTTCGCTGTTTCGCTAATGTGTATAATCTCGCAGTGCAGCGTGCCCTGAAACTGCCAAATGTTGCTCGACTGCTCGGGAGGATTAGGAGAATTTGTACGTTCTTCCATAAAAGCAGCCCAGCTGCTGAGGCCCTGAAGAGGAACAAGAAGATGTTAGGCCTTCCGCACCACAAGCTGATAAGCTGATGTTGTCCGCTGGAACAGTGTCTACGACATGATCAGCCGGTTTCTTGAGCAACAGCCTGCTGTTACTGCTGCCCTCTTATCTCCAGAGGTAAGTTATTTATTCTGTCTTGTTACTGAAATGTATGGAAAATCTGTAGTGTGTGATGTGTTTCAAATTAATTGCGTCTACACGAGCGATATTGGTATCATCTTTTAGCTAAGGGCTTCAGCAATCTAACTATATATAGTTATCCGGGGTGTGAATAACGGTGTAGGCGTGGTCAGTGACAAAACAGACTTTTTTTTCTTCGTTGGGGAGCTCAAAGAATTTCAAATATCTCACTTCCTGTTTGTCGGATTTTAAAGATTAGAGTGTACGCGACGTAGAGCTTGATGAGACGAACGCGTGGGTTTTTGTTGTATGAATTTTCGATGTTCCTAGAGGGCGCTAGTTGCATTTTTCATTTTCCTATGTGTTTTTTGATTGAGTTTAATTTTCACATCCATCAACTTTAAAGGGCTATAAAATGAAAACGGTGCAACGCATCCGGACCATTCTTTTTACGTTGACCTTCTGACAGTCTAGTTTGTGAAGTACAAAACCTTGGTTTGAACCTTGCAGCATTCACGGTTGTTGAGTTCTGTGATTGTGGATTATTTCAAACAAGTGAAAATAGCTAACTTCCGGTTTGTCAGGGGTCAAAGGTCAGAGTGTCAGAATGTAGGTCTCTATCCAGGGAACGCGTGGGTTTTCGTCCCATGTCGTTTTGACCTTCCTCATTTTAGCGGTGCGATTTTTGGTCAATTTTCAATGTGCGTCGACTTTGGAGGGCCGTTGCACGAAAACGGTTTGAAAATTTCAATTTTTTTTTGATAATTCTTTGGATTGAAGGTCCAGTCTATGTCATATTGAATTTTCAAGTCCCTCGGACTTGCGCTTTCTGAGCCTTGTGATTTCACTCTGTTCCAAAGAAGTTACGATAGCTCACTTCCGGTTTGTCTGGGGTCAAAGATCAGCATATCAGCAAATAGCACTCGATTGCCCACACACGTGGGTGTTGGCCCCATGTCTCTACGACCTTCCTAGCTCACTTCCAGTTTGTCTGGGGTCAAAGGTCAGCATATCAGCAAATAGCACCAAATTGCCCGCACGCGTGGGTGTTGGCCCCATGTCTCTACGACCTTCCTAGAAGGAAATAGGTTTGCAAAAAGGGCAAAATAAAAGTGGAAATAACTCACTTCCTGTTTGTCGGGCGACAAAAGTTACGAGTCCCTTTACGAGTAAAGAGTGTACGAAATGTCGGGCTTGACGAGACGAACGCGTGGAATATTTCCCCATATTTTTTGGACCTTCCTGGTGGAAGCTAGCTGCCATTTCTGATTTTTTTCACGGCAGTTAAACATGCTTGGACGCCTCTAGGGGGCGCTAGAGAGTGGAATTTTGGCTTTTACTCTTCATTTTATCAAATTTTTCTTGCGAAAGACCAGTTCGAAACGGACTGGAAGACCCTCATAGGCTCAGTCCCTAATAATGAAGGTTTGCCAAATGCTTTGTCTTACAGGAGAATGCAGACAGGGGAATGCAGTCTGATGGTGACGGTGAGGAGGGAGGAAGCACTGAGGAGAGTGTTCCTGCTGATGACATCAGTGATGAGGACAAACCACCACATACACCAAAAAAAAGGAGATCTGCACTTGTTAACCTCCTTGGAGAAATATTCAAGCACGCCAGATCTTCCTTGACCCCATCGTCACCTAGCTTCAAAGCTGAAAAGGAGGTCCAACGATATCAGGATTCCCCACCTCTACCACTGTCTGATGAACCGTTGGGTTGGTGGAAATCTGAGGCATGCAAGTACCCACACCTCGCTGGACTGGCCCAAAGGTACCTGTGTGTCCCAGGGACTAGTGTGCCGTCAGAGAGAATTTTCTCCACTGCTGGTGACATTATCTCTGCTCAGAGATGTGCTCTAACATCTGAGCATGCTGATCAGTTACTGTTCCTCAAGAAAAATATGCCTGCCTGATCTGTCCAGGCTGTCCTAAAGCGCTATATTTGGCAAAGACGATTAATGGAAACACAGCTAGGAGGATGACAATGATGATGATGATGAGGGGGAGGAGAAATGTGTCAATGGGAGACAAATGTCTCGAGCCTGAGAGAATAGTGGACAGACAAGACAGCCAGACAGACGCTCGTCCCCATGGAAAGAGACGCAAGTCAAAGAGGTAGTGCAGGGCCACTCTATGCATGCACTTGACTAAGGCTACACTCATGCAAAAAAGGTTAATAGAAACACAGTACAGTATGTACTGTACAGTACAAAAGGGCTACCAGGACCTGCACTGCTGCTGCTGCTATCTGACGCACATGCCACAACAGAGAGAGAGAGAGAGAGAAAGGAGGAGCTTCACGTTTGGAAATGGTACGTGTGGAACAAAAAGTATCAACGTTAAAAAAATGTACCTTCTGGACTGTAAACATTGAGTGAGCTCGCGAGAGAAAGAGTGAAAAATAAGACAGACAAAGAAGTCCAGGTTTTTACAGTTTCTTCAGGATCATCTGAAGACACATTCTCTTCCGGCCAGGTTTCCAAAGGTTGGACGGTTGTTTTAGCAGCCCCCCATTTCTTCTCCTTCTTTCCACCAACACCCCCCCCCCCCCCCACCCCCCATGCCCCTATTTGGAGCACCGCAAAAATTCAGACAACAGTGGAAGTAAACAGACTCTTGTTGGCTTTTCTCCACTCTTTCAGAATTGATACTCTCGCTAACCCAAAGCGGGGCCGAATTGGCCCCTCAGGGGAGGTCCCTGCCCATTCCCCACCCACCCACCTTAAGACGCGAAAAGACGGCGGCGGTCCCTGACAACAATGCATGGGGAGCGGCTCTTGGGGAGGGGTGGGGGCATTCTGTACGCAAAATGTTCAGACTCCAAAAACGTTTTCTTGTTGTTTTTTTCCCGCCCCACCACCACCATGCTCCTTCATATCTGGGTCTGGAGCGGCTGTGCCGGCGGTGTGTAGGGAGGGGGCGCCGGCAGCGGCATGATCCCTCGTGTCCTCATGTAGGAGAGGAACTGGTCGGGGATCTCAGCCAGGACGTCCTTGGCAAGGCGGGCCATGCTCAAGACGTGGTTACCCGTCCGGTCGATGTAATCCCTGAATGGGACAAACTGGGAGAGAAGGAGAACAAATGAATGTTTTTGGTCAAAGCTGTCAAGTGTGCAATGAATCAATGTATTTTTTCTTATTTGTCTATTTAAATTCAAGTGAGCCAGAGACACAGGTTGTGCATCTGGGAGCCACCCTCTACTCTCCCCCCTCTTCCTTGTCGTTAATCCCTGCAGACACAGCCTGCACTTCCATCCTCTGTCGACGCCCTCAAAATATGTTTGAAGCATGTTTAGTGGGTGAAATGAGAAATGGTAGAGATCTTAACCATATGCATTTTACCATATGTGTAAGCAAATGATGCAGATTTTGCATTTTCTGATCGTTTCTGGTCAAAGCTGTCAAGTGTAAATTATAGGCCTTGAGACAAATGCATGGAATTTTGAATGACAGCTGTACCACCTTCCAAATGGCAATGAATCAATGTATTTTATCGTATTTGTCAATTTAAGTTCAAGTATCCCCTCCTTCCTCCTTCCTTCCCCCTCCTCCTCGTCGTTAATCCCTGCAGATGCAGCCTGCACTTTGAGCTGAGAGAAAGGCATTAGCACCTGGGGAATAAACACTTCTAACTCTGCCATTTCTGTGTCTACATGAAAGATATTGGTATCATCTTTTAACTAAGGGCTTCAGGAATCTAACTGTGTAACTACCGGGGTGTGAATAACTGTGTAGGCGTGGTCAGTGAAAAAATAGACAGAAAAATTTTTACATTTGGTTGATTTTACACAATTTGAAAAATCTCACTTCCTGTTTGTCGTGCAAAAAGAATTAGAGCATACGGAATGTAGAGTTTCACGAGAGGAACGCGTGGGTATATATAGCGTTGCACGCATTTTTGACATTCATAGGGGGTGCTACGGCCATTAAAGTGTTTTTTTTTTCACGTCTCAGTTTTTAAAACCTGGGGAACAAATGCTTCTAACTCAGGCATTTCTGCATCTACAGGAAAGATATTGGCATCATCATTGAATGAACGAACAGTCCCATTTCGAACAAGTTGATATTTCTCACTTTCATATTTGGAAATCTAAATTTTTAGAGAGTATGAAATGTTCGTCTCGAAGAGAGGAACGCTTGGGTTCTAGTTCCAGGTCGCTACGATGCTCTTAGGGGGCGCTACAAATTTTAAACCACTTTTTAAGTGTTTTTTTCACATTTCAGTCTGTAGGTGGTACTCTGGAGCAACTTAAGTTGTGATTTTTTTATATCACAACTTATATAACTTATATCACAACATATCACAGGAAGATTAGTGCAGATCGAAGCATGTTAAGGGGGTCAAAATGGGGTAGACAGTCCCCATTTTCTCTAGGGGGCGCTATTTAGCGGATTTGAAATTATTTTTTAAGAAATTACATTTTGGGGCAGGTCTGATCTGCATGCAAAATTTGGTGAGTTTTGGAGTATGGTAAAGGTGTCAAAATGGGCTTCATACATTTTTTTTTGAAAAAGATCTTTTCTTTGAAGGGCCGTGAAATGAAAACGGTCGGGACATTTAAAGTTTCCCCATACAGGTTTTGTCAGGAAGGTCTCGTCTACGTCATATTCCGGTTTCAAGCCAGTCACACTTACGGTTTCTGAGCTTTGTGTTTTCAGATTTTTTCAAACAAGTGAAAATATCTCACTTCTGGTTTGTTTGGGGTGAGCATTTATGACAATTGGGTATACAATTAGGTATGGATTCAACAAATACGTGGGTCTTTGTCCCATATGTCTATGACCTTCCTAGAGGGTGCTATAGCCATTTTTGCGTTTTGGTCTATGTGAGTAAATGTGTAAAATCTTTTCAAAAAATAACATTTTTCACCAGTTTGGACCTGCGTGCAAAATTTGGTGACTTTTCGCCCATGTTGGGGGTCAAATTTGGGAATAAAACGGCAGCGGAACTACAATAATAAATCCAAACATAAGAAAAACATTAGGGTCTATCGCCGGGGCTCAGTCCTGAATAATAATGGGGAAAAAAAATAAACCGAGCAAAAACAATAGGGTCTTTCACAAAGGTGAAAGACCAGTTCGCTTCGAAGTGGTCTTCCGCGGGCTCAGTCCCTAATAATAATAATAATAATAATGATAATGATAATGATAACAATAATAATAATAATAATGATAATAGGGAAAAAAATAAATAAACCGTTTATTTACAGAGAAAGATATGATGCCAATAAGCGTGGCTGACGGCCAGGGAGTTGATGCACTTCATGGAGCCAGGATATAATATCCCTTCTCGAGCAGAGGCGATTGCCCTAGGACTGCCAGGGAAGCTGAGCTTCCCCTAAAATGTGCTAAAATCAGCAACTTATCGCAGGTAACTGACACAACTTTCTTCTCATTCATCCCACAGCGTCACAGTGCAGACCGTGCAGATTGGGTTGTTCCACTGCAGCGAAACGCGACGGTCTTTGGATAAATGCTAGGCTTTGTTCTGCCCATCGGACGCCCAGCGTCTCTGCGAGTCTATGGAGCAGTGGGCTGGCCTTGGCTAGCCCGGACGCTCGGCTTCTGCATGATGTTTGGATGATCTGTTTGAGACTGAATCCCTTTTTGATTGACAGTGAAATGAGCGAATCAGCGATCTTAAAGTATAAACATCCACCGAAGCAGTTTTCAAGTTTTTCATTCCATTGTTTTGAGTTGATCCGGAGACTTTACTGATCGTCTTAGCGACGTTGTCTTTGTTAAAAAAAAACGTCTAGCGACAAGTCTAGCATCTATTACTGGTGTTTTTGTAAGACTGTAGCTGCTTGTGTTTGGAGAGCTGATGAGCCTCCACTGTTCTCGAGGTACCATAACTAACCTCATGGAAGCACGCTACGCAATGAGGAAGGCTGAGCTAAAAACAAAAGTTAGCTTCAGAAAACGTGGCTCTGACGTCAGATTGTTGGACGGCACTGACAACAGAAAGTCACATGACAGTCACTTGCCACTACACTGAAAAGGATTGGCAGGTAAAGTCCTTCTTGAGTAGTCCTTCTGACTGAGAGCTTGCTCGAGAGACATACAGCTGATAACTTGAACTACTACTTGAGCTGACAAACTGAACTAGACTGTGGAGTCATGGGGACTCACCGGGTGTGTAATAGCCTGTGTTCATGACAACGCTCTGAACATTGTCTCAGCAAACAACTCCACGAGTCAGTTGGAAGTCAGTTCCGTGCTTCACTCATACTGTAAATCTGGTCGTCAACAACAGATTCACTGGAGGACACGGCACCGCCACTGGAGGCTCTCAAATGTGCAATGACTGTAATGTCTACAGATACTGAGGTATCCATATCCAACACGTACCCCACCATCTCCAGTCTGATCAACACACATCTCAAGAGGGCAGATGGAGACAGCAGCAAAGTGGCAGAATTAAAATCCAAAGTGCGTACTTTGTTGGGTGAACGGATGAAGGTAAGTGTAGTGTCTGAAGCTTTGGCCCTACTCCTGCACTCCTCTTGCCTGATAAGACAAACAAACCTTGTTCGTGCAGCTCCTGTATTAGGCAACCTGTTCTTGGAAGGTTGCATCTCTACTCCCTAGGACAGGGGTGTCAAACTCAAATACACAGAGGGCCAAAATGTAAAACTTGGACAAAGGCCAGGGCCGACATTGATATTTATTGAAAAAAACTTCCTCGAGATAGAACAGTGAACCTTTTTAGATAGACCTAAACTAGCTTTGCTTCAACCTGAATATGGAACAAGCAAAGCTTAATACTAGACAATAAATTACTTAATATTGCACACATGCAAAACCCTATTAAAAAAAAAAACCACTCATCAAAATAATAAAGCGTAAATAAAAAAAACAGACTTCTGATTTAAATTTCAACAGTAAAATTTTCCCATTGGCTAATTATAAATTTAAAAATATAAATCAACAATAAACCAGTAATAAGTCATAATAATATATCCTTCAATGAACATACTGTCCTAATTGTGGTGCCAAAATACCAGCAGAGCATTCTGAGATTTGTAGCATTAGCGATACATGTGCTGTGTAATGCTGGTGGGCCAGCTCTAGTAGTTATTTTGTATTGCCTTACGGGCCAAATGTTATCACACTGTGGGCCAAATGTGGCCCGCGGGGCAGAGTTTGACACCTATGCCCTAGGAGGACTGTTTAGATAACACACATTCCAACTCTGGCCAGTAACTTTCCCATCCCTTCACCTTTTATGTTATAATTGCCTATTTGTCCTCCTTATATGGAATGCGCATGATGACGAAACCTGTGGGTATAAGAAAGTGATGTTCTAACTATTCTCTGAGAGATTGTGAGAGCTTTCGCGCATCTGGACACACAACCTACTCAGGCGGACCGGTCGCCTGATTGATGCCTGACTTCTTTGTAATAAACCTGTTTTTATACAACCAAGTCGGTATCCATGAGGATTCCGTCAACATCCACAGTTCACTGCTGCAACCTGAATAATCCACCATATAAGCTATAGGCATTAATTAAACATATTTAAGCTCTATCCTGACAGATTATGGGACGCATATTGTTTTATCACGAACAAATTTAATGCAGTTGTACACTTGTCATGTCAAATGTTATTATATAGAACTCTGATGCTAGCTTTCTTGTTTATTTAATTTAAGCAGGTTGAGTCTGATGACCTCACATTAGCAACACCAATGATAGCAACATTGCTGGACCCTCATCATAAGCACCTGGGATTTCTGATACCAGCAAGGAGGATGTCAGCTAATGCCAAACTGCTTGAGCTGGCTTTAGAAGAACATGCAGGCCACACATCTACACACAAAGAAACCACTGGAGATGAGCAGGGAATTGATGCCCACCAGTCCAGGGAGCTGCACTTCAGAGACCCACTTCCGCTATGACTCTTCTGCTGGGTGCAAACTATGCCACCAGCAGCAATAATAGCTGTGTTTACATGGACACAAATAATCGTAATAAAGGTCCGATCAGATTAAAAATGCTTCATGTAAACATGTCAATTGGAAGATTTTGATCCGATCCGGTCCGTTCGGAAGGAAATTTTATTCCGAACGAGAGAGGTGGGTTATGCCGATCTCTATTCCGAATGCCGTCCATGTTCATCTCATGCTCATGTTTGTTCCGTGGTATAAAAGACTATACTCATGATGTTCAGGGAACAACTGTGTCGGACACACGCTCGTCTCGGATACCCTTGTTCCTGTCGAGAGATTAATTCTAGTCTTTTTCTAACTCCGTCGTCCGAGTCTTTGAGAAGAAAATGGATTATTTTTATTTTTTAAGGACGTGTATCGACAGCAGTTCCAAAACTGTTATATGTGTGTGCTCACCATTTCGCGAAGGACTGTTTTGTTAATGAAAGCCAGTTCAAATCTGGATTTGCGCTTCGTTTAAACACAAAGAATGGATCGGTCCCAACGGTTCATGACACAACTACAAACGTCGAAGATGTAAGTTTTTAACCTTTTATTTTGATGTACTATTTAGCCTTCTTTCCTATCCTTTCAATGTGTTTTTAGCATTGCAGCGAACGTAAGGCAACGTTACTGTTGTAAACTAACGCTACAACATAGTCTCTGTAGTAACGTTAACATTACGTTTAAACGCAAATGTAATGTAAACTAAACGGGAACGTTAGTAGAAAGCTGTGTGAAAATGTGTTCTAAGAAATAACCTACGTTTTCGGCCTGGTGATTATCAAACTCAATTCAATTTCAGTAACTTCATGGTAGGTTAGCCGCAGCAGATGAAGCTAACCTGAGAGGTGTGTGTGTCTGAAAAATCAAGGTGACAGCCTACTTTTAGGCCCTGTTTGCACTTGGTCATTTCAAGCGTTTTTCATGTTCCGCTCGGCAAAAATCACACCCCACCTCCCGGCGTCGTCATTATAAAGTTACAAACAAGAAGCCAGAACAAATCATTTTTGTTGGACTCTTTTATTAGGATGCTAATAAATTTCATTCCGCATTAGCGTATTTTGTCAGTGGAGCAGCGGTCGCAGTTTCCCCACATATGAGATTAAATGTGCAATGTGAAAATTTTCCAGCCACTGTTGATCCGAAAATAAAGTCATTGCCACTCTGTCCCACCAGTTGTTACTCCTCGTTTGGATCCATGCGCACAAGCTGCAGTAGAATTAAAACAAGTGACATGATATAGTCCGCAAACAGGGAGTTGATTCTTATTTGTTTTCAGGTGAAACTAGCCGTAGCTTTGCGCTTTACTGTCCCTAGTGGTTAAAAATGCACTAATGCGATCACAAGTGGCACGCTCGAGATGCATGTTAATGCTATGTGCGAACAGATGCTTCAAGATGCGTACTTGTGATACGATCCCCAAAAACATTTGCAAGTGACCAAGTGCAAACAGGGCCTTAGACACCAAAAGGCTTTTCATAAATAACGGTAGTTTTTGGGCTTCTAAAAGATGGGCTTTGATTTGTCTCAAAGCTCCCTTCCCCCTCTCACATACCGATAACGCCAGCCTTGTTTTGACTCATCACTGATACTCAGCCTATGTCCAGCTTTTCCTCATTCATATGTTAATTGCAAGCGAAACACCAGCTCCCATACATAGTGGGGGGTGATAACATTTTTTCTAATCCCCATGTGACTACAAGACATTGGACAAGATACTTAGTGCAGTGGTTACATAACCTTTATTTATATAACACTTTATTTTTGTTGTTTTGCCTGCTATAACATATGGCTAATACTCCCCTTTCTTTGCTCCCCTCTACTCTCTTGCAATTCTAATACTAAAGTATAATTAAAATTGTCAATAATATCTGTTTCAGACATGTTCCCCCTGGCTCTACTCCCATCAGAAGCTGTCATCGTTGGCTCCTAGTTCACTTTTTTTTTATGTGTAGTTGTAAATAGTTTTCTTGTATGTTGTTTCCTCAGTTGATGTGCCTTTCCTTGGACATACTTCATGTGCTTCGTCGATTTGGCATGAGAGTCCAACGACTTCACTCCCATTGTTCCGAGTTGCATTCTCTTCTTGCACGCAGTGCAGCAAGTCTCAAAAACATTGGTTTAAACCAATGCCAAAAAAGACATTTTATCCATCCATGCTGCATTAAACTTACATTTCCCCATGTCCCAGCATGAATTAGCTAGTTGCTTGCCTCATTGTTTGTGTCTATGTTGTAATGTTGTAGCGTGCTTCTTTTTTTCTTCTTCTTCAATTTTTTTTCAACCGGCGGTTGGCATCCATCGTATTGGTGCATTGACGAGAAATGCGATACGGAGAAGTTACATACAGGACAATTTTTAAGAACTAGATATCAAAATTCAAGACTTTTTCAAGTCTTTTTAAGGTAATATTTCTAAATTTGCAAATTCAATGCTTTTAAGATTTTTTTAAGACACTGCGGGAACCCTGTGGATAACTCCCTTTAAGTGTGCAGTGGTTCAGACCACCGCAGTGACCCTGAAGTCTAAAGTCTACAATCAACAGGTTTTAACCAAAAAAAGCAGGAAGGTGGACGTCCTTAACAAGCTAGGAAGGTAGGAAATGAGTAAAGAGTAAAGAGAGCGGAAGCATACCTGAACAATGTCCCTCTCGGCATATCTTCCTCTGGAGGATATTCTGACTTCATCGCCGTCCAACTCGACCATTGCTGCAGAGGACAGGGTCAAAAATGTAATTCTTGACGAGCCAAAACGCTGATAACTAGCGGGGCCAACCGTCAAACCGTGTTGGCTTACCGTCAAATTCTGCTGGCCCCACCCCCACAATGATGATGGACATGGGTAAACACGCCGCCTGCGGGAGAGCGGAGATGTTAATGGCCAGGAAGGGAGGGGAAAATGGGTTGCAGTCGGAGTCAACGGTTTGATCGCTGGCAGCCGAGAAATGGACAATCTTATCGGTGTATCACATCCTGTTATTCACCTTCCACCAAAGATGCCCTTTGTGCCCTATCCTGCTCACGTTCCTGTCTTTTCCCAGTCGTAACCTCAGCTTTCAAAAAACAAGAACAAAAAAGGAATAAGGTCTAAGATGGAACATTTCTATCTCAGACTCACGTTGACTATGGACTCCTTTGTCTGGGCCATGTCCGAGATGACGCCATCCGTGATAATGAGGAGCACAAAGTACTGAGAGCCGTCCTTCACCGAAGCCGCATACCTGAGGACGAGAGTAGTGTAAAGAACAAAGAGGGATATACAGCGGGACCCAGGGGTTAATAAACAGAAGAATTGGCTGATTGACTGGTCCGTTTCATGTGTTCCCCAACTTTTCTACGGCCCCCAAACAGCTCTGACCGGGGACCCCCTTAACAAACCACAAAAGATGTCAAGAAACATCAAGTTCTGAATACGAATACCATCCAACATGTTGATAATCATGGCCATTTTCATGGCCACTTCATGTATGCTGCCTCATATTTTCTTTCTTTTGACTTTAGTTGGCCAGTTCGGTTTTTTGCAGCAGTGTCTTCCCCAGCTGGGCTGTTGTCTGTTCCTTCAGTCTCTTTGTCACAAACCTGTGTACTTCGCTCTACCGAGGCTAGTTTAAGGAACAAATCACCTTCATAAATGGCGCAGCAACGAACAATATTTTTGATTGGCAGGTACTCATATGATATATTACCATAATTTCCGGACTATAAGCCGCTACTTTTTTCCCCATGCTTTGAACCCTGCGGCGAATACAACGGTACGGCTAATCTATGTTTTTTTTTATTTATTTATTTTTTACAGCTAACCACTAGGGGACCTTCTCAATTTATGGATTTTTGGGTGGGAAAGAGTGAGACAGGCAGTTCGCGCGAACAACGAAAGCAAAAGTGGAACCAAATACAGAACGAGAGCAAGACAGTTTGCGCAAAGGAAGTTTCATGCAAAAACCCTCATTGTGGAAAACAAACGAAGAATTGCATATGATGCAGCTTTTAAGTTAAAGGCAGTCAATCTGGCAAGATCGCTCGCGCCCTCGTCTGTATTCTCGTCTTGCTCTTGTTGTCGAGTTCTGGTTCGACTCCATACCAATTAACCAAGGTGACCAGCGGGACCCCGCAAACAGGAACCGCGGTGCGAGTCCAGAGTCGCAGGCTCGCAGCCCCGACCCGTTTCCTGACAAAACACCTGCGGCTTATAGTCCAGTGCGGCTTGTATATGAACACATTTTTTTTTCCTGCTAAATTTAGCTTTCGGCTTATAGTCCGGAAATTACGGTATTATACATTACATTTATTGATATGATTAAACAATAATTATATTATATTTGATACCAATTGAAAAATACTAAAAATATATATGTTATTCTTTATTTATCAGAATTTTGTCTGATCTCTTTCTGCTCTTTTTTCAAATGTTCTCTTTTGTGTCCTTTTGTCTTGACAGCAGGTTCGTTTCCTATTATTCAATCAACAGGAAACGCGACCTTGAGTGATAAACGTCTTGCAGTGCTGCTCTTATTAAAAATAAATAAATGAACAATAATAACAACAACAAAAACAAAAAAACTCGACCACGTGCCCAGCGAATTGCAGACCAAGTTCCCCCACGCCGGCAGTGAGCATTCGGCATCCCGCTGTGGGGGGTGAACACAGCAGAGGTATAAAAATGACTCTGATAATGACACTTGTGCATGGATGCGTGCGTGTGCGTTACCTCGCCACGTGGTTAATGACGGGGGAGAAGTTGGTGGGTCCATAGAGCTGGACCGACTTGAGACTCTGGTAGTAGGCCTCCATCACGCCATCGATGCCAGCACAGTACGGGTTCTGTGGGTTTCCGTTCTGAAGGGAGGAAAGGTTAGTGCTTTCTGCAGCTCCAATAGCAAAAGAATAATGAAAAAGTCTGGCCAAATCTGATATTATATCAAATCTCCAAAATGACCCCCCCTTCAAACCCATATCTTCTATTCTTTTTGCAATGAAAAGAATAGAAGTCAAAACTTTTTCTGCTCATACCAGGGCGAACTCGTGCGAGATGCGTCCGTCGGGCGGCAGCTTGGCTCCAAAACCCAACGCCGGGAACATCTTGTCGCTGTCGTAGTCCTGGATGATCTCGCCGACGGCCTTCAGAGCCATGGCATAGGCATTGAGCTGGTAGGGGCTCATGTAGTGGAGGGAAGTGGGCTGGGCCGGGTTACCTGGAGAGAGGACAGAGGGGGGATTATTGGTTCAGAGCATCTTCCCATTTTGACGTCAACTTATTTATTTGGAGCCAAATACGCTGATAATAGAAAACGTGTCAGAAAGTGGAGTATGACTATAACTTCCACCGTGACCGAGGGATCAGACTGTGTGTCTACGATAGCGATAATGTCAAAATAAAGGAATATTGGCCGACAACTGAAGAGCAAAGTACTACAAAAATTAAATAAAAGGCTTTGAAATACCAAAAGAGAACATTTTTCCTGTGGAATTTCAGTCACAAGGGCAGGTACATAATCCAGT
>NW_027466185.1:847500-855000 GCF_046127955.1 Nelusetta ayraudi
GCACCTGTTTTTTTTAATTGATCATATCAATGTTGGTTTATATAAAAGGAGTTACTGTCTTGTTTTGTCACATCATACAAATAAATAATTTTAATCAGCAGAGAAAAGTCAGTATTCACACATGTTTTAATAATACAGATTCATTGACTGATGGTTGTCATGTGATTTCCAGGGAGCTTCATGGGGCAGCGGTAGTCAAATGCTGGGCCAAGGTGGTGTGTTGTCTGTGTTTTGTGCTGAACGGGGAGATGCATCCTCAACCCCCTGCAACACGCTGGACACAAGTCCTTCCTGAAGGTAAAGTCTTTCTTGGCCATCCTTCCTGTCACCACATATTCTCCGGAACCTTTTGAAAACTACTGAACTGTTCCTGGCCTGTCTTTGTCTTTTGCAGTGGCTTTTTTTTTTTTTTTTGAAAATAAGGTTGTCTTTTAGTGCAGCTGTCTTTTGCCTGGCTTCAAAGCTCTCCATAAGAACCTTTTTTCTCTTTGGCATGTTTTGAGTCTACCCTCTCAAGTTGCCCTGTCCATAAAGACCAAAAGTTCTGAACATTTCATATCACAATTATGACCAAATTTCATGCTCATATTTTTTCCTGCTGAATTATTTTGTGTATAAAAGTGGTGAGGCGTTTACTAAAAACATCACTTTCATTTGTGTTTGCATAAACATTTAAACACAGATGAAGCAGGAAAATATTTACCATCTGTGCTTATCACAGCAACATAATCATATTCAAATAAGTAAAATTTGATGACCTCACCTCTTCTGGAGTTAAATGACAATTTTTCAATCAGGTCATCTAACCAGATGTCCGCTTGTGGACATTGCTTATGTGGTGACAATATAAGAAACATGCTTAACACATTTCTGCCTTTTATTTCCATTTTTCACATAGGTTGATGAATCACAACATGCCGATGGGACTAAAGACAAAAGCCACAGAGGGAGAGCTGCAGGGTGGAGACTGGCAGACAACTTCCTCCCGGAACTGCTCAGCTGATGACTCCCATCTTGTTTCACACAGTTGTTCCCTCAAGGTGTCTGTTGTCTCAAATTTGTGCTTTTGAGGTGTTTGGCCCAGTTATGTATCTTAAATGGTTTCATGTATACCCGTGAGCCAGTCATATTAAAGAGTATTCACCTGAATCTGGAAAAAGATAATTTTAATTCAGTGGGTTGAATGTTAATTGTTTTTTTGTGTTTAGCAAATTGAATTCTTTGAATGGTTCATCATAATGTCGCCAATGTTGTAAACCTATTTTTCTCAAATCATCTCTTTTTTGAAGAAGCTGGAAGTAGAATCTCAACATCATCTGAATTACACTTATAGCTTTGAGAAAGTGTGCTGACCTTATGTCCAGTCTTGTTATTAAAATAAACAGTTTAAATTTTAATTGGCTTGTTGTCACAGGTGCCGCCTCACAGCAAGAAGGTTGTGGGTTCCGTTCTGGGCCTGGGACCTTTCTGTGTGGAGTTTGCATGTTCTCCCTGTGTCTGCGTGGGTTCTCTCCGTGTTCTCCGGCTTCCTCCCACACTCCAAAAACATGCATGTGAGGTCAATTAGACATTCTAAATTGTACGTAGGTGTGCATGTGAGTGTGAATGGTTGTTTGTCTCTCTGTGGCCCTGCGATGAACTGCAGACTCGTCCAGGGTGTCACCCTGCCTTCTCCCTATGACGGCTGCGATAGGCTGCAGCAGACGCCCGTGACCCTGACCTCAGGAACAAGCGGGTTAGGAAAATGATGTATTAATGAATGAATTTGATTATTTATTTATTTTATGTAATTAAGTAGTTCTAGAATAACAGTGCAGTGTGTTTGAGAGAGAAGATCGATCGATTGATACACATTGTTGGTATAAATTTTTTTTTTTTTTTTTAAGAGTCAATGCGTCGCTGTCCCTCACAACACCAATAAATGATCGTCTCGTTGCAGAGGCTTATATAAGACGACAGTTGAGTGTTTCGGCTCGTTTTATTTTACGCAAGTATATATATATATATATATATATATATACACACACACACACACGTGTATATATACACATCATATATATATATATATATATACACGCATATATACATATATACACACATATATATACACACATATATATACATATATATATATATACACATATATACATATATATACACACATATATACATATACATATATACACATATATACATATACATATACACACACATGTATATATGTATATATATATATATATATATATATATATATATATATATATATACATACACTGATGGCTTTGCAAAGATTAATTTTAAGGGTATTATTATATTAATGTTATATTAACGACTGAACCCTAGACACAATCTGTGAGTTAATATCACAACTCTGAACTCACTATGTTAAGGTACGTTGTCAATTGAATATTCATTGTCATTATCTTCATCATTATTATATTTATTATATTTTTTATATCACTTTTTCTTTTTTTTCTTTTTTCTTTTTCACAATTCAAGTAGTTCTGAACTATCCCACTGACCCTGAATGCATCGTCTGGAATCTTTTTTTCAAAGGGACCACCAGGAGTCTTCAGAGCCGGCCTTCTAGCAACTTGACAGGCTTAAGTGGAGTGAAATCGTTTTTCTTACACCCATCCCATAATTACTTCTAGACACTCCCGGACCATGACACTCGACATCATCTAGCCATTTCAACAACATGAAAAATGTACAACTCAAGTTCGCCTTCTGTCAGGCGAATCCAATTGGACTGTTGGAATAATGGAGAATTTGTCCTACATGTTCCACTTTCAGGGTAATAGGCTGAAGAAACACAGTATTCACTTAACCCCCACTCCTCTCATCCCCTCCTCCTCCCCAAGTGTGACTGCATCAACTTTAAATCACTTGTAATTTTTCGTTTTTTTAAAAAATAAATCTAGTCATAAACTTCCCAAATGTTCACAGACAAGTGTCCCCCTACGTCTATGTGCCAGAGGGCGCCTCACACATGAGCGGCTGAGTGGCCCCTAAAACGGCAGCAGAAGTCTGGCAGTGTGACCCCTCCTGATGATATGAAAACAGATGTTGCTGCGGAGACGGCGCCCATCTACTGCGAGGAAGAAGAGGAGGAGTCGAGGAGAGCGGCTCCTCCAGAAATAGAACATTTTCTCCCTCCTTTTCTTTTTTCCTTCATACAAAACCTTTGTATCTCTCAGCCTGTCTCGACTAATGACAACCTCTCAGAAGCATTGACGACGTTGACGCCCAGAAAAGACGAGACAAACAATATCTGTCACAGTGAGCGCGACTCCAAACTAAAAGATACGGGTAACACACTTTGCTGACGCTTCCTCTGCGCTATTCTTTTTCTCCTTTGCTTCCCATCCTCGTACCCCCATGAACAAGGCCTCTTTGTTGAAGTTGGCGGGTGGTAACTGACGCCTCGTCGCAGCCATGGAGGAGGGAAGAGAAGAGTGAGAATGCTTGGAAAGATCGAGATGGTGGCTCCTGAAATCAGACATTTTATGCTAATGCTGCCGTGTGGGACGGCGCCTCCTAATTAGGTCCAAATGAACAATTAGCTGATTAGCTTGCTGTGGCAAAAGGAGCCGTCAATCAGGGGGCATGAGAGCGGTTGGTTACGGCAGAAGGGTGAAGGGTGAAGGGGTGGTGTTGGTGTAAGAGAGATGAAAAGGAGGAAAAGGCAAATTGAGATTCATTACATCCGTAAGCCACTCGTACGTTATGCAACAGGAGTCAGAAAACAAATCAACCATGAAGTGCAACCGTTAAAAAGTCCATTTACATTTTCAGCAAGGCAGCACTCTGCACTTCAATTAGGGGTGTAGCAGCATCTCCAATGCAAAAAAGATAAACCGTAATTTCCGGACTATAAAGCGCACCTGAATATAAGCCGCAGCAGCTAAATTTAGGGGAAAAAACAGATGTGTACATATACAAGCCGCAGGTGTTTCGTCGGATTCTGTTTGCGGGGCCCCGCTGGTCACCTCGGTTAATTGGTATGGAGTCGGACCAGAACTCGGAGCAGCGACGCACCGGAGCTCACAAAGACAGAGCGCATAAAGACAAGAGGACATACAGACGAGAGCGCGAGTGCGCCGTGCTCAGAAACATTATTTGATTGACTTGTTCTGTGTTCACCCTTTTCTTGTGATATAGAAATGATCAGTATTTCTCTACTTCCTTCTTTGACAGCCAGACTGACTGCCTTTAACTTAAAAGCTGCATCATATGCAATTCTTCGTTTGTTTTTCACAATGAGGATTTGTGTATGAAAATTTCCTTTGCGCAAACTGTCTTGCTCTCGTTCTGTATTTGGTTCCACTTTTGCTTTCGTTGTTCGCGTGAACTGCCTGTCTCACTCTTTCCCGAGCCCACCCAAAAATCCATAGTTAAGAAGGTCCCCTAGTGGCCGTTAGCTGTAAAAAATAAATAAATAAAACAAAGAGCTGCATCTCTGCCTTCTCGCATGAAAGTCGGTTTCTACGTCATATATATGTGTGTATGTACATATATATATATATATATGTATATATATATATATATATATATATATATATATACATATATATATATATATATTTATATATATATACACACATATACATATATATATATACATATATATATACATATATATATATATACATACATATACATATATATATACACATATATACATATATATATATATACACACATATATATATACACACATATATATATATATACACATATATACATATATACACATATATATATATACACACACATATATACATATATACACATATATATATATACACACATATATATATGTATATATATATATATGTATATATATATACGCATACATACATATATATATATATACGCATATATATATATACATATGTATACATATGTATACATATATATATATATATATATACATATGTATACATATATATATATATATATATATATATATATACATATATATATATATATATATATATATATATATATATACACATGTACATATATATATATATATATATATATATATATATATGTATATATATATGTATATATATATATATATATATATACATATACATATACATAGTTTTTTGTCCTTCAAAGATGCGGAAAAAATAATCCATGCTTTTGTTACGTCTAGGCTAGATTACTGTAAATCGGTACTAGCAGGATGCCCAAATTCATCCCTTAGGACATTACAGTTAATCCAAAACTCTGCGGCACGATTGTTAACCGGAACTAGAAGGAGGCAGCATATTACTCCAATTTTAACTTCCTTGCATTGGCTGCCTGTCAAATTTAGAATTGAATTTAAGATTCTAGTTTTAACTTACAAAGCTCTTCATTCTCAGGCTCCTTCTTATATTAGGGAACTAATTGAACTTTATCATCCTCCAAGAGCCCTCCGCTCTGAGGATTCAGGTCTTATAGTTATCCCAAAAATTTCTAGAGTTAGATCAGGAGGTAGGTGTTTCAGTTTCCTGGCACCTCTATTTTGGAACCATCTTCCAGCCTCGGTGAGGGGGGCAGACACAGTTAGTTTATTTAGAGTAGACTTAAGACTTTCCTTTTTCTTAAAGCTTATAGTTAGACTCCATCCACTGTCAGTTAAGCTGCTGTAGGCTTTCGCCGTGGAGGGAGATCTTTCGCTCCCGTTACAGGGACCGTTGCTCTGTGCAGGCGGAGCCTTTATCACTCTCCTCACCCAATCAATATTTTACTCTATCCACTCTGTCCAAGCTCTCATTATGCTTTGTACAGTATGCTCGATATGCATGATACTGCCGCAGTTATCTGTGTCCCCGGCAGGTGATGACCACTGCGCCAGGAGCTGGATTGTGCTGTCCTGGGGGTCTTGGTGTCATTGCTTCATCCCACCACCACGTTTAAGACCTGGACTTGTCCTATCGGCAGATTGTCCATCGAGCTAGGCTCTTGCCTTCCAAAGCATGGACACTTACACTCCACATGGACAGCAGCCTTGAATTATTTCCTATTCTTTGTGTTTATATCCGTTTTGCCTGGTTGGTGTATCTGTTTTTCACTCTGTCCTGTCTGCCACCCTGGCTCACTCTGCTCCTTTCTCTCTTTCTCTGTCTCTCCTCTATCTTTCTACTTCACCCCAACTACTCATAGGCAGATGATGGCCCTCTGGAGTCTGGTTCTGCCCTAGGTTTCTTCCCACAGGGGAGTTTTTCCCAGCCACTGTCACATCTTGCTTGCTCCGGGGGCCCGGTTGGTTCTCTCTGATTGTATAAAGCGCTTTGAGACGCCTTTGGCTGTGATTTAGCGCTGTACAAATAAAAGTTTATTATTATTATTATATAAATATATATACATATATATATATATATGTATATATATATATATATATATATATATATATATATATATATATATATATATATATATATATATATATATATATATATATATACATATATATATACATATTACACAGATTACTTCAGCTGAAATACAATACTCTGAAAAAAAGTGGTGTGGATGTTTCAAGATGCACAATAAGGAGGAAGTTGGAAAACAATGGGCTGCATGGTCAATTAGCCAGAAGAAAGCCACTACTACGCCAGTGCCACAAAAAAATCCCGCTTGCAATATGCTAAACAGCACAGACACAAGCGTCAAAACTTCTGGAAGAAAATCATTTGGAGTGATGAGACCAAAATTGAGCTTTTTGGCCACAGCCATGGACATTTGAAGAGGAGTCAACAAGGCCTATGACGAAAGGTACACCATTCCTACTGTAAAACATGGAGGTGGATGGCTGATGTTTTGGGGATGTGTGAGCTACAAAGGCACGGGAAACTTGGTCAAAATTGATTGCAAAATAAATGCAGCATGTTATCAAAAAATAATAGAGGAAAATTTGCACTCATCAGCCCAGAAGCTGCACATGGGGTGTACTTGGATATTCCAACATGATAATGATCCAAAACACAAAGCCAAGTCGACCTGTCATTGGCTACAGCAGAATAAAGTGAAGGTTCTGGAGTGGCCATCTCAGTCTCCTGACCTCAATATCATTGAGCCACTCTGGAGAGATCTCAAGCGTGCAGTTCATACAAGACAGCCCAAGAATTTACAGGAACTGGAGGCCTTTTGCCAAGAAGAATGGGCAGCTTTACCATCAGAGAAAATAAAGAGCCTCATCCACAACTACCACAAAAGACTCCAAGCTGTCATTGATGTTAAAGGGGGCAATACACAGTGTTGTAGCCATTTAAGTATTTAAATTAAGATTTTTCTTAATGCACATTAGTCATATTATATCATTTTGCTTATTTTATTATTATTTATTTGCTAAATTGGTTACAGAGGTTTTTGCACCGGTGTGTCTATTTAAGTATGTCACGGGGGGTGGAGCCACAGTCAGGGTGATGTTGGACAGGTGCGGGAAGAAAAGCGTTTTGACCACGTAAACTTAAGGCACCTTTTTTTGTTGAACGTATTTAA
>NW_027466185.1:860000-882500 GCF_046127955.1 Nelusetta ayraudi
GTTGAAAAAGTTATGTGCACCCCTGTATATATTTATACACCAGAGCCCTGGAGGGGACAATGGAGCGGGCAAACAAACTGAATGCTTTCTTCAACAGGTTCTACCAGCCCTTGCCTCCCCCACCCCCGCCCTCATCACAGCCACCTCCTCCTCCCCCCTCCACCCCTGCCATCTCGCCCACTCCCTTACACACACTTCACCCCTCCAACCTCTCCCCCAGACACCACAATAGGTCACCCCTGGTATTGCCCCCTCTCCCCTCCACAAACCTTCCGCCAAACTCAACAACACCCCTCTCACCACCCCCCACATTGACACAATTCTCACCACTCATCACCACAGACCAGGTCAGAGGACAGCTGAGGAAGCTTCGACCCAGGAAAGCCGCAGGCCCGGACAAGTTGTGCCCAAGACTACTGAAGACCTGCGCTGAAGAACTGGGGGATCCACTACAACGGATCTTCAATCTAAGCCTGAAGATTGGGAGAGTGTGTAGGGGAGGAAATATCTAGACACAAATAGTAATATCTCCCCAATACGTATTCCGTCGTTCCGGTGTCAAGGTGAGGATTTCAAAGTAAAATACATAATAATTAATTTAATCTGGCTCCATTTGATAATAATAACTTTACTTTTATATCTTGATTGAGAGAAAGACTTGATTAACAATTAAGAATATAGACTCAATAATAATAAACTTCTCGTGATCTGACATTAGTCTTCAGTTCAGGGATGGCTTATATAAATTAACAAAACTATTCAGTTTGTTCATTAAACATGGAAGAATAGCCTGATGTCTGGGTTGGGGTATTCAGAGGTTATTGAACATGATACCCAATCTTATCTGACCAACTCAGAGGTTAAGGGTTTGAATAATGTCCAGTGAAACTTACCATATAACTAAGGTCTTTGGGATTCTGATTAATCCCTATCTTAGTTCAGTGATGGCAGATATAGACAAAGCATTCAGTGACCTTCTTAACATAGAAGAACAGCCCAGACATCTAGGTTGAGATATTATACTCAATCTTTTCTATTCAACTCAGAGGTAAAGAGTACTAGCATTACTCAGATAAATCTACCATATAACTGAAGACTTATTCAACATCTAATGTCAGATTATGCTCTACATAGAACAAAAGTCTCAACAAGTTGGTACTGAAGGGAAATGGATAACATACCAGTTTATTGCGATGTCCAGAGTAAAAATGCAGCAAAAATGTAACAGACCGGTTGTGTAAAAATGATGGTAAACAAATCAAGAAGTCAAAGAAAAAGAAGAAGAAGAGAGAGAGAGAGAGAGAGAGAGAGAGAGAGAGAGAGAGAGAGTGAAAAAGAGAATAAAAAAAGAGAG
This sequence comes from Nelusetta ayraudi, assembly GCF_046127955.1. Classification (NCBI taxonomy): domain Eukaryota; kingdom Metazoa; phylum Chordata; class Actinopteri; order Tetraodontiformes; family Monacanthidae; genus Nelusetta; species Nelusetta ayraudi. The sequence goes on from NW_027466185.1 coordinate 861,355, forward strand.
TGGGTTCCAGAAAAGGAGAGGAAAAAGAGAGAGAGAGAGAGTGGGTCCCAGAAAAGGAGAGAAAAAAGAGAGCTTCAGATTCTTGTTCTTTCCCTTAAATATCCTCCCAGAACAGAGACACTGCTAAAATGCATATTTAAAAGATTCAAATCAGATCTACTCTTCCTACTCGGGAACCTTTTGGTCATCAGGGGTAATTTTCCACAGCAACAATAGATCACCAAGACCTTCATACCTCTCGCACTGACACTCACAACATTTCAAAGGAAAGTTCTAAACAAAAGGCAGAGACACCATCAATGGGGAACACACAGATTCTTCAAGGAATCTGTGTGTTCCCCATTGATGGTGACCCAGGGAATGTATGTGTGTTGGGGCCGAAGCGCTCTGGTGTCATTAGCATATTTGTGCATCAAACCCATTCCTTCAGGAATGGGTTTGAATTTCAAAAAAAAAAAACTCATGCAAAAAAATGTTTTTAAAGCAAATGACAAACCAAGATGAAGTCCACACGAGTCACGCTTTCTCATATTGAGAGCTCAGCTATGCCGTTTCTGGGTTAGCCCTCCCTCCACCTAACCACTCTGGTTTGACCTAACCAATACATGATGGTTTTTAATATATATATATATATATATATATATATATATGTACATGTGTATCTATCTATCGTCCGGCCAGCAGGGACCACCAAAAACTGGTTGCAAAAAGACAAAAAAAAAAAATAACCAAGGTCCAAACGTTGAAGAGCACCAAATTCATACATTTTTATACTGGTTTAAACATTTTTTGTTGATCTACATCGCTATTAAAAAAAAAATGTTGAATATGGTGTAATGCACATTTGTTTTGTCCAATTTGGTCTAATTTCAAGTTGAAATGTACCAAAAGTTGTGGGAGTGGCAACAGTCAGATTACTAGCAGATAGGCAAGTTTTCACCGTGCGATCAGATGACCAAGTTATACAGCGATCGCAGGGAGAGTAAGTAAACATATATGTTTTTGTGTGTCACGCTGATGCGCAAGTGAAGCAAACAGGAAGTGCACTGCAGAGTGCTTGCGTCTTGGAAAAAATCCTCTAATTAGATCGAGCGATTTCCACTTGAGCATTCTACTTTTTTGCCCAGTGTGTGTGTGTGTGCACCGAGAAGCAGCAAAGCAAAGCTTAGGCTTGTAAGTGGGCAGTATTTTAATACTTTTCTTCTTTAACTCACAACCGTTGTGAAACTGAGAAAACTTGAGAACTGAAGCGTGTCCCTGCTCGGTGAACACAATTCCCCCGCCCCCAGCCTAATGATGGCACGCACGCACGCACGCACGCACGCACGCGCACACACACACACACACACACACACTTTGAACTCCGCTCAAGCTTGGCCCATCTGTTGCTCTCCCTCTCGTGCCACACGCGCCACAAATGTGGACTTACCCGCCATGGTGGCCTCTCTCCCGCGGCGATAATTATCGCCGGCGCGAGTCCCCCAGCTGGGCCGCTAAACCCAGGCAGTCACCGCCCGTTAAAGCAGCAGGCGAAACGGAGGACGAGGAGAAAGTAAGGAGGAGGCGAGGCCCCGTTGGACTTACCCGCCTTTGATGTAGTCCAAGAAGCTGACCTCGATGTCCACCAGGAACGACAGCAGCGTCACCTAAAAGTCACCCAGGAGGGGAGTCAAGGTCAGCCGTGCTCTTTTGTTAATAATAATAATAATAATGATAATGGCTTGAATTTATATAGCGCTTTTCAAGATACCCAAAGTGCTTTACAACTGAACCCATTATTCGTTCACACCACATTCACACTGGTGGTGGTGAGCTACATGTGTAGCTACAGCTGCTCTGGGGCAGACTGACACAAGTGTGGCAGCCAGTCTGCACCAAACAGCCCCCCCGACCACCACCCAACATCCACTCAAATTTGTACGAGGCAATGTGGGTTAGGTGTCTTGCCCAAGGACACAACGACAGACTGGGATTTTGGTCATTGGACAACCCGCTCTACCTCCTGAGCCAAAGTCACCCACCTACAAACACAACTAAAGTGCTTTACACTCACAAAACTGAAGTGTTTTTTTTTCACTCACCGTTCCAGAGTTGAGGTATTTTTTCCTCCTCCCTTTTTTCTTTGGATTTATTACCTGAGGGAAGATCAAGGAAAAAGATACGGACTGATTGTCACGGAGAAAATTTCAAAACTTTTCTACGACTTTTCCATGACCTTACGGTGACCTATAAATACTTTTCACACACATAATTTTCACACTTAAGACGTGAACCTTTGCCAGTGATCTTAGGCTACATTAAGTGCTTCATGCATTTAAAATACAGACACGGTATTTGTGTTGGTCTTCAGTTTAATATAAACAAAGGTTCCTGGACGGTAGAACACGCCAGGGTAGAGCAGTGTTTTTCAACTGCTGTGCTACAGCACACTAGTGCAACGTGAGATAATGTCAGGTGTGCCATGGAAAATTATCCAATTTCACATAATCTAAAAAATTTAAAATAAAAACATTTCACTGTGGAGTGACTGTGTCAGCCTATTCTCCTCAGCTCAAGGTGTCACACTGAGTCATTATAAATAAATTAAAGGACTGCATTTTCACTATTAAACTGAGAAGTGTAATTTTATAATATTTTTGGTTGGTGATGTGCCATGTGATTTTTTTTTTCAATGCGAGAAAATATGCCGTGGCTCAAAAAAAGTTTGAAAAACACTGGGGTGGAGTAACAAACAAATTCTGCCAGTTCGTAATCGCCCTTGTCAAATTTTATGGCTTTTCCAAAACTGTCAGTGATTCTACAACGTTCCATGACTTCCAGGCCTGGTTGATGAATGGCATTTACAAATTCCATGACTTTTACAGGTTTTCCGTGGGAAGGCTGACCATCACTCCATGCCTTTTCTTCACAGGGAACTTCTCCTCCTCCCACATTTCAAAACAGCCAAATAATTTACAATTATTGTATTATTTTTGCTGAGCCACCCTCCTCAATCTATTTTAGCTTTAAGTGCTCCAACTCGAATGGGCCAATGCCTTAAATTTACTCCTCTGCCACATGGATTAGCCAGAACCTGTTTTGAATTGCCAACAACAGTAGAAGAGCTTTTAAATTAGACCTTTGCAGTCGAATTAAAGTGAGCCAAGGTTGAACGGAGGGGAGAGAAAAAACTCAGGGGGGGGAAAGAACATCGCAAACGTGTGGATTTATGGGTCTGTCCTTGGTGTTCACAAGCACAAGGACCTTTATTATGCCCTTGATATTTGTTTCAAAATCACTCCGCTTCTCCGCAGCCTGCCATATGGAAAGTTGCGGCTTGCACCTTTTTCAGGGCAATTAGTCGAATGGCAGCTGTTTAAGTAAGAAGAAAAAAAAAGATAGTCCCCCATGTGGGGCCTATCGATAATGGAGCGACAGCAATTCTTCCCAGGAGTAAATCAGCCAGCCATGCATCACAGCTGTCAGGGCTGACAGCGGAGCGGACTAATGAACTGAACCCTCCTACGCTCTGCTGGGTTCAACTGTTTTTTTTTTCTCCTTTTCTACACTTTAACGCCCTGTGGGTTTTTTGTTTTGTTTTTTTATGATTTACGTTGCAACAACATGGCAAAAAGCTCTACTCTCCCTCCAAAGCAGACACAGAGGAGAAACAGTTGCAACAAACTGACAGTGATGTCAGTGTCTGTAGACAGCCAATGAACTCAGAAATAATAAAAGCCCATTAAGTTATTTTTGCTTCTGAAACGCAGAGGTCCACCTTTTGTGATGTCACAAAGGGAGCAGCTTAACCCAACCAGGTGTCTTGATGCTGAAATGTGGTCGCCTTGATTTTGACCCATTTCAATCCGACAAGGCGTCTTAGTTTTAGTGGGAAGTGGAAAGCATTTATTTTTGAAGGATGCTCCAAACAAAGGGCTCAATGTGCTGTTTTACGCAGGGCTACACATTGGAGAGCTCTCCGTACTCCTTTGTCTGGAGTTTTTGAGCTAAATGAGCACACAAGGGCCTCACAAATTCACAACTACCAAATGGTACCTATAAAGGCGCAATGCCACCTTTAATTCAATTCACAACTTGATTCGCACCTCCAAATAAGCTGAGTGATACCTGTTTCCCTTCTTCGGCAGATCCAACTCACCTCGTAGACGTTGAACTGGCTCTGCCCACGGGACAGCTCTCTGTAGCTGGTGCTGAACTCCCCGATGAAGTCGTGGCTGGGGGAGGAAGTGCAGGGAGAAAAGGTGAGAAGATCAGAGAGTCAAGATGTTTTTCTTTTTTAAAAGAAAGGGGTATTCAAAGAGTGCCACGTTACTCTGGTAAATATTACACACCCAAGGTAAAATGTTGTTTTTCTACTAAATGTCTCAATACCGTGTGTTAGAGAAAGGGGGGAGGAAACTGAATTAAAAAAAAAAAAAAATGGAATAACTGATTAAGACAAATGTTGCTCATCTCCACCAAACGGATTGTTAGGAATGGTAAAGATTCCTCAGCTGCACTGGGGAAGCAAATCAACCAAAAACTGTCAAACAGACAAAAGTCACCGTGTTCCCTCCTTCAGATCAAACAAGGAAAGACATTGTGGAGTGTTAAAGGAAAGTAGAAAAGAAGTAAGCATGGGCACTCAGGAACTGATGCTGCTCATCTGTTTGTCAGGGCTGTCAGCAGCCACGCCTCCTCCTTACTAACTGAAAAAACAGGTGGGTTAATTAAGATGCTACCCAGATCAGATTAGCGGAGGGCAGTGATGTCGCTGCTTACGGCCGATTTATCAACAGTGACCCGGAGTCCTCACAGGGCCTCCTCAAATGATCGTCCCTCACTGAATTTGCCACCGTTATGTAGTGGACTAGCGCTGCACTACGTATATTTTAGAAATTTGTAGAAAACGCAAAAGAACCACGTTGCCCCTAAGCCAATGAGTCTGATAACGTTCCAATCATTGGGCAATTCACCAATCCACTGGATTGATTGAGGAGATTTCAAGTCTGAAATATCCACCTTGACTCGGAGCATTTAATTGCAATATGCAAAGGCGTCCTTTGACATTAAGCGACAGCAGACAAGTCGGTAAAAACCAAAGAGGAAGATGGATCTGAGTCCATACATTGTCAAAAGTCCTTTGGAATAATTATTTTTGACTGTAAAAAACAAAAACGCGTACGAGAAGACGTCCTCCATCCATGACTCAGCGACGCCATTATGCTCAATTATTTGGAGAGACAAAGCTCAAAGAGCAGCTTTAACTGACACCAACTGCAGAAGCTCCCTTTCGCTGAGAGTCTGTTTAGGCGCTTTAATTAACTGGGACTGGCTCTTATTTACACACTTAAAAAGCAACAGCAACCTTATTACTTAATATTGAAAACGTGAGCTTTGACAAAAACAATGAGATCTTCCCCAGAACAGTGAGTCTAGCTTGGCAAAAATTGAACATGCAGTAGCGCGACTTGCTAAACAAGTTGTGAAGTTGTTAAAATACACACACACACACACACACACACACACACACACACACACACACACACACACACACACACACACACACACACACACACACAAAGGGTATTTACCCGCCATCTCTGTCCCAGTCGTATACCTCCACCTTGATAGCTCTGTTGGGAAAAGACATAGGATGGTAAACAGGTGACTAAACAGGTGATAAATGACTTTTGACCTCATTTGGTGTTGTTTACTGGCCAATTTATTGGGTTTTGTTATGTCGTTTTGACTGGAGGCTGGTTGTGCTGGATTGGTGTCCGACGTGTTCTTTCGGGAAATTGTTTTTTTTTTTTTTAGTGGGAGCATTTTGAATGCTGGATACATGTCCGTTTCTACCTTATTTTAAGGCGGTCAGAGTATTTCTTACGCTTGCGTATTGTTGGTCAGTAGTTTATGAAACTCAAATCTGGGAGCTTGTCATGTCTGTTGTTCGTTGTCTTTTCTTAATGTTTTTCTGTCTTTCTTCTTCAGACTGTGATCTTCTTCTGAAGTTTTACTTTTTTTCATTGTCAATGTTTTATGTTACATGTGTAAAAATGTAATATGTATAAAAAAACATGTGAATGTGACGAATGTGTATGAGCCACAGGAAGAATAGCTACGGTTTACGTGCGAATCGGAGTTAAAAAGAAAACTAAAACTAAAACTAAACAAAAAAAAACTTTATTATTAAAAGAAGCCACTTGTGGTACAACCAGACACCGTTAAAGTAAACTCAAGTGAATCACACTTAAAAAAAAAAAAAGAAAAAAAAAAGAAAACACACACCCCGATGCCACTTTCATTGATACCTTTGTCATTATGGATTTGGAAGCCGTTAGAACAAACAGCTTATCTTCATTCCAACAACCCAGGCCGTAATGCGCTCCTCTCATCTCCAGACTCATCATTTGTTTTGTGTCTAATTATAACCAGCGAGGCAACGGAAAGGAAAGTGGGAGGGCGGCGTGCGGTTCTATAGACTCTACAGCGATTTAACAGAGGGGAGGCTGACTGAAGCCGATGAGTGAAGCCAGAAGGCTGTGGAACGAAAAAGAGCAAAACAAAAAAGGGACTCCCGTGGTAAGGAGAGGTGGATGGAGCTAATCTCTGGTCACCCGTCCTGATAATCTCAAATTTTTGTATGGATTCCATGACTGGTCAGGGTTATGCTAGCTGCCCTGAATGCACCCTGACGAAGCACCTGAGCAGTAAGTGACATTTGGGCCAACTGCTTCCGAAGCGATTAGCGCAGATATCGCCGTAGCTGCGTTTTTACAATAGAAAAGCGTCACCGGATGCTTTTTGTCAGTGGACGACTTGCACTTCACTCCAGGACTGAGATGAGCTAAGCCAGGCATGGGCAGGGCACTATGGCCCAGGGGTCATATGGGACCTGACCTTTTCAATCTGAAGAAATTATATTAATATTAAGTTAGTCATAAAATAGCTGTATTTCATTTTTTTCCAGTGTTTTAAGAGTCATTCTTGTAACGCTTTGGTTTATTTTCAATCGGCATTAAAGTACATGTTTTCTACATATCCCATGATATTTTTTTCTCCAACGAGGTAGGTCACCAAAACACTCCATCTGCTCCTCTGTCAAATTTTAGAACACATTGTCGCCCATCAGTCAAAAAGTTTGCCCTCCCCTGACCTAAACACCGTGACACACAGCAGCTAACCACAGCAGCTCTAGCCACAGAGTGTGAAGCAAACGTCGCCCTTGGTGCCGACACTGTCACCAACTGCTCCAAATCCAAGTTTGAAGGAAGTCACTACAAGTCCGACAATGATGTCATTACCTTTCGCTTGGTTATCACAATTTCACTGAAATAATTTCCATTAATAAAAATGGACGAGAGGTAATCACAAAAAACTGGAAATTAATTTGATAAAAAAAAAAATACAGAATGACTTCATTACGGTACTGTTTTTATTAATTTTTTTTAAACTTGCATGTTAGCATTCATTTGTTCTTCCCTTTCCTCTGCTTCTCATTCCTCTTTATCCCCTCAATTTGTTTCTTCTTTGTGTGCGTTTTAATACCCAGCGAGTTTTTCAGACATGTCTGAATCCTACACTGATGGCCAACCACAGAAGCACCTGCAAGAACGCCGTTCTCTGTTGTTTGCCAGCTTGAGCTCTTATCAGTTTTCTCTGGCTGCTGCAGGGAACCATGGGTGTGTGTGTGTGATTGAGACCAGTGATTTTGTTTCTGTTTGTAATGTGCACACAGGCCGCTTCGAGTCTCCCACTGATAAGATGCAGTTTGATTCCACTTCCATAATGAGCTTATTGGATCAATCGGATCAATTTCCGTGTGGGCCAGATATGCTAAAATTTGAGTCAGGCCTCTATTGGTTCACCAAACTCCTCAGTTGTTTGCATACAACAGGCTACACGGGGACACTAAGGGGGCATTCTCATAGCCTCGCCACGGTACGGTTGTAGGGCGTTCGCACTGGCTGCTACACGGTTGTAGGGGGTGCTGTTTTGGTACCTCAATCCCCCAGGGTCCAAGCGAGACGAAGCGAGTTTAGTGGTGACGTAGCGACGAGCAGGGCACTGGATTGGCTCAGTGTCCTTGTCGATGTTCCCTGTCAGAGCGGACACCGGCGCCAACTCCTTCGAAGCGGAACTTCCGTGTCAGGTACATTTTACCGTGAATACAAGTAGCTACTATTGATTGTGTACAAATACATTTATATGCGTATACATTTTTTGAAAACAGCTTTTTCAATACATGTTTATTTAGTCTTTTGGGCGAGTGTGTTCAACCCTATTCGCGAAAACGACGAGCGGCAAACGGCAAAGCGCTCGGAACAAATGGAGTTGCTCCTGCGTGAAGCGCGGTAAGCTAGGGAATCCGAGGAGCCTTGAGGCGAGAGAAAATACTGATTTGACGAGAGGAGCTGGCTCTTCGCCACAAGGAAGCCTCGAACACCGCGGCATTTAACAAAGTCGTCCTTTGCTCGCTAGGGCAGCTATTTCAAATAAGTCGGCGTGTTTACTGCCTGTTTTTCTGTTTGTTTGTTTTTAAATAAATGCTATTTCCCGTTGTATCCGTCTCGTGTTTACTTTTGGTGAACATATAAACATTGAACTACACCTTTACTCTCACAGAAAACGAAACAATAAATTATAAATGTTGCCTGCATAAATGATCAACTGTGACTTCAGTGAGGAAAACTGTTCTTTCTTTAACAGAAAAGCAACCACAGATCGAGCAGCAGGTATGAAACAACCTCTACTTTGTCCATCGCTGCGCTGTTGTGTATCGCACAGAAATGATGCCGTCGAAAACATTGTCCTGCTTTACCGCGTCGACTCAGCCCACGGTCTCGTGGACCCGGGGCTGTGGGGACACAATCGAACCGTGGCGAGGCGAGGCCAGGTGGTGCTATGGGGACACGCCCAAAGGAGCTGGTTATTGACTTCAGGAGGTCCAGACCAACACCACGGCCTGTCCTGCTCGAGGGAGCGAAGGTGGAGGCTGTGGATTCCTATAAATACCTCGGATCACACCACAGATCAAGCAGCAGGTATGAAACAACTTCTACTTTGTCCATTGCTGCGCTGTTGTGTATTGCACAGAAATAATGCCGTCGAAAACATTGTCCCGCTTTACTGCGTTGACTCCGCCCACGGTCTCGTCATCACAGACCCAATGAAAACACAATCGTACCGAGGCACACCGTGGCGAGGCATGGCGAGGCAATGAGAACACGCCCTAAGGATCAACAAGCAATTACAAATGGGACAGTCGGCAGAATTTAAGCAAATTAAGAAAAATTGTAATTGTAATTTTTTTTGGTAGTGAATGTGTCTAGGGATTTGCTCCCTGCATCACGCATTTCAGGAGAATGTGCATGTTGATTAAGCTTTCATAGAATTTACTTCCACCTCCACCAAAATAAGTACATTGTGAGTGTGTTTTACAAAAAAAAAAACAGCAGTGCCCATACACCAGACCTGGGCAAAGTACGGCCCGCGGGCCACATCCAGCCCGCTGCGTGTCCCTGTCCGGCCTGCATGAGGACAGTCATAAATTACGTAGGCGGTAGTTTGGCTCCAACGCATGGAAAGAGAGAGAGAGAGAGAGAGAGTCGCGAAGACACTTTAGCGCGATTTACGCAGGACTTTAGCTTGATTTCCAACGAAACGTAATGTAACGAAATGTTGCCGGGACTTTCGCGCAATTTCCCACCAGCAAATATAGACAAGATATTTCCCATTTTTTACCCAAAAGTATAGAGGTGTGTTCAGGTGCAAATCGGGTGCAGGATTGATTAGTGGAACACAAGCTGGAACAGCCAGAAGCAGCTGTAAATTGTGTCACATTTTGATTAAAAATGTATCAAATACAGTTTCAAATGCAGAAAGACATTGGGCTTGACTTAGTATTCAACCCAGGCTGCAGCTTTACTTCCTGAGCACGCTCGGACAGGAACTTACCTGTCGTAATCGCCGTTGCAAAGGGCGCGGACAGGGATTTTGAAGGCCTGCCACACAGGGTTCAGTGTGTTTTTCACCACCTCCGTCTTGTGGCAGATGGTGAACCTGCGCTCGTGAGGGACACACAGCGAGAGGTAGAAATAAAGTGAGAGGGAGGGCAGTTTGAAAGAGATTCTGAGTGTTTGCTGAATGTGCACATGAGCGCAGGGGGGACACACCGCATGCACACGCACACACACACACACAATTTTATTAGCCTCCTCACCCAGCAGGTAGACCCGGGTATCGCCTGCCCTCGGAGAACAAGGCCTTATCTGACCTGTCATACATCTGCATGGCGGGGGTAGTGGGGAGAAAGGTGGGGTGGGGCACTGGATTGAATGCACACACACACACACACGCACGCACGCACGCACGCACGCACGCACGCACACACACACACACACACACACACACACACACACACACACACACACACACACACACACACACACACCATCCGCGCAGGATTGGTGCACACGCCACAAGCCCCGGCATGGCTTTTGATCTGAGGCAAATCAATGAAACCCAATTTCCAGCAGATGCTTGACAGAGCTAAGGCCGGCATGAAAGAGGAGGAGGGTGAGGAGGACTCACGTGCCGTCCTCGTTGCTCCGGTAGAAGACAAGGAAGGGGTCGGATTTGCCGAAGAAATCCTTCTTGTCCAGCTTGTTGCCGCAGAACTGCATCATGACCGACTCCTGGGGAAGCAAGGCAGAGGAAGCAGATGAAACACACCGTCTCCATCAATGGCATTTTGAATTTAAGTTGGGAGGATGGTGGTGGTGGTGGAGGGGTAATTTTATTTGCCTGTGACGAAAGAGCTCAAGTGGAATGGCGTTAACATCAGGAGTCAAATACCCATTCAAAGAAGAATGAACGCTTAAAGATGTAGCTGGAGACTTGAATTGCTGCATTTAATTGTTGTTTTCTGAAATAATATGAAACTGGCCACTAATTCATACCCCTCGTCCCCGCACAGCAGCCCACAGACTCAACTACGTATTTCCAGAGGGAAGGAAAATTCTGACTGGGTTGGCAGCAAGTTTAACAGAAAAAAAAAAAAAAATTGGATAGACTTGATCAACTTGATAAATGCACTGAAACAAAGTCTGCCGTCCTTTGTCCTTTAACATTGATGCAGATGTATGTATAGGGTAGGAGTACATTGTATAATCTTTATCATCACTTTGGTGATAATTTATTTTGCTATTATTATTTTGATGATTAATATTATTATTGGTGGTACCAAGATTGGGGAAGTAGGACAGACATGATGCATAGGAAATCATTAGTGTAGGAGAAGGAGGGGCGGGATTAGATACGCTTCCACTTCTACCAACCCTTGTTGAACACATAACTTTTTATCATTTGTTGTTGTATTCTTTACATTTAATTTTCTTTTTTTATACGTTCAGAATAAACTTCAATCATCATCATCATCATCATCATCAGCTGCGCGTCCGTACTGACCCTGCAGTTGTTCAGCTCCTCGGCTTTCACAATAATTGTCCCGCATTTCTTCCCCGGGATGCCTCTGCAGGAGCACAGTGAGACGAGGGGAAAGAGTTAAAGGGTCACATCACACAGTCATGGCAATGCAGCCTCCATTTAATACGCCTCTGCTGCAAACCATGTGGCCCAAAAGCCAAAAACAACAATTGAAAGAAAAAAATGAGCAGAGCAGCAGGGATTCCAAACGAAAAAAACAAAAAAAACATGTTTCCTGAGAAAGTTCCTCCACTTTTCAGGAAGTGTGTGCAAAAAGACCCTTTGTGACGTCACATAAGGCTCCAATAACCCTCACAAGTTCGTGGCAGTTCCAGTCAAGGTCCAGCAAAGGATCATATTTAGCAGGAAGCTAAAAACAGAGGACTAACTACCATCATTTCCGGACTATAAAGCGCACCTGAATATAAGCCGCACCAGCTAAATTTGGGGGGGAAAACAAATGTCTACATATTAAGGGTGTCAAAGTTAACGCGTTAACTCAACACCGCTTTATCGCCGACAATTTTTTTAATCGCGCGATTAACGCACACAGTGTTTTTTGAACCTTTTGCCGCTCCATAGATTGTGGAAACGGGAAATGAATTGACTCACAGCACACAGTCACACGCTTGCAGCCGGCTTGTAAACACAACAAAAAAAAGAAAAAGACACTGAGCGTAGATGAGCACTAGGAAGGACTAACATGGATAAGGCGTCAATTGTAAATGGAAAGTTCCACTTCAAAACCCTGCCAGATGGCAGTCTTGACAGGACAAAAGTGATATGCATTTACTGTAAAGTTGTATTTAGTTTCCACCGGAGTAGGAGCAGTCTTACGTATCACTTGTCTGCGAAGCATACAGCTGACGCAGAGAGCCCATCGCCCCCTTCTGAGGTAAAGCAAACCACGTTGGATGGTGTGGCACGGAGACCACTGGCCGCGTCCACCACACGCCAACTTTCAACAGCGGGGGCTAAATGGGTGTGGCTACGGCTTGCAGGCTAATTAATGTTGTGGAGGATGAGGGTCTGCGCGATATCATTTGTATCGCCTCTGGTGGCTATACGTATATACTGCCTTGTAGAACAACTACAACCACAAATATTATTATACTGGCTATGGATGAATATGACACTGACTGGATGATTATTATACTGACTATGGATGAATATGACACTGACTGGATGATTATGGCACTGACTGTTGATTACTATGGATGCTGAACAGCTGTTATAGGCTACTGCTTAACTGCACTATATCATTTGAGTCCTGTACTGTATTGCACTGCCCCCTGTTTAATGCACACTTTTATTGTTTTCATTTCATTTAATTTATTTTGTGCATCACAGTTTTATGCAATGCATAAGTGTCATCCTTTTGTGTTAATGGCTGCTGAAAAAAGGGGATGAATAGTTCAAGTTCGAGTTGAAAAGTATAATATACAAATTTTGTTAGTAGTAATCATTACTATGTAATGTTACAGTTATGCCCATCTGTTACCCTATGCATCTTTTGTTTTGTTAGTAGTTCTTGTCATTGCTCCAACACGAATTAACATGCTGCATTTGCAGAAAGCAAGTATCTGCCTACTCCCATGGTGATGTGATTATTAAAAAAATCGAAAAATATCAGTTTACGGTAGATTTAGAGCAGATAAAAAATATGCGATTAATTTGCGATTAATCGTGAGTCAACTATGGAAAACTATGCGATTAATCGGATAATTTTTTTTAATCGACTGACAGCTCTACTACATATACAATATATACAAGCCGCACTGGACTTTAAGCCGCAGGTGTTTGGTCAGGAAACAGGTCCGCGGAGCTGATCGGTTCGGCGACTGCGAGCCTGCGACTCTGGACTCGCACCGCGGATCCTGTTTGCGGGGTCGAACCGCTGTCACTTTTTCTTCATGCGCACTGGAAGCATTAAAGTCGCTTCATGAACACTGAACCCAGAAACCACCTGTCACTGTTCCTCTTCCTCCTGCGCACTGAAACCGCTGCTCTCCGTGTCGCCGCTTGTCTAGTTTTTGCACTTCCTGCTAAAGCGCCCCCTGGCGGGTGAAGTAAAATCCACAGAAAAGCCGCACCTTTGCATAAGCCGCATGGTTCAAAGCGTGGGAAAAAAGTAGTGGCTTATAGTCCGGAAAATACGGTAAACTGATTTCTGTAGATTTCAAAATCATTCTGGGGAATTAAATGTTTGAGGTGGCTCTGAGAATATTCAAAATAGGTATTTATATACAATATAGGCCCTTTACTTCTCAACTCTGGCTCGTCACAAATGTGGAGAAATTTGGTACAAACACCCAGCAGCAGGTTTGCCGTTATGATTCAACTTCCTTTCGCTTGGAACCTAAACTTCCCTTTTTCAAAAGGTAAAAAGCACACCATTTAGGAGAGGCAACATGGTTGTGTTTCTGACCTCACGCCTATTGCAGGCTCTGGTCTGGGGCTGGTCTGATCCACAGTGTATGTATGTATATATATATATATATGTATATATATATATATATATATATATATATATATATATATATACACACACATATATAAATATATATACTATATACTAGGGCTGGGCAACGATTAAAAGTTTTAATCGCAATTAATTGCATGATTTCCCAGATTAATCAAGATTAATCACAAAGTATACGCAAAATCCAATAATGAATTTAAAAGAAGTGTATCGTGCACTTTTATTTTAATGTTCTACCATATGAACAAAGTCTTTTCTTTTCTGGTTCTGCAGAAGCCAGCATCACACTTTTACAAAATAAAAGCACGTATTGCGGCTAACTGGCGATCGATAAATAAATAAGCCACGGTGGGCTAAACAAAGGAGTTGGCGCACATGCAAAAATAAATCCAGTCTTGCTTCAAGGTTCTTTTTTATTTACTTTATTCTTTATCACAATGACCTCCGACGCTCACCCCACCACACCAAGCCATCCGAGGCACACAGGTGAATGTCATCAAATAGCGTTGTGGCTACACTCCACAGTGACACACACACCCTACCCAGGTGTCAAAGAAGTGCGCTCACAAATATAAACATTACAAACTCACGGCTAGGGATGGGCGATATGGACTAAAAGTTTTATCATAATAATTTCTGGAAGTTATTGCGATAATGATAAAAGTGACGATAAAAAATATAAAACAATTCAACTCCATGTTTTGGGATTTTTTTTTTTTTTTTTTTGGAAACTGCATATATTTGAAACCGCACTCAAAAAAAAAAACGCGTTTACATGAGGCTGTATTGAAATAAATAAATAAATAAATGAATAAAATAAATCCCGTTTACACGGATACATGGCGGGAAACGACTGAAAATGATGTAGTACCTTTGCCCGGCCTGGTGTGGCGCCGCAAGTTTATTCCTTGAAGGAGGAAGAAGAAGAAGAACGCCCAAAGCACGCCGTGCTTGCAGAAGCAGTAGCTCACTAAAAACAAGCGCCACAGAGAACAGAAAGAAAGATTGCTCTAGAAAAGATGGTGTGGATAAACGACAGAGTTCAACGTCTGCTTCGAGTAACTTTAGAACACAAAGCCTGAAAAGGTCCATGCTAATTTTGACTCGGAGTTGTGCCAGTAAAAGTTTGTAACATTTTTGCGTTTCCTGCCTCAACATCCCGGTCCGCCGACCCAAAAGAAAATAAATAAAAAGTAAAACAGGATGTTTGCAAATCCTTTCCGTGGTGTTTATTTTCACAATCCACGTGCTCGAGAATCCACGATCGATTCTCGAGCACGGTGGGTGCGCTATCAGTGCGACACATGAGCTGCCGGCTGCTAGCAGCAAGTGCGTTGCGCACGTAATTACGTCATCAACAAGATTTATCATTATTACCGGGAGATGACATATTCTTACAAAGGTAAATTTTATGACGTAAGTAAGTTTGGAAATGAAAGGGGAGAAGAAAATGGCAATTGGTATGGAAACAAATTCAAAACTGATCTGATTAAGCTTTAATTAAAAAAAACAATTCTGACGAGAGGGTATTCTCTGCTGTTCTTTACAGTTTTTTCACTGTATGCATTGTGAACGACGTTGCACTGGAGTCTCTGCTGCCGTGGCAACCAACCCACAGGCTAAAAAAAAGCCCTCTAACAAAGCGATCCACGTGCACTCAGAGAAGGGTGGGGGCAGAAAACATCATTTGACACGAGTTCTAAAAAAGGTCTCGGGGGCTGACGAAAGCTTAGGGGGGGTCGCCATTCAAATCACCTGGCAGAAACTGATTCAGCCAAGGGTGGGAGTGCGTGTGTGTGTGTGGATGGGCAAGATGATCACTTTCTCTGGTTTATGATCATCTGGAACGAGACAGGCGCCAAAAATAGCGTGTTTGATTCTTTCGATTCAAACTCTCTTCATTTTGGTTCTGTCTCAGCCAGCAACCATCTGAGTTAAGTTATTATATATTATAACGTGAAACTTTCACATTATATTGTGAAGGTTTCACAGTTTTTCATGAAAGTTTCATGTTATTTTGTGACATTTTTTGATAGTTTTCATGTTATGTGAAAATTGTCATGAAATGACATGATAGTTTCATGTTTTAACCTGCTCATTATAACTTGATACTGAACACTATCTTTTATTTCCAGAGTGGCAGCAATGCACTTCTGTACTGTATGATGCCTCCATTCTTTTCTTACTCGTGAAATAAAATTGAAGAGAAAAAAAAACAAACACTGTGGATCTCTTGGATCTCTCAGACGTAGTGGAAGATCCACGTCTATTTTTCTTCGTCGAACCGACAACAACCTGGACGTGGGCAGAGAAGCAAATTCAGATGCTCCCCACCCGATTGTGGGCAAACCGCCGCGATACCTCGCAGTCGATTCCGCAGACACGGAAAAGCACTCAGAAGTTTTATCAGAGCTCAGCCGGGGACGTGTTGGACACGCACGTGTCGCCGTGTGTGTGTGTGTGTGTGTGTGTGTGTGTGTGTGTGTGTGTGGGTATGTGTGAAAACACTATGGGGTAGATCCTAAAAAGAAGGGCGCGCAGCGGTAAAAATGCGGCGCTTTTTGCGGCGAGATTGCGGCTGCAATCTGCGCCACAGCTGCGGGTACCCACAAAGGTTTTGTGCTAATGACATGCATGCGCAAACATGCCCGCAAGTCTCGCAACCTGAGAGCTCCTGTGCGCGCCTGCATTACGATGCCTCCTCCGTCTTACCAAGACTGCTGCCATAATGGAAAGAAAGTCAAGACGCAAGACGCGTTAGTCATTATATAAGCAAGGCAATCACCAACACCTGAGTACCATTTGTGTTTTCCATAGCCTATGTAAAATATTGGCATATATACTGTAGTCTATGCCTATCTATATATAAGATTTGGGGAGCCATATATATATTTCAGGCTTTTCAGAGAGGAAAGTTTCACTCAGAAGCCAGAAACACTTTGACAGACAGAAGCTGCGCCTGGTTTTGGCCGGCGGTCTTTCCGTCTGTCAAACTGCGTGCGGACACGAGCGCAAACTCTTTCTGGATCTGCCGCTGTTTGAATGAGGCATATTTGCATAGAAGGGGGCGTGTCCTTTTGCGCGCAATGACTCATTTAAATACATTCAAATGAGTCTGGCGCAGCCCTGCCGCTACCTGCGCCTCGGCATATTTTCCACCGATTTTCATGTTTGCGTCCCCTCCGTGCATCGGAATCACAGTTTTTGGCGCTATTTACACCGATTTTCTGGCGCAAAAGCCGGGCAATCGCTTTGTGGATCTGGCCCTGTGAATCCTCTAATCAGGTAATTAAGTCTGGGGGTCACTTCTAGGTGAACCACATGTCTGTGAACAAAACACTTGTTAAGGCAATGATGAAGAAAAAGTATCTGATTGAGAAAACCGGTTGCAATAGTGTAGAAAAGAAAAGGCAGAAGAATCCATCAATCGGAGCCGATCACCCGGACACACACACACACTCGGCCATATCTCTGTTTTTATGTAAAATCTGCTCAAGATTTGTCTCCAATAAAGAAAAAAAAGGCACACACCTGTGCAACGGCACAGGTGTGTGTTTGTGTGTGTGTGTCCTTTGTTGCCTTGACTCACTGACATCCGACAATTATGGGCTGCCTTTCCCATGGGCCATTAATGTTTCCGATCCCCTGATGCTGCACACCCTTGTAACGGAGGCCGAGGAGGGTTTGGCGAAAGGGGGAAGGAGAGTATGATAGATAGACAAGATTTCAAGAACTTTATTTGTTACATGCTCATATTCACATGCAGTGAAATGTAAAAGTGGCAAAGCTTACCAGAGATCGTGCAAACAACAACAAAAAAAACATTAACAGTGAAGTAGGGCTGCAGCTATGTAGTATTTTGGTCGAGTAATCGGATAAAACATAGGTTTGCTTAATTAAAGTCCAATTATGAAAATACAATAGATAGTAAGACCGATAACTTAATAATAATAATAACCAATTTGTGTCCTTTAAGAAAAAACAGATTTTTCATTTTATTGCATGCATATTATGGAAAGTAACAGTTTCAGTCAAAATTTCCAATAAAAAATAAATTAATTACTGCCAACTTAACATTTTCTGAGACACAAAATTAAATTAAATACATTTCTTTGTCTGTCAGTACAGCTGCTTGAACATGGGTGCAGGCTGGTGTTTTGAGAAGAAACATGTCCACAAGAGGCTGTGATGGTTGACTGAAAAAGAGGTGACATTTTTTTTTATTACTTAATAGATATTTTGAGGGCTAAATGTCTCATCATACAATAAGCCTTAACGACCCAATGTACTGCAAACTAAAATTCATAGACATGTGGTATTGTTAATCTGTTAATAGAAGATCTACATGCTCACAACATATGTAATGTAATCAGTGCATTTACATGGCACTAGAGAAATTCAAATTATTGCCTTACTCCGATTATGATCGGAGTTTGAGAACTTCGATTGGAATCGGAGAACTCCGACTGAGACACCCAATGCGATTGGAATTCGAATTTCTCTGCCATGTATACGCCTTAGTCGGACTGTTAACTGGACAACGCGAGTGCGCACGCGTCACGCCTCCCTCTCGCGACTCATGACCACACAACTACATTGTCTAACAAAACAGACGGCGCAAAACAACCTGGCAAACGTGAATAAGAATGTTGACATTGGGAGAGAGGATGAGACCGGGGTGATGCTTTCTCTTCTAAAAGAGATGGACATATTAAAATTACGCGCAAGGGAGACCTTTTTAAAAAGGGAGCGCAGCAAATGCAGGGCTACCCGGCATTTAATATGTCAACCGAAAGCAGCTGACCAGCTGAAAAGACTCACTCCACCCCCTAGTGTTGGGAGGAGGACATGTTCCCGTCAAATATTCGAATTTCTCAGCTGCATGAACACGGGGACGAGGTGAGAACTCCGATAGGACGAGAGAACCAATTTATTGCTTCATCCGATTAAGCTAGAGTAAAAGTACAATATATTCCTCTGAGATGTAGTGGCGTAGAAGTAAAAGTATTAAACAAAGGAAATACTAACTCACTCAAATGTAGTTAAAAGTATTTTCTGGATTATTATTTTTTATAGTTGGCTGGTACTGAGACTTATAGTCCTGTGCGACTAATATATGTTTTTTTTTCCCCCTCTTCATGACACATTTTTTAGACTGATGCGATCTAAACAATGAAACAACTTATAGTCCGGAAAATGCAGTCATGACTTTCCACCACTGCTTAATGTTCGTCATAATTCATCACAACAACGTTTCTTGGACAATCGTGACGTTGACAACAATAACGTTTACATCATGAACTTTATGTTGAATTTACCTTGTCTCGGGTCGTCCGCTCATGCCATCAAATTGATATTTTCTTTTGAGGTGCTGCAGCATTGAAGTTATGCTGTTATTGTACACACACCACAATGTGGTCCTTAATTTTTAATTTGAAGTGATCCCACACCTTCAACCGCTTCTGTCTCTTCCTCTTATTACTAAACTTTAAATTTAATTAAACGAGGCATCGAAGCGGATGAAATTCCTCAATTATTTTTTTGTAATCGATTTACTGGAGTTGCTCGAAGAATCGTTGCAGTCCGACAGTAAAGAAAAGCAGCAGGAACAATCTAATATAGTATCTAGAATATATGTAAGTATAGTCTCTATAGTACTGTATGTATATATGTGCAATCATATATACATACAGTACATTGTATACATACACATATACATACTAGGGCTGTCAGTCAATTAAAAATTTTAATCGCGATTAAGAGCATAGTGTCCTGAGTTAACTCGCGATTAATCACAAATTAATTGCAATTTTTTTTTTACCCTGCTCTATATGTAACTTAAAGGTCACCTATTGTACTAATTTCCGGGTTTTTGTATTTGATGTCTGGCCCCTCCAGAACAGCAAAACACGATTTTCCGTGCTGAAAGCTTTTTAGATTTGCGTATCTCGCGGCTCGTTTCCTCATATTTACTGCATCCCGCGAAAACGCTCTGTTTCACTTCACTCCACCCCCAGCCTTGCCGGTGTACGCCCCCACCCGGCCCACTCCACTGTGATTGGTCACACTCTTCATCGCTGCTGTGCCTCACTTCCTCAGTTTGCCGGTGCAGGAGTGAAGAGGAAACGTCAAACTTTATGAAACAGGCACAATTTAAACACTTACCGTCGTGAAGGCTTCACTCTTTAACAGCTGTTTACCGGCTAATCCAGCTTCGTACGGACCCAGCGCGGGCTGAGTTATGGCCACAAGGCGGACCGAAGGTCCCTGGACGTTTTTTGTGCCTTCCGTGTCCCGGAAATATCTTTTACTTTGTGTACTGACCGTGCTTTTGTTTTGTATTTTTGCGCGACATTTTCATAGGGCTTAGAATGATTTGGTTTCATAACTGTTGACTTGTATCAAAACACTGTCCAAGCAGAGAAAATATGTCCGCTGAAACGATCACTTCAGTCATAGAGTCGTTTATTATTAGACAAGAATATCTGCACAACTTAAGTCCACACCAAGCACAAAGCAGGAAGACTCTATACAACCCATGTTACCATGCTGGCAGCGTGAACATCGCTATAAGGAGTGAAACTTGCCAGTCAAAATCGCTGCCTCTTCAGTTTCGCTGCTAGCGAACACAACACAGATAACAAGCAGAGCACGGAATTAGCGGTGGTGGCTAACAGTTCATCAACACAATTCAGTCTTAAAACTAATGTTGCTTGAGGTCACAATACACTCACAGTCCTCATACATGTTTTCAAATATTGCCGTGGCTGACTATTCTCTCGTCGTCCACCGGCCGAGTCGAGCCCGTCTCACTCCCGTTGCCGACCGGACGAGAGGGGTCTGGCTGCAGACCGGTGTTCCATCGCATCCGCATGAGGCTGAACAAACCTCCAACATTTTCTCTGTTCGTTCCACTCCGACGGTTGTGGTCCTTGGTGCTTCAGTAGTCGCTCGGTATTTTTTATTTTATATTTTTTAATTTCCCTGACACCGAAAAAACATTTTCTTGGAGCAGCGCATTGCGGAATCACTTCCGGGGCAGAGTGGGGGAGGGCAGAACCAGTCCGAGAGTGTGTCTGAGCTTGGCCATGAAAGGAGCTCCGGAACGCAATTACGTCATTGCGTGCCCAGTGTTGAAAAATCTCCGTGAACAGAGCGTTTAGAACCATGCCCAACAATTTGCAGGACTCACGTC
>NW_027466185.1:892500-935000 GCF_046127955.1 Nelusetta ayraudi
AATATATCATGTCATCATTTCACACACACAAATATATATATATATATATACATATACATATATATATATATATATATATATATATATATACTGTATATACAAAATTTCATGCCATCTTTATTTTTCCATTTTTTGTTGCCATTTGTTGATTTATTTTGTTTGTTGTCTACAACTATTGCTGCATCACTGCAGCGTGGGTGTTTAAATGACAAGAAAAAAAATGTTTTTTCGAATTGCTTGAGCTTATTTTTTATACAATTGTGTGTAGTTACAAAACCACAAAAAATGATCGTCAAAATCAAAATTAGAGGCTGCCAAATCTGACTCGCGCCCACCTTACATTTTTTTCTAACCATTTTACAGATAAACTGCACAGGACTCACAGGTCAAATCTGAGGTTCTGTCGCTCTTCAAAGAAGTAGTCCAGGAGGAATTTGCGCACAAAGTCTGGGTTCAACGTGTTGTCGATCACCTCCGTCCTGCCGTACTGGACACAGAGAAAAAGAGACAGCTTGGTTTATGAATAGGCAAAAAAGAAAACTGACTGGACTACGTTTTTCTCAATACATTTCACTTTTCTTTCCACAGGCAAATCATCCCAGAGGAGTGTGGTATCTCAACTCTATCGCAAATAACTCCAAGCCAATGTAAAACCATCTGTCGCTTTAAATATCTTAGCACCTGTCCTACCTGAAACATGTTTTTTTCAAATACATACATTTTTTTTAACAAGCACTCTGGTGAACCGTGCTGAATCACCTGCAAACACGGGTGTTCTTTTTCATGAAAGCTTGGCAGCCGAGTTATCCAGTCAATCAGGGTCAAGTGGGCTCCTCGTTTTGGCATTTAACCAAAGCCATTAATAATGCGTGGAGGTGATGAGCCACCGAGAAATATGAAGAACTGCGCATGATTAGAGGGCAGGCATCGGGCTGTATTTGCATCTGTGAATATTCATTCTCTTGAAACAGGCAGGCGATTGAGCAGGTTTCTGCAGGCGTCAAAACACTTCAGACTATTTATCACGATTAGTGCATCAATATTCAAATTTAGATTTGTACAATTAGATCAAAACCGCATTGTGAGTAATACATAATTTGGAATGCGGTCACGGCTTCATATTATCTGGCATAATAAACAAAAATAATCACACGTTTGTTTCAGTCAGCGGGTCTGCAAAACAGATTGAACCAATGTTTGCGAAATGTGCCTCAACTTTAAATATAAACTGATCCACATTTCAACTTCAAGCAGACAACGGCGAACCTCACTGGTCTTCATGAATGAGAGTAGTCAACATATATAGCATGCTGCAAAAATCAGCATGCCGATTTTGCTAGACTCTTTAGCCACAGAACTCTTACACTTCAGAACAATTCGACACTCAGAGAAGCAGCCAAATACTAACAGGTATGAGTACTCAAAGTATTCAAAGCACTCTGTTCTGTATCAAGGTACATAAGGTGTCATGCTCACCTCTCTCCATTCCTTGTTGCCCATTCCTTCCGTGTAGAGAACGCAAACTGCAAATGGCAGAGAAAACCAAAATTCCCATCATGAACAAATGCAAACCAGCTAGCCAAAAGCTAACAATCAATATGGCGGTCAAGGAATTTTTCTACATAGTCATACTTGAGATTAAGAAAAACAAGGAATGCCATCAACAAAATGATTGATTGATCATTATTTTAAGAGCCAAAAACAAGTGAAATGTTTAATGTATGGACTATAATGTATGCAACTATAAATAAATGACAGAAAAGCACTGAACTCTGTTACAGTAAAGCACGGCATCAGAACATATGTTACGATCCGATTTTCAAATGGAGAAAGACATAATTTCAGCTCATGATGTTATTTCCTGGAACAAGGCATTCTTCTCAAAGCAAAATGACTGCGTTCGCTGATCACAATTTATTCTTTAGGGCCCTTTGATGTTTTTTGCTTTTTGTCATATAAACATCAATAATAAAATAAAAAATTAGACTGATAAGGAAACAATTGCAGACAAAAATATCCAAAGTGAAATAGAAGACGTTCAGAGACAAAGGAGAGTGAATTTAAGGGATTGTGAGTAAAAATAATATTTATAAAGATGACTAAACTAATGCATGGACAATACTAACTGACAACACTGACTTTCTTATAATAATACATAGCGTACAGTGTGTGTGAGGGAAAGATCTTAATCTTGTTTTGCCCCCTTTTCAAAATGGCACCTCCACTCTGCTCATCCGTGTCTGATGCCATCCATCCACAAAGAAGTTTGGCAACAGTTCCAATAATCAGCCCCAAGGGACCAATTTTCCTGTTTTCAATTCCAATTTTACTGCCTGCCGAGTGTTATCTCTGTGCGACTTTGCCCCTGTCGAGCCCTCTCACATCACAGGGCCCGGCTCTCTGCACTCAGCATAATCTAAAATGCTGCTCAGCACACGAGAACATGTAATTGGCTCCTCCCACCACACTGTTTTTAACTGTTAATAATAGCTCGTCATCGTCGCCTTGAGTCACTTCTATCCGGGTCATACAGAGCCGTTGCGTCAAACGATGCTGTGGCGTTTTCCTCAAAAAAAAAAAAGGCTTAGTTTTGGGGAAAACCGCTTCCATTTTTAAATCCCGACTCCAATCTCGGTATCGTATCACGAGTGGCAGGGAGTGAGTGTAGGGCAGCGGGTGAAGAAATCAATTCGGCAACAAAGGAGCTCGCATTTATAAGTCACTCCCAATTGCTGTGTGTGTGTGTGTAAAGGTGTCACGATTTTGTGCGGGTCTGGCTGATACCCCGACTGAGGAGCTTGGATGCAGCAGGCGCTTGTCCTCCTCTCCCATCACGGACGGTTATTCCGTTTCAAAAAGCAAATGAAGGAAGCTGAATTCAACTGGAGAGTTAACTGAAGTCTTCTTCTTCTTCTTTTTGTTTTAAATAAGCCTCCATGTTTGAATAAGTTACCTGATTTTATACAGTGCGAGTCAGTATTCCTACACTTCAGGTATCAGTCTTGGCCTTCGTGTCTCGCTTCTCCACTGCAGATCTCTAAAATAAAGTCCCCGCAGGCCACCAAAAGCTCAGTTTTCATTACCCCTAGAACTCCGTAAAACCTAAATATTGCAATAAAAACTGGTAATGGAAACACTTAAACTTCGAAGAACCCCTAAAATATCAGTAAAAGATTTGTACGCTCTCATGATGTGGTCTTTCAGACATATCAATGTAGATGTATATCACAAAAGTGTAATGGAAAGCAGCAGAACCCTTGTAATCCTGAGTAACCCTCAGGAAAGAAGTGAGTATTGAAGATAATTGGATGGATGGATGGATGGATGGATGGGCCATTAGAGTTGGGGTAAAAAATAAATAAATACATAAATAAGATCAAGTTGACAAATGGGGCAGAACTTACTTGGGTCTGATTTGGAAAAGGTGTCCATGTCCAGCAGGTTTCTGTGGAGACAGAGGAAAAAATAATAATCATCTATTTTTCTAACAATCATTCTGGGGTGTTGGCGCTCCCATTATAGCATCCTAGAGTTCTGTTTCAGATGCCGGTCTAGCTGTGACTGTGGGGTGGCGGGAGAAGGCAGAGATTCTGAACACTTACACACAAAGCTTAATAAACCAAGAGCCCAGACCAGAACTCAATATGAACAGACAGAGAGGGCCTCTGATGTCACTTCACTGCTGCTCACTTTTACTACCTTACATGTGATAATGATGAAAAAAAAACTGTGTATTGTTAAATTTCTAATGAAACTTGGCTGCAGCTGCGACAAGTACTGTCCTATGACCCGTCACCCTCTTTAACCCGGGAGGTCCATACAAACTTTTAGGAACCTGTTCCTTTTCGGAACTTTGAAGTTGCTCCTTCACCGACTTTTTATTTAAACAAGTTTTAATTCTTAGCAGGATTCTTCATTCATTGCGGCTCTTTTTTTCTTTCCAGTTTTCAGAATCACATTAAGTTCGGCGCCACGGTTTGACCTCAGGGGTTTTAGCAGAGGGGGAGAGTAATGAATTCATTTGTGGGGGTTCCCCCAGAGAGGGAGCACAGGATCAGATTTAATAAAAGCCTGTTGTTACTTCTGATTGGCAGCGTTAGGACGTGGCTAGTGCTCTCAGTCAACCCGCATTTTTTTTCTTCTAGTTGCTTTAGAATTTGGCCCAATCCGTTAAGCTTGATTCCTTTTTGTGGGATGTGGGATGAGGGGGACAAAAGGGCATTTTCTGTTTTTGTTTTTTTTTTTCCAAGGGATAGCCTCTCCTGGCTGTGACTTCTACACTTAAAACCATGGAGTCGGTCACATTGAGCGCAGCGAGTCGTGATATTTTTTTTAACGGTCAGCAAAGTGTTTGGTTTTCTCAAGACCCCCGGGAGACAAAACCCCCAAGCTGGGGTCGTAGGGGGTTTTGTGTTACTTCGCAAAGGAAGATTCTTAAGATTTGCACAAGTGAAGATATGCAGCAACAACAAAAAATAAAGTTTGACGCACAACAATGTGCAATTACATTTCAGTCATGGAGGCCATTTAAAGAAAAAAAGAAGAGGAAGGGAGGGGGAAAACGGCAGTTCCATTTGAGTAAGAATAGGAGGCTCCAGACTCACTGTTGCTGCTCGGAGCACATCACAGAAGGTGGCACTCCTAATAGGCTCCTGGGCTCCCTCTGTGTTCCATTTGTGCAAGTTGTGTGTCTGTGTGGGTGTGTGTGTGCGCGCTCTGGAGCAGCTGGCCTCTTGTGGTTTTCATCAGAGAAAGATTTTAGAGCAGCCCCGACATGCGACCACAATTTGGAGCAACCGAAGCATGTTAAGGGGGTCCAAATGGGGTAAACACTCTAGGGGGCGCTATTGAGCGGAGTTTAATTTTTTTTTGTAAGAAATCAAATTTTGGGGAAGTTCTGACCTGCATAAAAAATTTGGTGACTTTTGGAGGCTGGGAAGTGGATCAAAATAAGGATCAACTTCTTTTTTTTTTTAATTTGTAAAATTTGGCTGGCCGTAAAATGAAAACGGTTCTGACATAATTGATTCGGCGCTCTTCATTTTGCCAGGAAGGTCGCATCCCTGTCATATTCCAATTTCGAGGCCGTAGCAATTACGGTTTCAGGTCCTTGTATTTTGACCTAGTTTCAAACAAGTAAAAATAGCTCACTTCCGGGTTGTTTTGGCTAATAGGAGTACATCAATAAAAGTTAGGTATGAATTGACTCAACACGTGGGTCCCATGTCTTTATGACTTGCCTTGAATTTTTTATAACAGTCAAATTTCCGGGTCTGACTTGCACGGAAGTTTCCAAGACTTTGGGTATAGGTTAAGGGGGTCAAAATGGGGCGAGAAGCCGCGTAGGAAGAATAATAATAACTAAACCTGCAAGCAGCCTTTGCGGGACTGAGCCACCGTGGCCGATGCGATCCCCGATAACCCCCACCTCTGCCGACGCCTGCAATTGACCCCCGTCCTCTGCCGACGCCCGGCGACATCTGCTGACTCTGAAAGAAGTTTAAGCAAATGATGCAGATTATTCACCTCCATTTTTTAAAATTTTGTTTGGTTGATGCTGTCAAATGTAAAATCTAGGCCTTGATGAGACAAACACATGGGTGTTTGAATGACGCCTGTAGGACTTCCCGAAATGAAACTGCAGCTATCCCAACTAGCAGGAGCAGAGTTAGCTCCGCGAGCTCCGCTTTTGCAATCTTGGACACCTAAGCTTAGAACTCAGCCATTTCGGCGTCTACATGAAATATACAGACTTTTTTTTTTCTGTTGGGGCGATCTCAAACAATTTCAAATATCTCACTTCCCGTTTGATTAGAGTAAAATTAGACTGTACGCACGTAGAGCTTGATGAGACAAACACGTGGATGTTTGAATGACATCTGTAGCACTTTTGTGAAGGAAACTGCAGCCATTTACAGTATAGTGTGTGTGTGTGTGTGTGTGTGTGTGTGTGTGTGTGTGTGTGTGTGTGTGTTGAAACAGAGCACCCAACCTGCAGCAGCACAGTTAGCGCCTCCAGCTCCGCTAGCTCCGCTTTTCCCGCTTTTACCACCTTGGACATCTAAGCTTAGAACTCAGCCATTTCGGCGTCTACATGAAAGATATTGGTATCATCTTTTAGCTAAGGGCTTCAGCAATCTAACTATATATAGTTATCTGGGGTGTGAATAACGGTGTAGGCGTGGTCAGTGAAAAAACGGACTTTTATTATTTTTCGTTGAGGCGATCTCAAACAACTCGAAATATTTCACTTCCTGTTTGTTGGGCGACAAAGGTTAGAGCGTACGCGACGTAGAGCTTGATGAGACGAACGCGTGGGTTTTTGTTGTATGAATTTTCGATGTTCCTAGGGGGCGCTACGTGCATTTTTAGTTAGTTTTCTGGTGTTTTTTTAGGATTTTGGTCAGTTCTGAAATCCATCAACTTTAAAGGGCTCTAAAATGAAAACGGTGCATTTGAAAATGAAAACGGTCATTTTCAATTTCATTTTATGAAATTTTTTGCCAGTTTCTACCTATGTGGCATATTTAATTCACCGATTTTGTTTGGTAAGGGCGTCAAAATGGGGTTCAAAGATGTGTAAATAATAACAATAAGAATTAAAGCTGCAAGCAGCGTTTGCGGGGATGAGCCGCCGTGGCCGCCACGACCCCTGATGACCCCCGATGACCCCCGTCCTCTGCCGACGCCCGGCGACATCTGCTGAAAGAAGTCTATGCAAATGATGTAGATTTTTCAACCTGTTTTTTTTTTTTTGAAAGATGCTGTCAAATGTAAATTATAGGCCTTGATGAGACAAACACGTGGATGTTTGAATGACATCTGTAGCACTTTTGTGAAGGAAACTGCAGCCATTTACAGTATAGTGTGTGTGTGTGTGTGTGTGTGTGTGTGTGTGTGTTGAAACAGAGCACCCAACCTGCAGCAGCACAGTTAGCGCCTCCAGCTCCGCTAGCTCCGCTTTTCCCGCTTTTACCACCTTGGACATCTAAGCTTAGAACTCAGCCATTTCGGCGTCTACATGAAAGATATTGGTATCATCTTTTAGCTAAGGGCTTCAGCAATCTAACTATATATAGTTATCTGGGGTGTGAATAACGGTGTAGGCGTGGTCAGTGAAAAAACGGACTTCTTTTTTTTTTTCGTTGGGGGAGCTCAAAGAACTCGAAATATTTCACTTCCTGTTTGTCGGGCGACACAAGTTAGAGCGTACGCGACGTAGAAGTTGACGAGACGAACGCGTGGGTTTTTGTTGTATGAATTTCCGATGTTCCTAGGGGGCGCTAGGTGCTTTTTTAGTTAGTTTTCTGGTGTTTTTTTTAGGATTTTGGTCAGTTCTGAAATCCATCAACTTTAAAGGGCTCTAAAATGAAAACGGTGCATTTGAAAATGAAAACGGTCATTTTCAATTTCATTTTATGAAATTTTTTGCCAGTTTCTACCTATGTGGCATATTTAATTCACCGATTTTGTTTGGTAAGGGCGTCAAAATGGGGTTCAAAGATGTGTAAATAATAACAATAAGAATTAAAGCTGCAAGCAGCGTTTGCGGGGATGAGCCGCCGTGGCCGCCACGACCCCTGATGACCCCCGATGACCCCCGTCCTCTGCCGACGCCCGGCGACATCTGCTGAAAGAAGTCTATGCAAATGATGTAGATTTTTCAACCTGTTTTTTTTTTTTGAAAGATGCTGTCAAATGTAAATTATAGGCCTTGATGAGACAAACACGTAGGTGTTTGAATGACGTCTGTAGCACTTTTGTAAAGGAAACTGCAGGCATTTCTGTGTTGAAAAAGAGGGAGAAGAGGTGTAATCATAATATACCTGTGTATGCAAATGATGCATATTTTTTACCTGCATTTTTTTTTAAAGTGGCTGTCAAATGTAAAATATAGGTCTTGATGAGACAAACACGTGGATGTTTGAATGACGTCTGTAGCTTTTTTCTAAAGGAAACTGCAGCCATTTGTGTGTTGAAAAAGAGGGAGAAGAGGTGTAATCATCATATGCCTGTGTATGCAAATTATGCATAGTTTTTACCTGCATTTTTTTTGAAGTGGCTGTCAAATGTAAAATATAGGCCTTGATGAGACAAACACGTGGATGTTTGAATGACATCTGTAGCACTTTTGTGAAGGAAACTGCAGCCATTTACAGTATAGTGTGTGTGTGTGTGTGTGTGTGTGTGTGTGTGTGTGTGTGTGTGTGTGTGTGTGTGTCTGTGTCTGTGTTGAAACAGAGCACCCAACCTGCAGCAGCACAGTTAGCGCCTCCAGCTCCGCTAGCTCCGCTTTTTCCGCTTTTACCACCTTGGACATCTAAGCTTAGAACTCAGCCATTTCGGCGTCTACACGAAAGATATTGGTATCATCTTTTAGCTAAAGACTTCAGCAATCTAACTATGTATAGTTATCCGGGGTGTGAATAACGGTGTAGGCGTGGTCAGTGAAAAAACGGACTTTTATTATTTTTCGTTGAGGCGATCTCAAACAACTCGAAATATTTCACTTCCTGTTTGTTGGGCGACAAAGGTTAGAGCGTACGCGACGTAGAGCTTGATGAGACGAACGCGTGGGTTTTTGTTGTATGAATTTTCGATGTTCCTAGGGGGCGCTACGTGCATTTTTAGTTAGTTTTCTGGTGTTTTTTTAGGATTTTGGTCAGTTCTGAAATCCATCAACTTTAAAGGGCTCTAAAATGAAAACGGTGCAACGCATCCGGACCATTGTTTTTACGTTGACCTTCTGACAGTCTAGTCTGTGTAATACAAAAGGTTTGAAACTTGCAGCATTCACGGTTGTTGAGTCCTGTCACTCTAGATGATTTCAAACAACTGAAAATAGCTGACTTCCGGTTTGTGAGGGGTCAAAGGTCAGAGTGTCAGAATGCAGGTCTGTATCCAACGAAGGCATGGGTTTTTGTCCCATGTCGTTTCGACCTTCCTAGAGGGCGCTAGAGAAGTTGAAATTTTTGTGACGGGATTTTTGGTCAATTTTCAATGTATGTCGACTTTGGAGGGCCGTTGTACGAAAACGGTTTGAAAATCTCCCATTTTTGTTGATGATTGTTTGGATTGAAGGTCCGTCATACTCAATTTTCAAGCCCGTCGGACTTGCGCTTTCTGAGCCTCGTGTTTTCACTCTGTTCCAAACAAGTGACGATAGGTCACTTCCGGTTTGTTTGGGGTCAAAGGTCAGCATATCAGCAAATAGGTCTGGATTGACCGCACGCGTGGGTGTTGGCCCCATGTCTCTATGACTGGTAAAAATTGGTAAAAAAGTGGAAATAACTCACTTCCTGTTTGTCGGGCGACAAAATTTAGAGCGTACGAAATGTCGGGCTTGACGAGACGAACACGTGGAATTTTTCCCCGTGAGTTTTGGAGCATGTTCAGGGGGTCAAATTGGGGCGTGAAATTTTCAAACGCCTCTAGGGGGCGCTAGAGAGCTGAATTTTGCCTTTTTCTCTTAATTTTATGAAATTTTTTGCCAGTTTCTACCAATGTGGCATATTTAATTCACCAATTTTGTTTGGTAAGGGGGTCAAAATGGGGTTCAAAGATGTGTAAATAATAATAATAAGAATAAACATTACAAATACAATCGAGCCTTCGCCTTGCGAAGACCTGCTCAGATCTGAGCAGAACTTCGCTGAGGCTCAGCCCCGAATTAAAGCTGCAAGCAGCATTTAAGGGACTGAGCCTACCCGGCCACCGCCTGCCGCGCCGACGCTCCCCAACCCCTGGCGATTCTGCCCGAAACCCGCCGATGCCCCACTACAGACACCAACGCCTGCCGACGACATCCGACCCCTGTCGACGCCCCCCGACAATGCTGACCCCTTCGGAATCCTGGCAACCCCTGTTGTCTCCCCCTCCGACACCTATCGACCCCTTGTGATGCCCACTCAGTCCTCCAAAATCCTGTCGAGCCTTGCCGACATCTGGCAAATCCCTGCCATCGCCTGCCGACACCCCTGGATGACTTTTGAAGCATGTTTTGTGGGTGAAATGAGAACTGGAAGAAGTCTTATGATTAATATGTGGAAGCAGCTAATGCAGATTTTGTATGGTGTTGGTTGGCGTGGTCAGTGAACGAAGCATCACGAGTTTAAATCGCTGTGCTGTCAGACCCGCTTCCTCCAATCTGGGTAGGCGTGGGAAAAAGGCTATTTACTCCGCCATTTCTGAGTCTACGTGAAAGATATTGGTATCATCTTTGAGGTAAGGGCTTCAGCTATCTAACTATATATAGTTATCCGGGGTGTGAATAACGGTGTAGGCGTGGTCAGTGAAAAAACAGACTTTTTTTTTTTCGTTGGGGTGAGCTCAAAGAATTTCAAATATCTCACTTCCTGTTTGTCCATTTTGAAAGATTAGAGCGTACGCGACGTAGAGCTTGATGAGACGAACGCGTGGGTTTTTGTTGTATGAATTTTCGATGTTCCTAGAGGGTGCTAGGTGGATTTTTCGTTTTCCTATTTTTTCATTGAGTTAAATTTTCACATCCATCAACTTTAAAGGGCTATAAAATGAAAACGGTGCAACTTATCCGGACCATTCTTTTTACGTTGACCTTCTGACAGTCTAGTCTGTGTAATACAAAATTTGAACCTTGCAGCATTCACGGTTGTTGAGTTCTGTGATTGTGGATTATTTCAAACAAGTGAAAATAGCTAACTTCCGGTTTGTCAGGGGTCAAAGGTCAGCATATCAGAATGTAGGTCTCTATCCAAGGAACGCGTGGGTTTTCGCCCCATGTCGTTTCGACCTTCCTAGAGGAGGCTAGAGGCATTTTAATTTTTGCGATGGGATTTTTAGCGATTTTTGGTCAATTTTCAATGAGCGTCGACTTTGGAGGGCTGTTGCACGAAAACGGTTTGAAAATTCCATTTTTTTTAGATGATTCTTTGGATTGAAGGTCCAAGTCTATGTCATACTGAATTTTGAAGCCACATATGGTCAGGGGGTCAAAATGGGCCGTAAAACGGCGGCGGAACTATAATAATAATAGTGAAGAAGAAACGTTACAAATACAATCGAGTCTTCGCCTTGCGAAGACCTGCTCGGATTTGAGCAGCACTTTGCTGAGGCTCAGCCCCGAATAACTAAATTGGGCTGTCCGGGAGCCTGACAATTGTAATTAAGAAACAACACATTTTGAAGGAAATAGCTACATGTATAATTAACTTATCATTCTCTAAATAGGCTATAGGCTAGATATGCATATTCAGAATGATTATATCATAACCGAGGCTCGACTATAATGTTTATTTGCATTTGGTTGAGAAAAATGTTTTTCTTTAAAAATAATGCATCAATATTAAAAGAAATGCTGTTATTTCCTTCAATGAAATGCCTGCCAAAATGCCGCAGGGCACTTTGCCGAAATTCAATGCTGCAACATGAGTGTGCGGATTTTAAAAGGAATTCAAACGAACGTTAACCGAATAGTTACCCAGTTTGCGACCGACTCCGACGTGTCAAACCGGAAGTCAGTAGTGTAGGTCCAGACTCGCTTCAAACTTGCGTACACAAGCCAAGCACAAGATCTGAAGACTGAAAGGCACCCTTACTTGCACTAACTAATTACCAATCAGGGAGGGGCAAGGAGGGCGTTGCAGGACTTCCGGATGTCCCCTCGATAAACAACGGGGCCACTGTGACATGGGAGACCGTCGGCTGCAGGAGAGCAACAATGAAATCAGGGTCAATTGCAATTTTGTTTCCAGAGGGTAAAAGAATCTGACTCAAAAATACCAAGAAATCCAAGCCTCCCGCACTCCCACGCAAACTTTTCCTGACACACAAAATGCGCTGCCATCAAAAACACACCATGCCTCGCTCAGAAACGCCCCCCGTGACAGGCAAGACACTGGGATCAATCCAGTGCCACTCAGAGTATCTCCAGTGCAGCTTTGTCTCTGTAAATGCTGGGACCGCGGCGGTGCTCCCACACCCAAAAATCATTACTAGCCCCACCCGCCGATCAGACACACATGCTATCAGCCAGGCAAGAGCGAGTCCGGCTGCTGTCTTCGGCAGACACATACACACACCGTTATGCTTTTGGCTGGTATTGAACCAACGCACAGCAGGGCAACCCCACCTCCAGTTCCTCCTTCAAAGTGACAGTTGTCAGTGGCGTCTACAATAGGACAACCATTTCGACAGCCGTATGGGGCCAAGAAAGGTCACGGAATCGTGGTGGTAAAAAGCGGAGGTTTTGGCGGGGTAGAGCAGAAAACGGTTTTCTTTGAAAGGGCAAGTGCGAGTCGATGCGCGGTGCACATCAATGTGATTCATTTGAGGAAATGGATATCATCAACTTGTATCATTGCTGGAGGGAAAAGAATGTTGATCTTGCAAGATGGTCAATGAGTTAATCAATTGTCTTCCTTTCTCCTTTTGGGAAAGTTCATCGTTTTTTTTTGTTTTTTTTACAGCTCCTCCTTCACAATTGTTTCAAAAATGACGCGATTCCCCAGTGTCTCAAGGTCTTTCCGTTCAATGAGTACCATTGAAAGGTTCTTTCGGCCACGTCATTTATCATCAAATACACTCCAAGAACAAGAAGAGAAATCCAACATCGAACGATTCATTTCAAGATAGGTAACGATCACTAAATACAACCACGGAATACAGACGCTTTATAGGGGGGAACATTTGAGACAATCTGCATGCAAGCAATGTGGTCACTTATACAAATTAATTCAATTTGGCTTTTAGTCCGACCATGCACTCCACCTGGAGTTCACTCAGTATTTAATCCTTCAATCATCGTGCCGGTTTCAAAATGTTTTCTTTTTTCCATCTGCACACACAAAGGACTCCTTTTTCGTGTCCAGTTGCCGTATACTCCCCAGGTACGTGGGGACGAGGCTTTCGAATGTCAGATGCCTCCTTAATCAGTTCACTTCTTGACGGATAAAGATCTGAATGGCAGGTTTGAATAGGACAGGACGGGGGAGAAAAGGTTTGTCAAATCGTCGTGCAATCAAATATTTTCTCTCGTTTACAAACGCTCTCTCTTGGCTCATTACCAGATGAATGCAGGAACATGTTCCATGTCACTAGGCTAAGCCCAGACTATAAGTGCAAAAAACAACAACGAAAGGACATATCAAAATTCTTTATTATGAGGATCATTTGTACAGTTATATGATGCTATTTAAATTTATTGTGATAGGTCGTGAGAAAAAACAAACACACACAGAATAGCTTGTTAAAATCTGACCCTCCTTGACCGTTTCTGTAAGAACTGGTCATCTAAGAACTGGATATTCACCCTTCTGAAGTCCTCTCTAACCCTTAACCCAGAACTGAACTTTACCATCAACACAAAGATAAAAACACAAAGTGCCCCAACATAATCAATATGGTTTACCGATCCAAGAGGTCTGAAACTCTTGCGACGCTTGCATCCTACAATCAACAGTGTATGTCACTGAGAGCAAGACTTTTCGAGGTTGGGGTTTGTTTATATGGTTCATGTTTCTGCATAAAACTTCAATCCACGGTGCTGTGCATTTTAGAGATAAGAATCTTTTTGGATTTTTGCCAGGCGCTGAGCCTGACAGAGCCCAGGCTGCGGGACTGATCAGATGGTAGATTATGTTGCCACATGACTGCGTGACATTATCACAGTGCCTCTACTGTAGCAACTCATCATTGCTTCCTGTCGTGCACAACAGTTGTTTGACAGTTGAGGCACACAATCTAACTCACAACCTAATGATTCGGGTTGTTTACTGAACTTCAATGTATTTATAGCACCAACGGAAATGGTCAAAGCCCATCGACTATCATAGAATCAAATTATCCGTCGATGCCAAATTCGGATATCCAAGAACGTAAATATTAGTGTATGTGAGCCATTAATATGCTGGCGAATGGCTTTCAAATTATAGGGGTATGAACTAAAGATATGGGCAAACATTTGTTTACATAAGAGTGAAAATTAGCATGTTGTCAACTAGGGCTGGACGATAATTCAGTCACGATATATATCGATCGATCGATAGACGTGTGCTGCGATAGGAAAAAAAGGGGTCGATAAAAAGTTCGATAGAAAAAGTTTCACTTCCTTTTTCATCATAGCCAATCATGTAGCTCAATATTACGGTCATTTCTTCCTCCAACCAATCGCAAACACAGACTCAGGTACACTCCGTCACCAAGCCCCATGCCAGCAGACTGGAGTAGAGCCTGAGAATTGTTTAGAATCGAGAATCGTTTGTAAAATGGGAAAATAATGGTTTTTGAATCGAATCGTTTGGATTTGAAAGAATCGTGAAAAAATCGAATCGTGACCCCAAGAATCGACTCTGAATCGAATCGTGGGATTCCTAAAGATTCACAGCCCTAGAATCAAGTTCCATAAAAACAAATTATTGAGCTTGCAAACTTCATATAAACCTCTTTACAAACAGTATGTTGCCTAGTTGCCTCGGCCTCACAGAATTAATAATAATAAACTTTATTTATATAGCACTATTCATGGAAAAGGAAATGCAACCCACAGTGCTTAACAAAAAAGAATATAATAATAAATAAATTTAAAAAATAATAATAATAATAATGATAATAATAAAAAAGATAAAAATAAATAAAAGACCCCCCACCCCCACCCTCATATGGACCCACCCCTCCACACCAACGCACACAGACAAACGCCCACACTCGTACTCACACAGACATTGGTAAAGTAGCTTGGCACACAGGAACCGGGTGAGGAAAGGCCACTATGGGTGGCCGTCCACAAAGGGAGGCACCATAGTCTGCAGCCGAAGGGAGCGCCGTCAAAGAGACCCAAAACAACCCGTTTTGATCCAACGTCCCTGCAGGCAGACCAGGCATAACTCCCAGCGTGGAGGGCACTGGCACTAAAAGTATAAAAGTAAATTGAGAGAAAAAAAATGATAAATAAATACATAAATAAATAAACAAATAAACAAATAAACAAATAAAAAATACATTAAAAAAAAATAAAAATTTGAACAGTGGGATACAAATAGACAGATATAGTTATAAAAAGTATAAAAACCATTAAAAGGCAATAAAAGGCATATGAATAGTAAAATAAGAGAAATAAGTTGTTTTTTTTAAATCAGTGAAGGAACAGAATAAATAAAATAGACAAAACAGGCAATAATTGTAAAAAAAGACTAAAAATCATTAAATGCAATAAAAGGCATAAGGAGTGAAGTAAGAGAGATAAAAGTAAAAGAAGTCAGTTAAACGCCAGATTAAAAAGGTACGTCTTGAGCTTCCTTTTAAAAATATCAACAGTCTCTGCGGCCTTGAGGCTCTCTGGCTGGCTGTTCCACCGAGTAGGGCCATAATGGCTGAATGCAGCCTCACCATGGGTTTTTGTTTTGACTCGTGGAACAGTTAACAGGCCAGTGTCAGAAGACCTCAGGTTCTGCGAGGGTTGATATGATAAAAGCAGGTCAGATAGATAAGATGGCCCAAGACCATTAAGACATTTAAAAACTAATAAGAGAACCTTAAAATCAATCCTGAAGCGGACAGGGAGCCAATGCAGCGACTTTAAAACCGGTGGAATGTGATCCCGTCCTCTGGTCCTCATCAGCACACGTGCGACTGAGTTTTGTAATATTTGTAGACCATTAATACTCTTTTTGGGAAGACCAGAGAGCAGGGCATTACAATAATCTAGTCTACAGGAAATAAAAGCATGCATCAGCACCTCCGTGCTGGTCTGAGAGAGGAACGGGCGGACTCTGGCTATATTCTTTAGATGGTAAAAACCTATTTTCGTAATATTATGTATGTGAGGAACAAAAGTGCCAGTATCAAAAATAACGCCGAGGTTCTTTACATATTGTGAGGGTTTAAAATCCCGTAGTTTTGGTAAAAGTTCCTCTTTCTGGCCTTCAGGACCAATAATTAACACTTCAGTTTTATCCTGGCTGAGCTGTAGGAATTTCTCTGCCATCCATGACTTGATATCTAAAATACAGTTAAAAAGAGCATCAACTGGCCCTGTCTCATCAGGAGACATGGCGATGTACATCTGTGTATCATCAGCAGGCGGCGTTTCCAAACAAGGAGTGGTTGCAATTACAA
The DNA here is from genome assembly GCF_046127955.1 of Nelusetta ayraudi. Lineage (NCBI taxonomy): Eukaryota > Metazoa > Chordata > Actinopteri > Tetraodontiformes > Monacanthidae > Nelusetta > Nelusetta ayraudi. Next base: position 908,593 of record NW_027466185.1, read on the forward strand.
TAAATTCCAAGAGGCAATCAGCACATTTCAAAAATGCAACAGAAAAAAAATGTGGAGCATGTGGGCTTTATGAAAAATTAAAAGGGCCTCAGTTCTCAAAAGACAAAAGCTCAAGTGTGGACACAAAACACACCCAAACTAATTGACAAGTATTTCGGTTAACAGTTCGAACACAAACAGGAGAATCTAGAAACGTTGCCAACTGGCTTAACTTGTATAAAAAGAAAATACAAAAAAACAAAACATATTGCTTTGTCAGGCTGGTTCAAAGGGACTACGTGAACATCATGCACAAAAGTTTAAGCAATTAAATTAAATGGGTAACGTTTCTTTTGTTTCATGTTTCAGCCAATTAGCTGGATAAGACTCCTTCCCCTGACACCATCCGAATGTGTCTGAACGCCACGCTTAAGGGGAAGCCCATTCATCACCTGAACAATAAATATGTGATCAATTCAATATTAGTCCTCCATCTATATGTAAGGGGAAACGTATGTCCTTTCGCGTCAGGCAAAAGGTCTACATGAGCTGGGCAATCAATGAAGGAGAAAGATGAACCGCTGAGGGGGGGGTCACCTGAGCTAGGGATTGCGAAACAGGTACTAAAAGTTATTAAGTATTCACAGAAAGTTGGGGTCAGGGACTCGAAGCGGACCCAACAACATGTACATAAGTGATCACAGTTTAACAGCAGTCTCGTAAGCCAGATCTCTCAATCATGACCTTGTTTTCATATTTGGCCTCCTTTCAGCTCAGACAGCCTTGATTCAAAACGATCAAACGTCTACAGACATAAAGCTGGCTTTAGGGCTGCAACAATTCCTTGAGTAAACTGATTACAAAAAAAATAATCACTGAATTTCATCTACCTAAATGCCTCGTTTAATTACATTTAAAGCTCATGTTTTGCACTGACTCTATTTAGTCTGACACGACGTGCTTCCATCACAGGCCATGTGCCTCCTTGCAAAGCGGGGGAGAAGATGGAAGTGGTCTTTTGGTCACGTTAAATCAGGGGGAAGTCTTCATGTCCAGCCAACAGGCTCCCACAGCTAATGAGAGCAAGGAGGGAATTCGTCAATTTACATGTCGGCTCGAGTTTTGCTGCGAGCCGACAGAATGGCAGAGGGCGGGACCGAAGACAGCGAAAATGAGCAGACGCAGCCAAGTGAAAGTAATAAGGGGAAGAGACAGAAGCGGTTGAAGGTGTGGGATCACTTCAAATTAAAAATTAAGGACAACATCGTGGTGTGTGTTCCATTACAGCACAACTTCAATACTGCAGCACCTCAAAAGAAAACACCCATTTGACAGCATGAGCGGACGACCCGAGACAAGGTAAATTCAACATAAAAATCATGACGTAAACATTAACGTTGCGGTGGTCCAAGAAACATTGTTGTTATGAAATGTGACCAACATTAAGCAGTGGTGGAAAGTAACTACTGCATTTTCTGAACTATAAGTTGCTCTGTTGTTTAAGTCAAAAATGCATAATGAAGAGGAAAAAAAAACAAAAACATATACACACAGGACTATAAGTCTCAGGACCAGCCAACTATGAAAAAAAAAGTGTGACTAATGATCCGGAAAACACACGTCAGCAGAAGCGTCAGCAGAGCGTACGCGTAGACGCTCTGCTTCACTGCAGTACGCTCACACAGGACAGGTTTTACAAGCAGAGCGTCTTGCGCAGCAGTTCGACCGGTTCACACGAGGATTGAAGGATTGCGTGACAACCCAGGTAGTTTTGCGTGTTTTTAAAGAAAACAACAATGAAACAAAACTGTTTTGTCCAGCCCAACAGTGACTCAAAGTATCGATGTGTGTAAAAAAGAAAAATGATAATAAACCGAACTGCTGGCAATATACAAAATGCAGGTATTTAAAGTATACATGTATTTTGTTCATCATAGTTTGAGATTCAAAGTGAAATCTGTTATTGTTTGACAGCCGACCTGAACAACGTTGAAGCATCACTTTTATGTTTCACAGTAAAATCCAGCACATATAAATTCAAAATCCAACACATTGTATATTATTATGAAAATCTGGAAAAAAAATGAAACATTTCCAATGTTTAATACTCCTACTCCACAACATCTCAGAGGCATATACTATACTTTTACTCCTCAACAATTATTGACAATTTACCATTTGGCTTTGTAGATATAGATTAATATTACATATGTTGTGAGCGTGTAGATCTGCTATTAACAGATTAACCATACAACATGTCTCTTAATTTTAGCGTGCAGTATATTCGGTCAGTAATGTCACGGTCTCCAAGCTAACAGTCTGTGCCGGTGATCTTGATAGCCAACAATCTGCCCTTATTTTCTTGATAGCCAACAATCTTCGCCTTTGATCTGCACTGCTTTTATTAACCAGTCCCCCATGTTCCCCCATTGCCAGATTATCTGTTTTGCATTGCACCAGTAATCCAGCGCCTGTCTCCTTGTTGTACTCCTTCGTTCCCCGGTTGACAACAGCCCGTCTCCGACCTTGCCCCCGCCTCATCCTGGGACCGATTCCCCTGTAACGACCCTGCTCGGCTTTGACTACTGCCTCATCTGGATCCTCTCGCTGTTATCGACCTCCGCCCGTCCCCGACGCCGATCTCGCCTGCCTCTCCCACCGCTTGCACTGGTTCTCGACCCCGGACTGCCCGACCTCCCCGTTTCAACCTCTTAAACTGCATCAGTGGTTGTCGTGCATTTGAGTCCACCAACACCTGACAAGTAAGGCTTATTGTATGATGTAAGACATTTAGCCTTCAAAATTCTTTTTCAGTCAACTAGGCCTGTCGCGATAATCGATAATTCAATTAATCTCTCAGTAAATAAAAACCAAGTCGGTAATTTTGCCGACCTTGATAAATTGACACGTGCGTTTGTTTTTCTCCTCTCTCGCTACCAAACACGCTGGATGAGAGAAAAGGTCTCACTCTGTGCATTTGTCTCGACACCTGTTCGCGTTGGCTCTATAGCGGAATGAACGGAGTGAGTGAACTCTCCTGTCAGTCATTAAGTCTCTTTGTCACGGGATGAGCGACACAAACACACACACACACACACGAGCGAAGTGAAGGAAAAGCGAGCAAACGCTATGAGTGATGAACAGTGCCAGTATGGGAACATTTCAGCTTCAAATGAAGCGAACGAGGTGAGCCCATGAACACGGACGAGCCGATATGCCGCATTTGTTCGAAAGTAGTGGTGGTGAAGAAGGGGAATACGACGAACATGCACACGCACCTCAAGCACAATTATCCCCTCCAGTTTTCCCAACTGTGAAAAAAAAAGTACCGCCCGAGGTTCCGCGGAGCCATTGTCCCGACAGGAAAATTTGTTATCGTGACAGGCCTACAGTCAACCATCACAAACTCTTATGTACAAGGTTCTGTTCAAAACACCAGCCTGTACCCCTATAAAGTAGCTTTATATTTATTCCGGACTGAGCCTCAGCAAAGGCCTGCTCTCATCAAAGCAGGTCTTCGCAAGGCGAAGACCCGATTGCTATTCGAATGTTTATTATTATTTACAAAACATGCTCCAAAAGTCACCAAATTTGGCACGGAGGTACAAACCGGTACTAAATGAAAGAAAATGAAGGAAAAAAAGGCAAAATTCCACCTCTAGCGCCCCCAAGAATTAGAAATGGCCCTAGCTTCCACTAGGAAGGTCGAAAAAATAAGCTTCTTCTCAAAACCACACTTGGAAAAAAAAAATCCTGTTTATACGGATATGCTGGAAACAATGTAGTACCTATATGCCCTGCTTGATGTGGCACCGCAAGTTTAGTCCCTGAAGGCGGAAGAAGAAGAAGAAGAAGAAGAGAACGCCTGAAGCACGCCGTGTTTAAAGAAGCAGTAGCTCGCTAACAACATTAGCGCCACAGAGAACAGAAAGAAAGATCCTCGTGAAAAGACGGTGTGGCTTCGAGTTACTTTAGAACACAAAGCCTGAAAATGCTAAGATTAACTCAGAGTCCTGCCAGTAAAAGTTCGCTAACATTTTTGCATTTCTTGCCTCAACATTGCGGTTCGCCAACCCAAAAGAAAATAAATAAAAAGTAAAACAGGATGTTTGCAAATAATTTTCATTCATAATGTATTTTCACTTCGGACACAATCCATGATTGATTCTCGATTCTCGTGCACGGAGGGTACGTTATCAGCCCCATGCTTGTTATTTGGGTTCCACATGAGCTCCCGGCTGCCAGCAGCAAGTGGTTGCGCACGTAATTACGTCATCAAAAGGAGTTTATCGTTATTACCGCGAGATGACATATTCTTACCGTGGTGAATTTCTTTTGACGATACATCGCAAACACCAATATATCGCCCATCCCTACTGAAAACGGACAAATATCTATGCGGTTCGGCGTTGTGTTTTCACAAAGCCGGCATTTTCACATAAACTGCACAGACCGAAACCGAAAGCAGTTGTCACAGCTTTAAACTCCTCCCCGGCCCTGCAATCTGAGCGGCTGTGAGGTGCAGACGACCATTCACAACAACCACAACCACGTTCGGCAATGGACTTATTGCAACTAATGACCAGCCTGCAGTCTTCCCACTAACCTCCACTACAACAAACCACAAACAATAGTGAACAATAGCAAAAAATAAAGTAAGAAATTACTTGGGCCATTATTTAAATAGGGTGACAATATATTTTAACGGTAGACCAGCAGTCTTGAGTCCCAGAGCTCGGGACACTGCAAGACACAATTTCTAAGTTTTTCCTCCACTTCTCTCACTCCTGCTCTTGCTCTATCGCTAACTGGCACCCTGCTCTGCATCTGGGCACTTTATTTTCAGAACCGGCTGCTCTCCTATTCAAAGGGCGCTGCGCCCGAATTATTATTATTATTTTTTTTTAAATTGAGCGCAAGGTGCGGAGGAGGCAGGCGTCCCCCTTGCGCACCACTCAGGTTGCGCAGCAAGGCGCTCTTGCGCTGTGGTAACACGTGCACAATGAATGGGTGCTCTGCCTCCACCCTGCGCTAGCCACGTTCAATGTGAATACAGCTTAAGGCTATTCACAGCAAAGTCCCCTGGCAGCACGAATTGCACCAGGGCATAATTCACTTTCATGCAACTGCTGGACCGTATTTCGCCGATGGCTTGTGTGTGCACACCCATTCATATACTGTACGTAGCCTACAGTGCGCGTGAACACGCTATGTGGCTTGTGCATTCTTTGTCGAACACAGAGGAGGCAGAGATGACCGCGCACTGATCCTGACTGATACCTCAGGCTCGGTCATCGATCAGAGAAACACCTCCATCTACCCGCTGAGTGTGAGCCAAGCTCTTCTTCCTCAGTCTCTTACTTTGTGACCCGGAGCATTATCCGAATCATATTATACCAATTACACAAGGAGAGCTACTAAATGGCAGTCACACTTTATCCCCTTCTCCTTTACTGATCATTTAACTAAGCTGCTTTTCATCTGGGAAAAAAAACAAAACATTTGACTGAAAAGACATCTAATTAATGGAAAAAATTAATTACATTTATTGTACAAAGCATAACAAACACATCTTTTGACAAAGCGAATGCCGCTTTTCATGACAAAAAAAAAGCCAAGCCCACCCTGTATTTTCTGCCCTGAAATTAACTTATTCATTTATTATCTTGCAATCAAGTTACGGATGCCTTATTATCACATTGCATACATCTCTTGCTGTGCGTCTTATTTAGCAAGTACTCACTCATTTTGCTTTCCCTCAGCTACCATCACATCAATTTCATTCTAACTGCGTCCGACAACCAGGGAAAACTTCCAACAAAAGCAGAAACCATGTTGATGTTGCTTCGCTGTTTATTTCTACAAGGAGAAAGCATAAAGGGCACAAATGGAAGTATACGCATCTTTAGGAACGTGAGGAAAACACACATGCACACACTGGGGGGTCCAAGAGTTTGGTGACTCAGATATCAGCAAACTGCCACACATTGACTATTACTGTGCTACAAGAAGACGGTGACCTCACTGTTTCTAAGGAGATGATACAAAAAAACCTTCACTGTAACTACAGTAACGAAGGGCCTATACAACAGCGCCACTCATCAGACCTGATTGGCATCTATACCGGCAGAGGGAGACACAACAGCCCACGACAGCTTGAACGTGCAATAGGGAATTCACTTTCAGTTTCATTCATCTATTTTGAGCATGACGTAATATGTCTTTATCCAGTCAAACACATCAACACAACAAGCTTTTCTGGACAAGGTATAAGCGTGTGTGTGTGTGTGTGTGTGTGTGTGTGTGTGTGTGTGTGTGTGTGTGCGTTGGGGGACTCTCTCCTATCTTCAACACACACGGGCACACAATCATTCTTCCACCACTGTGTTGTGCGTCCCCCTGCCATCTCTGTCTGATTACATTAAGTCAAACACGCTGGCACACGCACCACTACAGCGAGGATTCTCACGCCTTCTAATACGTTTTGATTTGACACAAGCGTGCCCCCCTGCAGACAACTGACCAACCACCGATAACAGCAGCGCTGCTTGCTGTCAAATACTGTAGAGAGGAAGAAAAGAGGTGGTGGAGGAGACACAGAGCGCAATTTAACTCTGATGGAATGTTTGCTGCTAACGCTGAATGTTTCCCTGCGTCGGATAATCCGTTTTTAACACAAACACAAATGTTTTACACGTACACTTTAACGTACGTGTGTACACATTAGCGATTTAAAGTGATATTTAAAGCGAAATTGCTCACGAGCTGCCGATACTAAGCTGGCGTAACGGACAAAAATGTACGTGTGTGGGAGAGGGGGAAGAGTTGAGGTCAAAGTTTAGAGACGGCGTTGTTTGTACACAGTAGGCAGCGCAAAAAACAAACAAAAACGGCCGTCAGCGACGTAGTATGTGTAGGTTCCAAGTAACAAACTTTGTGAGTGCTTCACTGGGTAAAAGTGCCGAATTGGAAACGCGCCCTCACTTTGAGCAACAGTTACTGCGTGTGCTGATATAAAGATGACGAGATATCGCGACAGCAACGCAAATGGCGCAAATAACCCATGTTTACACTTCGAAAGCCACGTAGAAGAGCGGGATTTTTTAAGTGAAAGGAGACTTGGCCGCGGCGACCGTCGATTAGAAGTGACTCCCAGCTGCGTGCGACAGCGCGCTGATTTTCCCGTAAGGGTGGGGGGAAATTGCCGTCGGTGGCGGAAGAAGACGCGTTTCTCTTACCTGCAGGACACTGTGATTTCAACTTTGGTGGCCGGTATAGAGGCGTTGACCGGATCGAAGTCGCCTATGGACGCCATGTTCGCGAAAGTGGGTATTTGTAATTCCCCCCTTTGACTGCCGCTATTGCCGCGGTCCTGCACCCTTTCATGAGCGGCGAGGCGAAGGGCGGCGGAGTGCTGAGCTTGTGTGTACGCCTCCTCGGCAAGAAGTAGAGCAAAGGTGCGAGGGAGAGGGAGAGAGGCAGGGAGATGTGATGTCACTCCTGTCTTTCTGCTCCTCTGAGAGTGCGTGTGTATTGCGAGTGAGTGCCCCCCGCCCCCTCGTTCCTTTGCTACTCCATAACATTTCCTCTTTCACTCCACTTCCTTTGCCTCCCGCTCCTCTCCTCCTTCCCAGCATTTTGATACATTCAGCCTGTCTAAAATCAACCTCTAAACTGTTTGAACCTAGTTTAAGAATTTAAACAAGCAGTCTGCTAATGGCAGATTTAAAAAAAAAAAATAAAAAAAATAAAAAATAAAACAACTCTAAAGAGGGCAAAGATGAAATACAGAAAGTGCTTGCAAGCCTACCTGTGGCTAAACATATTAGCATAGGCACCAGCCTATGCTAATATGTGGATGATGGGTGAATGTTTTACAAGAACAGGGTGGTGATTTTACATTGGAAGGGAGACCCAGAAATGACAATGAAGACTGAAATTTTAGCAAGACACAACGTCATATTCACATATGGTATCGCACGTCATCATTTGCCAGTAAAAGGGCTTCAGGTTTACCAAATTACCAAATTGGACACCCAAAGCTGTTCCTTCTCAAAGTCAAAACCGGTCAACATTAAATGCCATGGGTAAAAGCATTGTTCAATCAACTTCAAAGTTTTTTCTTTTTAATGGTCTCTTGTCTTCCCACATCTTCCATGGGCTCTTTGCAATATGACAACATAATCCACTCGGCATGGCAGATTATTTTAATGACAATATGACAGCATGATGGATGTGAAAGGATAAGGACCCGAGTCACATTAAGGACACCGGGCATATGAAAAATGTTGATTCCTTGTTTGATTGGCTTTTTGCATTGTCGGATGGAATAAAAAAATCTCTAAAATGTATGCATTACTATTTACAAAAGAGACAGACAACCCTTTGCAATTACTGTGGCATTTACTTATTTGATTAAAACATTTTCCTGCCAATTTCAGTTTGAGTCACCCAGTATTATAAAAAAAAAAAAACAACACAAAGGTGTTTGTATCCTGCTATTTGGAGAAACTATACAGAATTGAACATAAATAAGCAAAGATAAGCCTTTAGTGCATAATGGCAACATTATTTGTTTTGCTGATTTTATTATATATATTTGGTGTATATGGACAAAGTATTGGTATCGGATCGGTATTGCCGATACGAGCCAGAATTTTGCAGTATCAGATCGAAAAGGACATTGGTAGTACCAAACATCACTAATTATAATGTACCAAGTGGTAAAATGCCTCACAACTATCCCATAATGCCCGTCAGCAAGGGTGAAAGTGCTCGCTCACCTTTGCTCGCGTGTGGAAAATATAATGTGTCTTACGTGTGTTTTTGCACGTTTAATGTGTTGCAACTGATTGGAAATTTGAACTGACTCATCTCACGATTGCTCAGTTGGTTTACTGGCAAACCTTGTTGCTAAATATAGCCACGTAAGAGGCGCACACGCTCCGACACCTTAGGCTGAATGCACGGCGTGGTGGCAAGAACTGTCAAGGCACCTTTTGGGTAAACATTACGCCGTGACCCTGTGACCACATGGGTGGTGTGGGTTCTCGCAAAGACCCAGGCGAAAATTAATGGGCAGCCACAGAGATGAAGACGCTAGAGGGGATTTTTCTGACACATGTGGAGGATGTGCAGAAATATCTGGCTGGGAGTCAGAACAGATTAAAATAGCTGTTTGGCTCACATTTGTTTAGCCTAGTTTTTTTTTTTTTTCAGTGATGCCCGTCTGCATACACATATTGACTGACTGAGGGGGGGTTTCAAGAATGACTCAAACCGATGAGATGCTGTGCTGCAAACCGCTCGCAGCGCAATGAATCCAATTTGTTCAATAACATTTAGATAGTAATCTTTAATTAAAACAAAAATAATCATAGACAGGTGGGAAGTGCTTTATTATTAGTTTAAAGGAAGAAGCATAGTAATAAAATGATGTTTGGAAATGGCACCTGCCATTAGAATAGAATGTTCATTGTCCTTTGTTGTCATTATACATAGTTCAACAAAATTGGAGCTTCTCCTGTTTTCAGTGCAAACCAGTCAATAAAATAAAATAAATAAAATATTGCAAAAATTTCTCAGTACAAGAAAATAAGAATAAGTAAAAAAGAAATAAATGTGTGCAGTGGAATATGTGCAAATAGAAAGTGTATTGCACAAGGTGTTGCAACAGAATATTTACATACATTCACAGAATTTATTGCACGGGTGAGGAATACGAGGTAGTAATGTAGCTGGAGTTGGGTTTTTTTTTTCACATATGAGCATTCAAGGTGGTGATGGCTCTTGGTTTCTCAGCCTGTTTGTCCTTGTTTTAATGCATCTCTAACACCTTCCAGACGACAGCAGCTTGAAGAGCTGAGAACCAGGATGTGAGGTGTCCTTAATGATGCTCTGTGCTCTGCTGAGGCACCGGGAAGAGTAGATGTCTGTCAGGGTGGGGAGAGGGCAACCTGAATGTGTGGACTCTTTCCACCACCGCTCTCTCACCGTTGATGTAGAGAGGGCGCGGGTCAGTTCTGTTCCTCCTGAAGTCCACAATGATCTCCTTTGTCTTTGTGGTGTTCAGCGCCACGTTGTTGTCTGAACACCAGGTTGTGAGTTTCTGGACGTCCTCTCTGTAGGCTGCCTCGTCTCCCTTTGTGGTCAGCCCGACCACTGTCGTGTCGTCAGCGAATTTGACGATGATGTTGCTCTCGTGGACTGCAGTCATAGGTATAGAGACCAGTACAGGAGGGGGTTCAGCACACAGCCTTGTGGTGAGCCGGTGCTTTGTGTGCGGGTGGAAGAAAGGTGGGGGCCAAGCCTCACAGTCTGGGGTCTGTTGGTCAGAAAGTCCTTGATCCAGTTTCATGTGAGACGGGGGAGGCCCAGGGTGTCCAGTTTGTGGATCAGGGTATCCGGGATGATAGTGTTGAAGGCTGACCATTAATCCACAAAGCGCATCCTGGCATAGCTCTGCTGCTGTTCCAGGGGACTCAGCACAACGTGCAGGGCTGCGGCAGTGGCGTCCTCTGTGGATCTGTTCGCCCGGTAAACACTTGTATGTTGCTGTCTCTGCATGGCAAAATAAATATTCATTTTATTTTTCACAGTGACATGGAAGGTTCAACTTGCCGACCATTGGAAATGAGAGTGAAAGTCGAGCGCGACTCGTGGGCTCCGTCGCCAGTTCCCCACCGAGGAGCGTGAGCTCTCCCTGTGGGAATAGAGAGGGCACAGCCTTGATTTGTTTTCAATGTTTTTTTGGGGAAGCAACTCGCCCTTGGCTGTGCGCCTGGCTGCGAGGGGGTGAACTTTATTTTCAACACACCAGGTAAAAGTGCTTGGTGACACTCTTTGAACACTTGACCCTGGCTCCCCTCCTCGTCTCGAATGTAAGGGGAAAGAAACCGAGAGACCTCTGGACCACTGGGAACTGCCAGAGTCTCTGAAACTCGAACACCAGGGATTCACTGCACCTTCCACTCCCCTCTTTTCTTCATGGGGGGGGGGGGGGGGGGGAGAATTGGAAGCTGGGACAGTCAGGGCGCCTGCTTCCTCTTACCACCTGTGGGCTGTTGTGGGCCGCTACCGCAGTGAAGGAATGTTTGGAATCTTGTTGACCGGTGGCCTGCCTCTGGGGTCTGTTTCCCCACTGTCTCCCTCTCACAACTGCTGCTGCAGCAGCAAAGCCGCTTGGCGGACCTTGAGGAGGAGGAGGGGCGGGCTTCCGTGGAAGGCAGAGGTCAAAGGCTTCACCTTCCTGCTTTCTGAGGGTGCTTGCCTCCCTTATCTTCTCCAACGCTGGCCCAAACAGACCTTTGGTGGGGTCGTATGGCGCATCCATCACCTCTGCCTTCTGACCGTCGCTCAGGCCTGAGAGGTTAAGCCACAATGCCCTCTTACCTGAGACAGCCAGACCCATCACTCGACCGCAGCCCTGCACTGCCCCTCTTGAGGAGCGTAGGATGAGGTCATTGACGATGCATATCTTGTCCCAGAGGGCCGGGTTAGTTGTCCCCAAGTCCAGTTGGCGACTCATCTCCTCCAGGATCTCTGCCTGATATGCCGACAGCAGCATGATTGCATTCAGGGAGCAAACAGACTGCGCTGCATACTTGTAGCTCCTCTGAAAGATGGAGGCGGTGAGGCGCTCTGCTTTGCTGGGAAGGGAGGTGGTGGAGGAGGCTGAGAGAGAGCAACAGTTTGGGTGAAGGTGAAAAGCCACCGAAGGCTCCACTACTGGGGGTTCGGCCAGCCCCAGATCTCCCATCCCGTGGATCTCCAGCTTAGAGTAGCCTTTGGTTGAGAGCTTGCTCTTAAAAGGGTTGGACCAGTAGTGGCTCATCTCCTTCATGCAAGCCGGTACTGGTGGTAAGAGCTGCTTTGATGGTGGTTGGGCTGATGGGAGCCTCTTTCCATCATACAAGTCTCTCTCTGTCCCCTCCACGCCTTGGGCTGCTGGCCATTGCACACCCAATTTTGCTGCAGCCCGTTTGCAGACCTCATACAGATCGCTGTCTACTGCTGTAGCAGCATCTGATGCGCTGGGGGGTCTGGACTGTTGGACGGGAAAAGTAGAATCATCCTCCTCTTCCTCCATCTCCTCCATGTCGAGGAGGTCAGAGTTGGCATCGCCCTCTGCTTCTTCACCACCCAATCCTCCTTCGAGGAGGTCCTCGAATATGGGAGGCCTTTCCGGGGAACCATCATCTACCATGTCGGCCCAGCTCCTTGACGCTTGAGGCTGATGTAAGATGGTTGCCGCCTATGGGGGGGGCTACAGCCAGGCAGGGGTCCTGGCTATTAGCTACCGCCACTCTAAGCCTCCTTTCCAGAATCTTCTCTGGCATTGACGCACAGTGGGTGCAAGCCTGAGGGTCAGCCAGCGATGCTTAAGCATGCTTGGCGCACATGCAAGCAATGCACATAGGATGAGGGTCCCGGCCCGAGATGGCCAACCCACATGGGTGGGATGCAGCCTCCTTCTCCTTCGGGTCCGTCCCCTTGATGGGGTTCGCGGCCGAGGACATGGTCTGGAAAGGGGTTACAGAAAATGTAAAGACCGTTAAGGCGGGCAGTAACGTGTGGGCCCACGGTTTTACGTGTTGGCTTCTAGGGTTTAGAAATACCCGCGTACCAAGTGAGTTCGCTCGTCGTGACACGTTAGTGAACTATCGGTACTCGGTACAGCTAACGAGGACCAGTGCAAGCCCACACCTGTCGACTCGCCGTAACACGTTAGTCGGCGTGTATGAAACTGCACGTTAGCCGGCTACACCAAAGAGCTAACAAGGTGTAGCAGGTAGAGGCTCTCCGTGACGCGTTATCCTGATGCTACGTGAATAGCGCGGGCGGCTATGCCGGTAGGCTAGTACTGGGTAGCCGGATGAGCAGCTCGCCGTGATGCGGGCACTGCTCCGGACCGTGACGTTATTCGGCTAATCCGGACCGTACCTGGAGCCGCGTTGGGCGACAAGAGCCCTTTATGGGTCGTCTGTGAACTGTTGAGCGAGTCCAGGCTCGCTCAGCTAGATTAGCTGAGCGAGCTTCCTTTCGTTCCTCACAGGAAGAAAGCGAGAATGACGTGAGAGGGGCAGGTTGGCTATAGGAAGGTAAGGGAGCGGGGCCCCAGCACAGCTCGACCTTGTCTGTCACGGACAGACGTTGTGTCATTGGAACTTCCGCAGTTGGTCACACCCAAGCGATTCCCATAGTGAAACACCGAACGAAGTTAGAAAAAGAACACAATCCCTACTGAGGAAACATTGCAGCTCCTGTTGCTAAAATGTTGCTGCCTATTAATTATTGTTTCTCAAACCGACCCTCATACACATGCATAAAACATGAAGCCATGTGTTATGGGTAGCGTGCAGCATAATTATTACACAGAGCCGCAAAAGAAAACTAGCTGGTTTTCTTGAAAAGCCTCCCGACGCGCCGTGCATTCACCGCTAATATATATGCATGTTTGCAATCTGTAAACACTTGTTGAGCTTTCTGTGCGTGCATTCCAGCTGAAATGCTATATGACTATCTCCGCTGAGATTTAATGGCGCTCCAATTATGCCCTTGCACTTTGTTCAAGCAATACCAGAAGCTCCCAGCGTGGAGATTGACACATCATCAGGCCCCTAGTTCTGCCATGCGGTTTTCAAAGGAGGTTTTTAATCATGTTTAAAGGCCCAGCGGTTGCGACACTAGGAGTAGAACGTCAGCTATTAAAGTTGAGATTCATGGATTAAACGTTCTCAGACAAAGAGATCGTTTACAACACATTTTTCATTAGGATTCCCTGTGCCTATGGAAGAGAGTATTAGACAAAAAAAAAGATTTATTTTCAATTGACAACCTTCTTTTCAAAAATAACCTTTTATCTTCAAAGACAAGTATGCTTTGTAATTGTAAATTGTAAAGTTCTATTAGCTCAGTGTTTCCCAACTTTTTTTTGAGCCACGGCACATATTTTACATTCAAAAGATCACATGGTTCATCACCAAATAAATATGTCAAAAAACGTATTTAATGTAAAAGAATTTACTGACTCAGTGTGAAATTTGGCTCAGTTGGTTCCCCAGGAAAAAAAGTGAATCCAAACCCAATATAACTTTCATTGTATTGTCATGAGCTGGACTTTTTCTTTTTTTTTTTTTTTTTTTCCTTTAACTTTCTTCTGACCACTACTCATACTTCATCTGGGCATTCATCTGGGTCAGAATGTTCTTAAGGACCAGAGGGTCCTGACTGAGTACTTTTTCTTTTTAAATATTTGTCCATCGCGTATCACTGCCACTGTCTCACTTGAAGCCTCATTGGCCCACTGGCCAAAAACCCCTATTTAAGCCCACTAACAATGGGCATTTGGGAAAGGCTCACCGACTCGCGTCAACCCGCTTCAAACAACGTCCTGTTTCCCCGATGTATGTTTTGCTGCCTTCACGGCCCGTGTGAAGGCAGTCATAAATCCCTCCCTCGCTGCCCCCCAACAAAACTTTGGCGGCACGTAACTTTGCCGACACGTTAGCGTAGCGCAGCAGCGATAGCGTCTGGTCTGGTGCTATTTTGTCTTTGGGGTGTACCAGCAGTTGGCAAAGTTTTATGTACGGTTTTACCACTGTATGGATATGATGTTTCCTCATGACCCGTTGTATTCACTCAGATGTATGGTATGGTTACTATGTCCTTTGGTTTGTCGTCCGCCGTTTTGGTGCGTTTCGTTTTCTGTCCTTTATGCCCATCCTGGATATTGACAGAGTGAAAGTGTGTGCCGGATGAAGAAGACTGGAGCTACAGTCAAAACTGTCAAGGCAGGTAACATCTGTTTTAACTTATAACTGTCTGAACAAAATGAAATCAGGTATATTAACATTGTTTATGTATGAGGGGGCTAGCCCACAGATCTTACATCTAACCAGAATTGTTCACATTGGCTTCGGGACCTCCCTGAGGTAAACCCTGGGTACCTGATGGACACCAGATCTTTAGATTCCTTCAACTACAACCATCTACACATCATCGCTGCATCAGAAACCACATATGAATAGCAGTTCTTTCCTTCAATTGTGGATCAGAGCCAACATGGTCTGTTCTGACGCAGAGGGCAGAAGGCCTAAAAGAGAAGATTCGGCACACTTCTGAGAAAATTGAGAATTGATTTGTTTGCAATCTCACAGTAGCTTCCTGTATTTGCCAAAAATGTTCCCCTGAAAAGGTGGCGATTGCTCCGATGGTGGGATTAGAGGTTCTTCAGGTGTGTTTGCTGGCAATTCAGCCAATGGGCGAGGATACTGAAAGCCACCAGCCAACACCCGAGATTCACTGGTGGCATCAACAAACACAAAGCAAGCAAGCTGTCGGCAGCATCTCATGACAGGCTATTTTACGAAGGACATCACAGGTCAAAAATTGAAACGAGAGCATCTGACGGAGCAGGTGCACGCCTCCATTGCCGTATGTACACCGTGCACATCAGAAGAGGATAAATGATCTCAACTCACGGCAGACTGTGACTGAAATTGCTCTTGAAAGTAAAACTCTTGGCCCACATGCTACTCATTGGTTTCTGGTGAGACTTGCTATTCCGGCTCCACGGCGAAAACATCCTGCAGGGCCGGAAGGGCAAGGATTCCTGATTGAGACGACTTCCTTGTTCCTCTCTCCGACAATAGTTGTCGACGGCTGTCTGGGAATGAGTCAGTGATGGTGGAATCTTACTTTCTGTTTCTGTTCTTTTCCCATTATTGAAATTAAGTGCAGGGTGGCATTTTTTTCAAACATATTTTTTCCTAGTGGTTTTGCAAAAAGGCTTTCAATGTCTGACAACAGAGACAGAAAAATGAGGGAAGTGTTGTTGTCCTATTTATGAGGACATTCAAATCATCATATACCAATTGAAGTCTGGGATAGTGAGCCTCCCTTAAGAGAACGCACAGGAAATTATAAATTTACTGTGTTCACCAGGTAAGATAATGGCAATGAACTGAGGGAAGTCATCTGAACTTTTGAAATATAAGAAATGACTATGTAGTGCCAAGCACCCTTTTGTTAATTGGTGAGTTCAGTCATATATTTTCTTTACATTTAAAAAAAAAATGTTATTTGTATCTTCCCATTTAGACAGTATGTGTGCAGAAGCAGGAAAAAGAGGAAGTTGCAGTTTAGCCACAAATAATCAAGTGTCGGTCAAAACCAATAGCAAGACCTGTTTAGAGATAACAAAGGTAAACGTTTGAGTATGTGTGTGTGTGTGTGTGTGTGTGTGTGTGTGTGTGTGTGTGTGGCTTGGAGGCACCCGCTCGTCTCCTCAGAGGCCAATTAACACTCCACTGCTCTTGATGCAGATGAACAAAAAATATTGATCCTTCTATCACTGTTCACATTTGTATATTCAGGGAGGGTTCATCCCTCCCCTCGACCTGCCACCCCCCCGTTCCTTTTTTAAACCTCTGTAGTCAGTTCAGCTTCGTTAAATGAGGAAATTTGTTTGACAGAAGTTCTATGAGAAAGAACAATATTGTATAAATGATGAATAATAGAATATTTGAAAAATGTAAAGTATTTGTCAGGTCTAATTTTAATATCTTCATTGTGGGTTAATCACTATTCTTCTTAATGTTTCTTATTTTTCTTTAATGATATATAGTACAATTGTGTTTACCAAATGCAATATTTCTAACATTGCCCTAAAAACTTCAATGCTCGGTGTCGCTAGCAGTCGCGGCATTTGCTGCGACCGTTGATCGCTATTTATTATTTTAATTTAAAACACCAGTCCTTATGCTCCATTATGTGCATTTAAGTGCCGTGTTCACTTATTCTTTTACTTTATATGCACCTCTTAATTATATTTATTTTGTTTCCTTTACAAAATCCATGTTTTCATTTACTCATATGATGTATTTAATTTGATTTGTGTTCTTTATCCTCTTTTAGAGTTTGTAATGTCATTATTTCAATAGAAAAAAAAAAACTTGGTGCGACTGCCGGAAGTGTCGCTGCTCGGTGTCGCTAGCAGTCGCGGCAGTGAGAGGCACCCAAATGCAGACAAAATGGCGGACAAGGGCGCCGCCATTACTCCACGCCGGAAGTTAGTTGATCTTTTTTTTTTTTAATGTATTTTTTTAATAATTGTGCAAAATAGTACAAACAAACAAACAAAAAACAATCGCAATAAAAACTATCACCAGGGGGTTGCATACATAAAAGTATCTTTACGGTTTGCACTATAAAAATTATTGTAGAAGGCAGATAGATTCAGGGTTTTGATAGCTTTTATGTTACTATTATTTTCAAATAGTTTTAATGTACTCTTGGACATCGTTCTCAAATGTAAGAAAAAGGGTTTTAATGCATTTTTTAAAAGAAAGGGTAAAATCAGGTTCAATATAAGAGAAAATCAAATTATAGACATCTACTCAGTGAAGTTAAAAGTAATTTAAAAGTATTATTAGTATTATTTATTATTTAGCACTATAAAACTTTAGTTTAGTTTTCTGTGTTTCAGATATTTATTAGAGTCTATCTGCAAGAAGGAATGAGGAGACTGAATGTGGAAATAACATTGGCTCATGGCAGCTTTTAAGCCTCCTCACCACAGCCAGCCGCCACCACAACAGCCAACGGAAGCCTGGCCACCTATTTTCTGTTTGTTTCTGGTGAATTTTTATTAATTTTTTTGATTATCTCAATAAAGGCAGTGTGAGAACTTCTAGTCAAATTATTATTGCCAGTATGACATGACACTGTTTTTATTACATTTTAGAAACAAAATAGAATGAAGAGAAAAGTGATAATGGTTAAATAGAATTATTTCATGCATATAATGACGAAATGGGATAATGAAGAGCTCTCCTCAGAAGCAGGAAACACCTGTTCTGTTGCAGTGATGTCTGGGGCCATTGTTTTACTCAGAATGCTTGTCCCTGGAGATCCCTGCTGGATGAAAAATCAACCAGCAGGACTGAAGTCATTTTGCCAAGCTGCTTTTCTGTGCCTTTGAAAAAAACAGTATGTTGGGAGCCGTGTCTGTGCAGTGTTTGAATGATATTTGTTGCAGTGGCAGATGAACACATCAGAAACCTAAAACAATTTTCCTTCCCACCCCAGGCAGACTGCAACATAAAACAACACACATGCCACCACAAACAAAACATCTTCAGCATTTTGCTACAGATGTCAAGAGATCTTGGCTTCCTTAAGAAAAAGAGGCAGCTCTGCCCTTATTTATTGAGTGTCTCTGTTTAAGTACCTCTTCAAATTATTATCCAGCTGTACACTTACATATTTATGACTTGGCACCACCTTGAGGTCTTCCCCACTGGTACTCTGGCTGAAGAGGGGGCTTGGATCTGCAAGAAATCTATTGTTATTTCCTTGGTCTTTGAGGTTTTTCAGTAGAACAGTTCTTGTGACTCCAGTCACTGAAGGCTTTGATCAGGTCCTTATATTCACATTGCTGCCCATTCCTGATACACTTCATAATAGCAAGGATTTACAGTGCCTTTATTGTTGCTGTTGACCTAAATGAATAGTAACCATATGCTAATGTGAAAGTAAGTATGACATTTGTTTTGACCGTGTGTAAATGTTG
Organism: Nelusetta ayraudi; assembly: GCF_046127955.1. Taxonomy (NCBI): domain Eukaryota; kingdom Metazoa; phylum Chordata; class Actinopteri; order Tetraodontiformes; family Monacanthidae; genus Nelusetta; species Nelusetta ayraudi. The sequence continues at coordinate 927,146 of NW_027466185.1, forward strand.
CAACTGCAGCCTAATCAGAAAGTGCTCTGTTTATTTGGTTGTGTAAAGTCCCATTTTATTAATTTTCTGTTATAACTTAGTGATTGTGAGCTTTGAACTAAATTCTGAGTTTTATAGTAGCCTACAAATTTACTTTTAAATTACTTTTAACTTAACTTTGCTGAGTAGATGTCTATAATTTGATTGTCTCTTATATTGAACCTTCTTTTAAAAAATGCATTAAAACCCTTTTTCTTACATTTGAGAACGATGTCCAACAGTATATTAAAACTATTTGAAAATAATAGTAACATAAAAGCTATCAAAACCCTGAATCTATCTGCCTTCTACAATTATTTTTATAGTGTAAACCGTAAAAATACTTTTATGTATGCAACCCCCTGGCGATAGTTTTTTTTGTTTGTTTGTACTGTTTTGCGCAATTATTAAAAATATATTAAGAAAAAGTTACAGTCTTGAGTTACGGAATAGAAGTTATGGCGATAGTTTTTGTTGCTACTGGGTTTTTGGAGTAATATTAGAGTAATGGCGGCGCCCGTGTTGGCAATTTTGTCTGCATTTGGGTGCCTCTCACTGCCGCGACTGCTAGCGACACCGAGCAGCGACACTTCCGGCAGTCGCAGCAAGTTTTTTTTTTCTATTGAAATAATGACATTACAAACTCTAAAAGAGGATAATAAACACAGATCAAATGAAGTACATCATATGAGTAAATGAAAACGTGGGTATTGTAAAGGAAACAAAATAAATCTAATAAGAGGTGCATATAAAGTAAAAGAATAAGTGAATACGGCACTTAAATGCACATAATGGAGCATAAGGACTGGTGTTTTAAATTAAAATAACAAATAGCGATCAGTCGCAGCAAATGCCGCGACTGCTAGTGACACCGAGCATCGACACTTCCGGAAGTCGCTTTGTTTTGTTTTTTTTTGTTTGTTTTTTTACATTTTTAATGTAAAACGTATTCACACTGTAAATTATATTTTAATCACTTGAAAATATCTACAAGAGGATCAGCAGGAAAAAGGGGGAAAATAATGTTCTTTTACAGTAGAGCAACATTTTTACAAACAATTTTAGAAAAAGGACAATCATCAACAATTAATCAAAAATTTTAAGCAGCCAAAGTGATTTAAGTGTGTATATATAACTCATATATAACACATATATGGTGACGGCCCACCACTGATGTACACTAACACTAAGACTGAGAGTTTATCGCAATCTCCGGATTGAGAGTTACACACACATACACACAAATATCCTTCAGGAATAGATCCCAATAAATGTACGTGGCTTGTTCTGGATGTTGGAATTTAGTTGCAGGAATGTTTAGTAGAGTACGTAAAGCCACTTGGCTGAGGACATGAGAACAGCACTCAGGGCTAAAAACGTCAGCAAGTGGGTACTAAGAACAGAAATGCTGGCTGATAACTGGGATAGCTGCTAACAAATCGCTAATTGTTGGTCAGCAGGACATAGTTGGGGTCACTTTTGGGTCATAAAATCATTTCCATTTGCTACTGAGAAACTCAGAAACTAAAACTTAAAACTTCTATCACAGGCATAACAGATACAGTCCCATTGCAGCTATTTGGTAGTTTCTGGCGTTTCTTGGTGGAAGCTGGAGAGCTCCTATCGCACTCCGCCAAACAGAGTAGACAGCTGATTAGACTTCCCTGAAACTGCTCTCTGCAGATCATCACCGAGTCAATCGGTTTTGTTTCAAATTCATTTTCAGATGTTGGACCCCCTTCTGGCTCCAGTCCCAGGGGTTGGCTGTCCTCTGCTTCAGCCCTCTTCACGGCAAAGCAGGTGCTCAATGAGTTCCTTCCTCCAGAGATGCCCTGGCTTCCCAAATCTTCACCGTGCGATCGCTGATGGACAGGAAGACAAAAACAAAACAAAACAAAACAAAAAGTAGTTAGCTGAAAACTAGGGATAACAAACTGTCTGTCATGGTCACATAACTCGTCAGTAACTGTGAAAAAAAGTACAACAGCGCCTCCACTTCCTGAGGATCCTCAAGAACAACCATCTCAATCAGAAGCTGCTGGAGTACTTTTACAGATGCGTAATCGAGAGCATCCTGGCCTACTGCATTTCTGTGTGGTTTCCTGGCTGTTCTGTTGCAGACAAAAAAGATATTCAGAGTAATCACACTGGCAGAAAAAAAACTTTGGTTGTCCCCACCCCTCTCTGTCAGACATTGCAAACAGCCACATTCTTGAGAGAGCAAAAAAACATCATGTAGGACATTACACATCCCGGTCATCATCTCTTTGAATTGTTCCCCTCTGGCAGGCGCTACAGGTCCATCAAATCCAGAGCCTCCAGACCTACAAACTGTTTTTTTTCTCCACATGCCAGAACTACTGTATTTTCCTGACTATAAGTCACACTTTTTTCATAGTTTGGCTGGTCATGCAAATTACACTCAGGTGCAACTTACAGTATATATTAAAATATATAGTTTCACATGTTGTTAAATATTAATTCGCACTGACCGGTGGTTTCGGCTTGTGACAGCTACCGGTATGTGCTACTCCTGTACCATTCATTCATTCATTCATTCATTTTCCATATCTTCCCGAGCTCAGGGTCACGGGGGTCTGCTGGAGCCTATCCCAGCTGTCTTAGGGCGAAGGCAGGGTGACACCCTGGACAAGTCGCCAGTTCATCGCAGGGCCACGTAGAGAAAAACAACCATTGACACTCACATGCACACCTACGGACAATTTAGAACGTTCAATTGACCTCACATGCATGTTTTTGGAGTGTGGGAGGAAGCCGGAGAACCCGGAGAGAACCCACGCAGACACAGGGAGAACACGCAAACTCCACACAGAAAGGTCCCAGTATAACTTGCAATTTTGTAAAATACACGTCGCCAAAAAATGCGACTTCTAGTCTTATGCTACTTACATATGTTTTTTCCTTCTTCATGACGCATTTTTTGACTGATGCGACTTTACTGCAGAGCGACTTACAGTCTGAAAAACACGGTACAGTAAAAAATGCTAACGTGCCACCCCGCCTTGCACATGAGCACCTTGATGCTCAGCACTCTAAATCCTGCACTCTAAACTGTTGCATTGTAAATTATTGTATTTCACTGTGCGCTTTTTTATTTTTATTTTTGTACCCAGGGAATTGCGCACTGAATTTCATTGTTCTGAAAGTACAGTGACAATGAAGGCTTTCAAGGAACAAGACCGAGAGGCCAAGAGGACGAGAGTAACTCACTCGGAAGCTGAGAACAGCTGGCTGCTGTTGGCAGCCAGGCCGTTGATGGGACCATCATGGCCCCGGACTTCACCGAGGGGCGCCAGCGAGATTGCATGCCAGAGTCGCAGCAGGCCTCCACGGCACCCGCTCAACAGCATGGAGGAGCCTGGAACCACACCCAGAGCGCTGACCCAGTCTGCCTGGGCGCTGGCACACTGCAGGACGAGACAGTTTACAGTTGGTCACGCTGAAAAAAAGATGACTGACTGACTGATGAAAACAGCGGCGGGCAAATGTTTTGACTGATGGGCCACAATGGGTTCTAAAATTTGACAGAGGGGCCGCAGCAGGTGCAGATGGATGGAGTGTTTTGGTGACCCACCTCATAGGAGAGAAAAATATATCATGGAATGTAGAAAACTTGCTTTAATATCCTTTGACAAAAGCGTTAATATTAATAATTAAGTTTGTCTTTGAAGCCACACAGTCTTTATTGAAAAGACTCTTAAAACACTGAAAAAAAATGGATGAAATACAGATGTTTTATGGCTCACTTATTCTTTTTCCTTTTATTCTTCAAATTCGGCGGGCCGGATTAAAAAGATGAACGGGCTGCAAAAGGCCCCCAGGGCCGTGGTATGCCTGGGCTAAAAGAATGACGAGGCTGTAGGCACCTGTAGCTGCTGTTTGCTGCTCAAGTCCCACTTCTTGATGTGGAAGTCCCTGGAGCTGCTGTAGAGGACGTCCCTGTGCACGGCCAGGCATTCGATGCTGTCCTGGTGGGCTGGGTCAAAGGTGTGGCCAGCGCCAACGCTGCCCTGCGCGCCTTCCGATACCTCGTACATCTGAGTGGGTAGGAGGGGGGCACAGAATTCCAAACCAACCAAAGAATCCAAATCAATTTTTACATTACAAGCCAGTATGTTGAAGAAATATCTTTGCCTCTGAATGTCATGAAATAATGAATAATCATGTCAGATTTTCTGTTTTGATTGAAGAAGTATTGAAGGGAAATTATTTTATTTTATGGTCGACGGTAACGTCCCCGAAATATACGGGACAAAGTGCGCATTACGGGACAGGTTTTTTAGTTGCCAAGTATGGGACAATTTTACGGGAGGGTTGGCAACCCTATCTAGACCACAGACGGAAATCAAATGAGGTTTTGTCATTTTCCCTAAAAAACGGGACAAATTGTGTCCCGGGAGAGATCTTATTTTTCCCGGGACAGGTGGTGGAAAAAGAGAAGAATTCTGGGAAAAACGGGACGCGTGGCAACTCTACTTCCGTTGTAGGGACTGGTTTATGCAGCGTTTTTGGTTTGCATGTGTTTTCTTGGTTTGCATCGGTTGTGTTGTGCATCGCTTCTCTGTTTACAGCGCATTTATTGATTAAGTGAAGGTTTTTATGTCCTGCAGCGCGTTGTTTGCGTTTGCACCACAATCCTCTTTTTGTACCTTTTTTAAACTTGAATTTGTGTTTGTGACTTTGCATCGTTTCCGTGCTCGCAGCTGTTTTCGCTAACTATGGCACCATTGTGCAGTTGCATTGTGTTTGGCCCTTGTCGGCCACCGTATGTATGAGACAGACATGCCAACATTTGCCAACTTATTACGGATCTCAGCAAACATGTTTCATTTTATTCACCTGAAGCTGGAACTAAACCAGTAAAGAAGTGATTTATCAGAGTTCCGTGGTTGGTTACAGGTTCGTCAGTGACAGATGCAACTGCAGAATACCCGTCAGTTTTCTAGGCGGGTCAGGTTCCCAGCCTTCTGATTGTTCTCAATACAAATCTAACTATTTTAAACATGCAGGAGGCCTATAATAACATTAGTAACATGACATTTTATCCATTCAAAATGTGAGACCGCCTTAAAGTATTACATTTAGAGGTTTTCAGGGGGTCTCATGTTAATGTTAATTGGGTGTGGGTGTGTGTTAGTGTGTGTGTGTGTGTGTGTGTGTGTGTGTGTGTGTGTGTGTGTGTGTGTGTGTGTGTGTGTGGGGGGGGGGGGGGGGGGCACCACTGTATATCGTATCGCATGCTGGTTTATCAAGGAATATTTTAGCTCAAGTTAGCATCTGTTTGGATGCTAACTCAGGCAGCTGCTCATGGATATTCATAGCGGGTGGTAGGGCGACTTCCCATGGGCAGGAGGAGACGGGGATTCACATGCGCTTAACGTGCACGTGTGGCAGGTCTAGGTATGTAAACAGGAAGATGGAATGCATTTGACGACAGAGGAGGGCGCGAGTGATGCCACGCATTACCCCAGAAGAAACGACACCACTGGACCATCACGTACCAAACTGTTATTTGTGCATGTTGCCCCTTTAAACAGTGTGCACACTTCTCTTACTTTAATGTGATGGTCTTTGGAGCCAGTGAGGACCACGTCCTGTCCACAACCCAGTTTGTCGACAGTCAGACATGTGACGGGCGCGGTGTGTCCGGTCAGCTTCCCCGTGGACACAAACCTGGCAACCCGAGAAGGTGAAGGATATGAACGGGAGGCGATTTCTGTAGTTTTTTTTTGGTTCTCGCGCGTGTAAGCGCTCCTCACTTGCGGAGGTCCCACATCCGCACGGAGTTGCCGGCGGCGGCATAGAGGAAGGAGCAGGACGGGTTGAGTGCGATCTGGTTGATCTGGCTCTCGCCCGGTGGGATGGACAGAGTCCTGAAAGAAGAGGAGGCGTCTCCCGAGTTCACCTGGCCCGAAGACCTGACGAGGAAGAAAAAGAAGAAAAAACGTCTCAACTGGAGGGCAATGCGAGAGAAAGGCTCAAGGGGCCGTGAGCAAACAAGAGCTCAACTCACGTGAGCGTGTGGATGCACTTGGCTGAGTCCCGGATGTCCCAGACTTTGATGTAAGCGGTGGAGACGGTGAAAACGAGACTGGAAGTGTACCTAAAAAAAACAGCAAATTAGGGTAGACAGAATGAGGGCGTGAGCATTTATATATTTAAAGAACACTGCATGAAGGACTGCACTGAACCCAAAGTTCAAATGTTTGTTTTCCTTCATACTAGACCAGACCTGGGCAAAGTACGGCCCGCTGTGTGGCCCTGTCCGGCCTGCGTGAGGACACACAATCTACCGTTCGATCGCATGTAGGGAGAGAGAGAGAGAGAGAGAGAGAGAGAGAGAGAGAGAGAGAGAGAGAGAGAGAGAGAGAGAGAGGGAGAGAGAGAGAGAGAGAGTCGCGGCGATACCTCCGCCGGACTTCAGCACGATCTCGCACCAGCACCCCACCACGACCCCACCCCGCCCTCCACCCAACCCCCTCGTCCTCCGTCGACGAAACTTTCCCAGGACTTTAGCGCAATTTCCCAACAGCCACGCCGCCCTCCCGACAAAACTTCAGTGGGCCTCTCACATGGTTCTGGTTTCTCATGTGGTCTTTTGCAAAAAAAATCATTGCCCACACCTGTGTAGACTAAAGTGAAGCAGGTAATATGCATGACTCCCCAACTCATGTTTTGGCCTCCTACTAAAACGGACACTTGGTTGGACCTCCCGCATCTTTGGAATTGGACCAAGTGGATCGCATAGAGCAGAACAAACTGAGGAACAGCAGCCCTTTGAGGCATCACGACTGGGTGTTTTGAGCACACCTTTTCCAAAAAAACTGTAGGGCAAACGAAAGAAGTTAAGGATGGACTTTTCTCGTTCAGGGGAAGTTCATGTCTCATATTTCTGTCAGAAAAACACTGGTAATGTGAAGAAGAAAAAGAAGAAGAATGACTTTATTTATCCCACATTGGGGAAATTTGCATCATTACAGCAGTATACTGTATATTTATTGCAAAGAGAAGAATTAAAAAGAGTGCAAAGAGTGAATTAAAAAGAAAGAATACACTAATAAATATTTTTCAAAAATGGATGAGTTTTTCAGTGCACCTGTCGTGAAATGAAAGCTGCATTATCTGGTTTTGTTGCCCTTTCAAGTGTGTTACCTGACTGAGACCACACTGCTGGGATGATCGGCCAGAGACATGATCTCCTGACCCGTGACCAGGTTCCACACTTTGCACATGCGGTCTGAAAATGTCAAGCGACAAGAGAACGGTCACATAAAAAAAAAATACATTAATTAATTTGAATGTAATATGGAATGTGGTTAACTGGGTTGGCCGTCTCTGCACCTTTGGATCCCGTGAAGAGCAGGTCGTCCGTGGCGTCTACGCAGAGGACGGGTTTGGTGTGGCCCTCGGCCACGTGGACACACTGGAGTTTGGCCCCGCGGCTGCTTTTCGAGGATGACACGGGATTGATCATGCCCCTGTCACGCAAACACACAAGCAGAGAGAAGCGTCAGGTGTGAGTTTGTACTAAAAGAGAAGAGGATGTCAGTTAAACCTGGCAAACACCAACCTGTGGCCCTCAAAAACTGGAGACTCATCCAAACTAAAGGCAAGAAGAGAGAAGAAATCATTTCTCACACACACACACACACACACACACACACACACACACACACACACACACACACACACACACACACACACACACACACACACACACACACACACCACTTTATTAGGTACACCTCATGAATAAAAGTACAGAGATTTTTTTTTATTCTTTTTATTGCAAATGTCCCTAAAATGTGCATGTAGC